>NW_028230450.1:18198689-18561189 GCF_043228905.1 Azolla caroliniana | reverse complement strand
ATAATATTTCATTATTTAAAATTTTTAAAATGTTTAAGATGTTAGACCTAAAATGTGAGAATAAGGTCTAAAAAGGAAAAGATTGTTTAAAAACAAATTTTTATTAAAAAAAACAAAAAACAAACTGTTAAACCGTTTAAACCACGGTTTTTGGCTGTTAAAACCGAACCGAAATCGATCCGAACTGTTTTAAAAAACCTAAACCTGAACCGAACCGAACTGTTGAGACCGTTAAGCCGCGGTTTCACGGTTCGGTTCGGTTCAAACCAAACCGTTGCCGATTGTTAGCTCCATTATGGTTCAACCATAAGATCTATTCTAATATGGAACTATCGTTGTGCTAGGTGTGTGCTTGTCAATGTCATCATTAAATTTCGGGCAATATTTTGCCAAATGACCAAACCCAAAACAACGGCAACATTGATTATACAAGATTTTCTGAGAATAGGGTGCCCGTAGTGGGTCAAGTAAATTGGGCAACAAAATGTTTGAGGGCAAACTTGTGAACTTAAAAAGCAAAAGCTTAGTAGATGCAACTCCTAGATACTTATCTTCGATATGACATGGTTTATCATAAATTTCTAAAACCGTACCAACAGTGCTAGCAATCACATGCACAGAAGGCAGTTACCATTCTTTTCGCAAATTAGGAAAAACAACCACATATTTCATATGAATCAAAATCATGATGCACCTGATTTGCAGAGAAATTGTGAATCCACTTGTGAAAAGAGATCCAACCTCCCTTGACTGCAACTGCTTTCTTTTCCAACAAAATTGGTATGATGCGTTCCAGCTTGAACTCTAGTTGATAGTATTTTCTGCCAAGTATTTGTACATCCGTAATGCTGTCAAGATCGTGTTTCAAAGCGGCTTGAAGGAGTAAACGGAGATCAGCACGTGTAGGACGAAGGCCCAAGACATGTGCAATGATAATCTTCTTCTCCAAACGTTGAATCTCTTGCACAATCCGTGTTTGATCTTGTTCCGACAACATGAGCTCTAGTGTCCGAAATGGGTGGGATATCCGGGTTAGCTGCATGATAGTCCCAGTTAAATTGTTCGCGACGGCGCGACAATTGCTCTTGATTTGCGGATGTGGCGATGAAGGTCGAGGCGCCTTGCCTTCAGCCGCCCAACTTACCACCGCAACCGGCTCACCTCCTATCGGGCATGGCTCAGCCGTTGGCCACCTCCCTTCAACGGGCGTTGTTGGTTGTTCAGCCTTTGTTGCTGCGTTTGTCACAGTAGTTGCGAGCAAATCGGTTACCCCCAATAGTTTGCCCGCTGAAATCAAGACAACAAATGTGACCAATCTCTCTGAATCTTCAATCATTTTCACTCTTCATGTGGGGAATACGTGATAACGATGATGTTGTGAAGCCATTCTTTAGAGAGAAACTGAATTGGAAGAATTTTATTGTGATCGCATTAATAAACCAATGACTTGAGCACTAAGCCAAATGACTTACAATTCTAATAAGAAACATATAAAGCTAAATTATGATGCATAAAGGTGATGGTTTCATCAAAACATTCATGTTCAATAAGCTCTATCATCATTGCATTCCATGAGACCACATTTGTTACAGTAGTTAGGAGCCTCTGAAACACATCTTTTGCTTCAACAATCAAAACAAATTTTGCATACATATCAGTTACTACAGTATTTCCGATAAGAGTCTTTTTCGAGTCCTAATTTAATAATTTGACAATGTACCCTTTACCCCTTGTTAGGGGTCTCTAAAAACTTCATGTTGCAGACAAAGGTGGTTGAACTTGGGGATACATGCTTTGTTTGCATTTGGTTCCGCATATACTAAAGCTATTCAACATAACCATACTCAACATATAAACAAATTCATGCAGTCCAAGAGAATACATTTCTTGCTGGTAGTCATGCTCAGCATACCCTGAGATAAGTGATGTCCACGTGTTGTTGTCTCGCACCAGAAGCTAAAATAATGCTTCTTTAAAGGATTGTAGTGCCTTGTCATGAACACTATGTTCTACATAGCCTACAATAAGCGCGTTGTCCATTAGATATTGCGTTTGAAGTATCAGTTCACTGAACACATCCAATGCTTCAATGAATAGCCACATCTTGCATACCTATGTAGAAAGTGTGACAGACAGGGGTATGCTCATCAAAACCCTCTTCAATAATTTGAGCATGTATAACCAACCCATCATAGAATGCATTTGTATTGGCACAAGCTCTCAAGCCGCATAGAAAGGTAACATCATCTGCTAGGATGCCCTTTGAATTAGCTGAAAATTCTTTGCATTGTAGGAACATACTTGGCAAATTTCTGTACATCAAGACCATCTTCAGTTGATGCAGTTGTAGACACTAAACAGTCCATGATGCACATGTCGTTTGGAGTAAAACGCGACGGGCCGCCTTGGATAGCCCCCATCTATCCTCTCCCATGTCGAAACGATTATGTCCTTCATCTCCATGACCATCGAGAATCTACTTGTATTAAACCTCCATACCATCAACACTCCGCTTTATCACAACCTTCATGTTCTCAAAACAACCATGCACCGATTACACCACAATCATCTACTTATAAAACAAAATGATCTAATGTCCTCATCACCTCAAGCAAATATGCTTTGATCCCCACACCATCTTCACTCATCCTTATCACAAAACAAAATTCTGCTTCATTCAGTCCGCATCAACCATCTCACCGCTTACAACCAAGGTCTTGTACAAATAACAACAAAATGAGTCTAGTATGTTTCCTCATCCCCTCATGATCTGCTTCGGCTCCCCCCCACCATCACTCATTCTAATAAAA
Organism: Azolla caroliniana; assembly: GCF_043228905.1. Taxonomy (NCBI): domain Eukaryota; kingdom Viridiplantae; phylum Streptophyta; class Polypodiopsida; order Salviniales; family Salviniaceae; genus Azolla; species Azolla caroliniana. The sequence continues at coordinate 18,558,379 of NW_028230450.1, read as the reverse complement.
AACAGACAAATTGCTTCATTCAGTCCGCATCAACCATCTCGCCGATTACCACCAAGGTCCTATGCAAATAACAACAAAATGAGTGTAGGATGTTTCCCCATCCCCTCATGATCTACGTCGGCCCCCACACCATCACCACTCATCCTCTCGTCATGGCAAATTATCTTCAGATGATGGAGGTTGATGGTATAGTCCCCGATTCTATCACATTTATATGTGGTCTCCTAGCTTATCGTAGGAAAGGTGTTATTGACAAAGGCTGAGAGTTGCATTCATGGATATAAATTATCCCTAACTTGCCAAATGCCATCACTTATCTTTGGTCCTTTCTTTGATGATCTATACTTGTTGAGATGGACAATATTATATACTATTTGTATAGTGCTTGTGGCCTTTTTAATTTTAATACCAATGGAGGATATTTTTTATGGAAAAAAAGAAAAAAGAAAAGGTGATGGTTTGACATATAGCCTCTTAATCCCTTAGTGTATAGAATGCGTTATTCTTAATCTATGATTCTCTTCCTTTTGCGTTTGAAGTCGTTGCAAATGAAGTCTCATTTGGAGCACATCAGTCAAACTTTACTAATTGCACTAGCAAAGCGAAACGATTCTCTTAAGCATTGAATGTTTATTTAGGACACCAAGATAAACTTTAAAGTTATGTTTTGAAAGATTCAATTTTTATCTATCAGTGAATCACCTTCCTAAATTTGACACAAGGGAATTATGATATAAGTTCTATGTAACATTCAAATTTATCTAAGTGTTTAATGCCAACAATAAATGAGCAATTTGATTACGCCATCAGATCTTATTTGAAGGGGAAGTTGTAGAGTACAAACAATGCTAATGTGTGCTCTAGGGCACATCAATAGAAGCACAATTATCACTTGCATGAGGGTAACATTTCTCTCAAGTGTAAGCATGTAGCCCTTGTCAAGACCATATTCAATTTCAAGAATTACACACCAAGTTAAGACCATTTCATACACTTGTCAATCATACTCACCTTGCTTTATGGGTGGCAATTTGGAGTTCCAACCTTCACAACAAAAGGGATCTAGAGAGCCCTCTTGTTCAATGATATATTACAAGTATGATATGATCAAGTTGTAATGGTGTGGGAGCACAATGGTTAGAGCCTAGAGGAACAAACTTCATGAACACATTTAGACTATCATAACTCCTTGTTCTCAATTAATAATAGGTACAATAGTCCATGACAAATCGTAAGGCTAACAATGTATAATCAAGAGCACAACTATAGCAATGGCAATGACAATGACAATGAAGTAGTGCTGTACTTCAATTCTAGGGAGGGAATTACTTGATACAGAGATGATTGATTGTGCATTCTCCATTTCTTGAGGGTTGGTGACAATAGTATTCTATGTTGTTCACTCATGCCATTGCAAAGGGCTTGTCGGCCACTTTATTTTACCTATTTAACAACACATTAAGTACTTGGCTTTGATTGCCCTTTGCTTATATTATATTCTCAACATTTAATAAACTACATGGCTACCTAATCCTTGACCCTTTTATAATTATAGATTGTCATGTCATTCTTATACATTACATATATAATTACAGTTTTGTCATATGACCAACGGATGGTCAACAATACACAACCATAATCTTTTCTCTACCCTAAAAAAAAGTGAATAAAATTAGACTTAATAAAAAAAATTAAACTTGAAATATGTTTACAAAATGGGCATAAAACCTATCATCTCTCTTGAAATGAAAATGGAGTCGTAGTACCTTCAACTCTTTTCCAAAAAGTAATGTAGACTTATACATACGTACATAAATATGTATTAATGTAAATGATACAAATGCTACATGTTGGGAAAGCATATGCAAAGCCAACATAGAGTGTTCCTTAAGAATGTGCTCGTGTTGTTAGAGTTGGTACACTCTGATATGTGTGGCTTGATGCTAGAATGCTCTTAGGGAGAAGCCAAATTCTTTATGACATTTGTTGCCAATGCATGCCACAAAGATGATTTGGGATATTCTTTGAAATCAAAGAACCCAAAAGCTTTCAAGAAATCAAGGTATAGCTTGTGGTAGTAGAAATGGAGAAAGGTGTGAAAGTGAAGTTTCATAGAGAAGATAATGGTTGGGAATTTAACTTAGATGAATATTGATTATTCTCTAAGAATGGGAAATTCGATTGGAATGAGTTGTTCCTTCTAGTTTAGAATGGTGTCGTTGAACGCATGAATTGAACTATCCAAGAATGGTTAGTGATGATGATTCTAACACGTAAGTATGGGGTGAGAGTTCTCGGAAAAAGCATTGCCAACAACTGCTCGCATTGTCAATTGATCGTTATGCTCGCCAATAACTTGAAGATACTAGAAGATATGTGGAGCAGAAAGAATCCAAATTACAATCATTTGAGGTCATTTGGTTGCAAGACATGTGCTCATGTACCTTGGAAACCTTCACCTAAAGTTGGATTTGAACTCTTTACAGGGGGATTTTTCTTGGGTATTAGACCAAAACATGAGCAATCCTTTCCCGGTGCGATTGGTGGACATAGAGGAGGAGATCATTTTGAGTGAGCCATTAGTTGTGGGTTGGGTTTGGTCAAGTAATCTCTAGTATATGCTAATAGGAATACTAATGTTGTTGATGATGAGTGGGATGAAGTTTAGGGATTAGGTCATATTTGGGTTGCCTTACGACACTCCACTTCTACAATAGAATTTGCCTTTTGCATCTTCTCTCCAATCTTCTATTGTGATAACTAGTTTCTCTTCGCAAAGTGACCGTATGTATATCCCTAATGGGACTAAATATAGACGATTGTGTCGTGCATTTTGTCATGAGGGTTCTAATACATTTTACGTACTTATGGTAATGCATTGACATTAATTGCCATGCAACTTACGCAAATTTTCAAAATGCTCTAACTTGTTTTCCATCTAATGTACGCATAATCTCTTCAAATAATAAACTCACGTTATGTACTTATATTTCAAAATGCAGCTAGAATATATTTATATTGCCAATCATCCATTGGTAGCACTTTACTTTCCAGTTGAGAGACAAAGAGCTACTGGTTTGCACATATAAAATAAGATTTTGATCAAAGTAGCATAGATACCATTACTTCTCAATTATAATAAGATTTTGATCAAAGTAGCATAGATTCAATTAACTACTTAACGTAATAGCCATCTAGTAAAGATTTTGAGTAGTGGGCATAATTGATACATGATTGTTATTTAGAAACTCAATAGTTTACTATGATCCAAAGAACGTAGAAGCCTTATAAGTGCAATATGGATTCAATGACATCTAGTAAAGATTCATACATACCATTACTTCTCAATTATAATAAGATTTTGATCAAAGTAGCATAGATTCAATTAACTACTTAACGTAATAGCCATCTAGTAAAGATTTTGAGTAGTGGGCATAATTGATACATAATTGTTATTTAGAAACTCAATAGTTTACTATGATCCAAAGAACGTAGAAGCCTTATAAGTGCAATATGGATTCAATGACATCAATTTGCATGCCAAGTGGGATGTGTAATTGAACTTAATCTTAGAGAATGAAAAAAACAAAAGAAAAACGTTAACATTTTTCATCTAAAGTAGCACAATGCATTTTCTTTTGGTAGAAAGTTGGTATAGTTCCAAGTATTCTCATCATTTAAAATACAATCCTAAATGTAGTTTCGAAACCATGCCTTTGATTATAGCTCTTATCGTTCATATGAATGTAGCCTTGGAGTAGGATTATGCCTTCCAGAATCTTTTTGGTACATGAAACTTGATCCGTTGCTTGTAACATTATTCTAAGATACAATTTGAACATATATAGATGAACAAGTGTGATTAATCCTTGAGACACAATGATTAATCTTTAGATGTATTCATTTCTTAATTATTTTATTCATAACTTTGGGGTATAATCAAGACAAAGTAGACATATACATGAAATTATACCTTCACAAGCCTCATTAGGAAGACTACACATACATGTAATCAAGAGTAGTTCACCTACAAATGCTTATATGACTATGCATTACCAAATCAAGGGTATTTATCTCACAAGCCATACATGTGCATCAACCAAGGGGAACTCATACACTTGAAACAAAACACTATAACTTGTGTTTGCTCCTATTCAACGATAGACTACAATTAGGTATCCTTCCTATCTAATAGACTATTGTCCAAGTGGTTTACTAAGAGAATGGGGTTGCATTCAATAAATGGGTGTCATTGCACAATGATATGAAGCAAACGAGCATGTAAGTTTGTGGTGAAGCATGTGCATATGTCTCTCGTGTGTGCGCCTATATAAAAAGGCCTAGCTTGTCTTTGGTCGAATTACTTGGGTTAAAGCAAGTGTATATTCAACTTTAGCTTGTCATAATTGGATACCTTGTGGTAGAACAATAGTTGCGAGACGATAGATGAAAACCTCTTGAATTTTGCATGATGAATGATTTGCAATAAATCAATTGCTAGGTGCACAACCTCATGTTTTAGTGCTAGAAAGCCACACTCAAATCATGAAATTCTCTCTTAGCAAGTGCATAACACAAGTTTGGGGGGGATTTCAACAAATAGCTCGTAAGTGTAGATTAAAAAAAAGCCGTTATCATTTCATGGAAAGTTGTCGAATTAGTGAAGAACACATTTCATGCTCATTTTTGGCCACTCCCGATTTTAGTTTACATGGTCAAAAGTAATTATTAGCATTGCCCCTCAAGGTTTCAAAACAAAGCGTCATATTAAAATATATCAACTTGATACAAAGATAATGAAGTGATTATAATGTGTTCTTTTTTTGTTGGTGGTGTGTTTTTTGAAAGTAAAATCTTTAGAGCAAGGTTAAGGAATTATTTTTTGGGGGATTTTAAAGTTTGTTTACCTTTAGTAGGGGTCGAATCGAGGCGTGCCACTGGACATGCTGAAAGCGGGCGCGGTGGAGCGGACGCGTAGCTCGTACGAGCCAGGGCCCGGGCAGAGCTCCTTGCCTTTCTCGTCATGGCGTGTGCCCATCGAGAACTTGGGCGAGGCAGTGTGGACAACATCGAGGTCAAGGCAATAGGACGCGGGGCCCGGGGTGTCCGACTTGCGCCGTGAGGTGTACCGACGCGGGATGCTGAATGCGGGGCCCACGGCGGCCGGTTTGATATTGTATGCGCCTGGGCCCGGGTTTGGTGGCGCGTGTGAGACGGGGGCCCTCCCGGCTATGGAGTAGGCGGGGCTCCCGGTGATGCGGGATGCGTCGTACGTGCCGGGCCCCGGGGTGGGTTCGCCCCGCGAGCTCAGCTTCCGGGTGGCGATGGTGTATGCGGGCCCGGTCTCGGTGCGGGACGAGTGGAGCGGGGTGTAGGAGCCAGGCCCAGGGCTGCCTTGGTCGTCGGCCGAGGCCTTGGAATGCCTGGAGCTGATGGTGAAAGCGGGGTCGCGTTGATGGGTGAGGGCTGCGCCGAGGTCGAGCTGGTACGAGCCGGGGCCGGGAGTGGTGGCCGAAGAGCTGGAGGAGGAGGGCCACCGGCCGAGGATGGAGTAGGCCGGGGCGTGCACGCCCGGTACGCGGGGCTGGTACGACCCAGGCCCGGGGCCAATGTCTTGTGAGTCCTTCTTGCTGCGGGTGGCGATCGTGTACGCGGGGCTCGACGGCCGGTTGCTCAAGGGGGTGTAGCTTCCGGGGCCGGGCGAGCGGTCGGAAGCCGAGGCCGAGGTTGGGCGCTTGCCGGGGATGGTGTGGGCGGGGCCCGATTCTACCTTGGGGAGGGTGTACGCGCCGGGGCCCGGGCCGTAGTCGGTGGTGCCGGAGCGGCGGCGGCCGGCCAAGGTGAAGGCGGGCTCTTTCGGGTGGGTGATGTCGGGGGTGCCGAGGTTGTAGGTTCCGGGGCCGGGCAAGCGAGTCTTCTCTTGATCCGAATTGGACGACGGGTGCTTCACGGGGATGGTGTAGGCGGGGGCGGCCGAGAAGGTGGTGGTTTTAGGGTTGTAGGTGCCGGGGCCCGGCTGGCCATCGGTGGTGCCGCTTCCGCCAGATGGCTTGTAGGCGATGGAGTAGGACGGCGAGGCCGGAGTGATGGGACGGACGTCCAGGTTGTACGCCCCGGGCCCCGGGGTCCTCTCACGAGGCATTCTCTCTCTCTTTCAACCCTAATTCCTCCTCCTCCTCTCTGTCTTTCTGTCTTTCTCAACCCTAATCCCTTTGCTTCAAACAAACACCCCCTTTGCTTTTTTTTTTTGCTTTCCTTCCAATCCCGCGACTCAGTATTTGATGAGCATTCTCATGATTCCTCAGACCTAACTAGTGCTTTTTCTGCAGTCCTTGATTGTTGGATCAGCTGAGGCGGCGATGCTGGGGGGGCGCTCCACCGCCAGCCATTCGTCCCTCCGCTCTCTCTGTCTCTCTGTCTGTCTTTTTCTATCTCTCCATCGCTATGCCTCTCTTTTTCTCTCAAGATTCTTCGTTTCTTTGAGCTTTGGGGGGGGGGGGGGGGCAAACACAGACAGAGGAACAGAGACAACACAGAGATACAGAGATGGAGATGGAGATGGAGATGGAGATGGAGATTGGGGAGAGGAAGGCGGAGGGGGCACCAGCGATGGAAGGACGTGTGGGTATGTCGAGCCAAGCGGCACGACTCTCTCTCTCTCTCTCTCTCTCTCTTTTCTTTCATATTTTTGTTTTTCTGCTTCATTGGGTGCAGAAGGGTATGCCCGGGAAATAACCAGAAACTCCAGGGGCATGCATCCCAGGAAATAAACAAATTCCCAGAAGCCTCCCACTTGTACATATTATGTCCCCCTGCTATCGAACAACTTAATCATCGTTTGATAACCCCCCCATTGCCCCTACTGAAGCAAGCCTCCCATGTAAACCTCGATAAGCCTTGATTCTTCCACACAATCCAACCGTATACTCATCGACTCGCTGAATGCTATCCGATATGGAAACCGCTTGTCCTTCCCAGCTCTGTACCCCCTCCCCCCCCATATCGTTTCTTTTGGGACTTTGGTACGTAATACCACACGTGCAACCTCTCTGTCTTGCCATATCACACACCTCTGTAATGCTATAGGAGAAAACCATGCCCGGTGCACCTGTTCACATATTAACTGATGTTATGCACCGACATCATATGTCTTTTTGATACCTATGCTTCTCCCCACCATGTAAAACCACGCTTTCTACCACCCAAAAATAACGATAAGATAATCATGAATGTAAAGATCTATGGTCTTTTCATGTGTCTAGATACCAATAACACTTGGAAGATGGATACCTATAAGAGGTATCAATGCTTGAATGTTTTGAGTTCTCAACTAGGAACCTAATGTACTACACAAGAAACCAAAAATCCAAACAATTCGACTCTTCGATGATGTAGGATTTGTAAATGAAGTTTTTAAGTGTTACTCCAACACTTTAAAGGTGCCCCTACCCAGGGCCTAAAATTGACGGGTTAGTCTTAAAGTTTTTTGACGGGCATTTTTTAAAGATGTATGTCATATGACAGAAGATTGCAAAAACTTAACATGTCATTTGACATACAGATTTTAGACATGAAAAGCTCTATGTAATGTTACATTGTTATATATTTTATTGCTATAGAAAGTACACAAATGAACATAACTACCTCACAAAGATAATGAAATACGTAAAATAAATATCATGTTTATGTTTTAAAGCCAAAGCACAAGCAAGATATTTATCAATAATCATAATCTATTCTTGCAAAGTGGATACTATTAGTAATGACTTAACAATAATAGAAACAATGGTAAGTAAAAGTTTTAGTTTTAACTTAAAACCTATGTACTAAAAGTATTTCATTTCAATATAATATAAACAGTTAAGTTATTGCTTAGATAATACAAAACCTATATTGTATTATATTACATAATGTGATAGATGGTAACTTACATATTTAAAATGTTAAAGTTGGATGGATGTATCATGTATTCTTTTATTGTTGTTGCTGAACAACTATATGTAAAATCAATCATTTTCAAGTGAAACAATAACTTGCTACCCTAATAGAAGTACTTACTCACCTATTTTCTATATCAATAAGTTATTACTAAGTTCTAACCTTAGTTTTTTAATAAAGCATAGATGATAGTTATAACTTATTAGTAATAACTTAATAATTATAAAAAGGATGGCTAGTAAAAGTTTTAGTTTTAACTTAAAACTTTTGTACTAAAAGTATTTCATTTCAATATAATACAAACAACCAAGTTATTAAGTAATACAAAAACTATATTGTATAAAATTAAATAATGTGATAGATGGTAACTTACCTATTTAAAATGTTGAAGCTTGAGCCTAGCCTTGAAGGATGTCTTCTTCTATTGTTGCTGCAAAACAACTACATATAAAATCAATAATTTTTAAGTGGAACAATAGCTTACTACCCTAATAGAAGTACTTACTCACTTATTTTCTATACTAATAAGTTATTACTAACCTTAATTTCTTCATAAAGCATAGATGATAGTTATTAGTAATAACTTAATAACTATAAAAAGAATGGTAACTGTTAAAAGTTTTAATTTTAACTTAAAACTTGTGTATTAAAACTATTTCATTTCAATATAATACAAACAGCCAAGTTATTGTTTAAATAATACAAAAACTATATTGTATAATATTACATAATGTAATAGATGGTAACTTGCCTATTTGAAATGTTGAAGCTTGAGCCTAGCCTTGAAGGATGTCTTCTTCTATTGTTGCTGTAGAAATACATATGAAATCAATAATTTTTAAGTGAAACAATAGCTTGCTACCCTAATAGAAGTACTTACTCACTTATTTTCTATACTAATAAGTTATTACTAACCTTAATTTCTTCATAAAGCATAGATGATAGTTATTAGTAATAACTTAATAACTATAAAAAGGATGGTAACTATTAAAAGTTTTAATTTTAACTTAAAACTTGTGTATTAAAAGTATTTCATTTCAATATAATACAATCAGGCAAGTTATTGCTTAAGTAATACAAAAACTATATTGTATAATATTACATAATGTAATAGATGGTAACTTACCTATTTAAAATGTTGAAGCTTAAGCCTAGCCTTGAAGGGTGTCTTCTTCTATTGTTGCTGTAGAAAAACTACATATAAAATCAATAATTTTTAAGTGGACTGTGGAAGAATAGCTTGCTACCCTAATAGAAGTACTCACCTTTGTTCTGTACTAATAAGTTATTATTAACCTTAATTTTTTAATAAAGCATAGATAATAGTAAAATGTAATAACTTATAAGTATAAAAAGATGGTTAGTAAAATTTTTAGTTTTAAATTAAAACTTAAATTAAACCTAGAGTCTAGACTCTACACTCTAGTATATTAGAATTTAAAGTATTTTTTTTTCGAAAAAAAAAGTATATTAGAGTAATAGAGTATTTAATAAACGACTAATGTTATTGTTAAAATTTTAAATCGATTTGAGAATTTATATCATAAATCATGATTCATCATTACAATTTACAACTTACAATTTATATTTTTTATTTTAAGTGTGTTTTTAAAAAACATATAAGATATATATATATATATATATATATATATACTAGTAACTAAATACATATATATAAACTTAGAAGTTATAATATTGTCATATTAATATATATTAGACTAGACTCTTAATTCTAGGACCTAGTATATTACACACTTTATACTAGTAACTTAGTAAGTTGTAACTACATACTACACACATAGTTATAACTTATAACTTATTAGTTATTACATATAATATATATATATATATATATATATATATATATATTATATGACATGGAAATTAGAATTTTAGCATGTCATTTGACATGGATAATTTTTAGTGGCCTTTCATATGAAAAGGAAAATTTTATACTTTATATGTCATTTGACGGACATTTTTATTAGATGTATGTTTTTGACGGGCAAAATGGCCTTTGACGGGCATTACACCCGTCAAATTTTTGCCCTGCCCCTACCTTTGATGTTTCAAATTTGTTAGGATTCTAGATGTTTGCCTCAAATATGGAAGGTTGGTCTCGTTAAATTAGTTCTGAAGCATGGAAGTTCCATTACAGGTAGGAATATAGTGCATAATGTGTTGAATGTTCAAACGACCATGGAATATACACAACACATTCATTTGGAAGTGATTATAGTGCAATTGGATTTGAAGAGAGGTTATGATCATGTTAATTAGTCAATTGTTTTTGGGTGAATGCATATGCCTGACTTTGGACCACATGTGTCTTGCCTCATATTTTTATTAGGACAAGATGTAGTGTCTTGAGTAATGTTTGTTGAGAATCAAGCTCAACTTGGTCTAGTGTGTGAACTGACCTTGAGAGTGAATAAACACTCCAACGGTCAAGAGTCACCATTATGTCACCACTTTGTATTCTAGCATTTAGTATGAGTCATAGAATCATATTCTATGACACATAACTTATGAGCTTTCACATTCCCCATGCTCCATGAGTCTTGTAGTTAATGAAGAGAGAGGGTGACTATATAAAGCACCTCCTCCCACCTTGTACAATGTTGAGTCTTTCTCCTTTGTTAATATACTTTACCTTGCGTATTCTCTGTGTCTTACTCTGTCTCTGTCTCTGTCTCTCTCTCATACACACACACAGTTTATATCTATTCCGCTGCATAGAATTCATCTCTTGATTCTTTACATGGTATCAGAGCGATTTGGTAGCTTGATCTAGCCCATCCACGTGCGTTGTGTCCTACGCCGACGACCAAGAACCGGCTCATCGCTATCGTAGCTTCGCTACATAGCTTGCATTTGAAGAGAGAAGAAGAAGAAGAAGAAGAATCGACATAATGAATACTCAAACGGGGAGCGCTCTCCCTACCGAGAAGTTGGATCGAAACAACTTTGCATCTTGGGAGTACAAGATGCACCAATACCTTGGTGGACAAGGCTATTGGAGCTACATCAAAGGAGTGCACGAAGACCGACCCATCGAAACGGTTCTCGAAAACGTGACATGGGAGCAAGCTGCAAGCCGTGTGATGTATTGCTTGGCGACATGTGTTCATGATCACATGCTCGACGACATTCGCGAAGCCAAGACGCTGAAGGAGGCATGGGAAAATCTACGAAAGATTTTCGCGCAAGAAGGCTTCAACTCTGCCAAGAGTTGAACAACATTTAACAAAGGGACATGTCCATCACGACATACACCTTGAAGATCAAGGAGCTTTGCGACTCGCTCGGCTCGATAAACGTAAATATTAATGATGATGAGATGGTGCAAATATGCCTTAGCGGCCTCGCACCACGGTTTGGCGCGATGCGAACCACCGTTCAAGCAAGGGAGAAATCTCCCTCATTCTTCGAGCTCCAATCAATGCTATTGGTTGAAGAAAACCATGTGCGTACAAGGAGGAATGAGTCGGAGGGCCACATGCTCTACACGTGTTGGGAGACAGGTCCCTCCGGATGGGAAGAGAAAAGAACAGTGTTGATGAACAAACTCGGCCGAGGCCGAAACCGTATGAGGAGTACCCGGCTACGGAGAGCCGGATGATGCAGACTCGGTGAAGACCGGATGAGGAGTACCTGGCTACGGAGAGCCGGATGATGCAGACCCGGTGAAGACCGGATGAGGAGTACCCGGCTACGGAGAGCCGGATGATGCAGACCCGGTGAGGACCGGATGAGGAGTACCCGACTACGTAGAGCCGGATGGCGCAGACGCAGTGAGGATTGCTCTCCGGATGAAGAGACATATTCGTAAATATGTTTTCTTAAGAGCCCACCGTGGCTATATTTGTAAATAGCCGAAAAGTCATATTAGTATAAAAATGACTTAGGGCAAACTTTTAGGGTGTGTTGTCATTCTTGTTGAAAAAGTATAGAGAGAGCGCGTAACCGTGTACAGAGAGAGAGAGAGAGAAAGAGGTCGTTGCCTCTGCTGTAACCGCCGCCTGTGGCGAAGATCTGTGAGCACGAGGTCGTTGCCTCAGTGAACTCACTGTTGTACATTCTTACATAGTGACAGTTTGCCGCCTGTGGGTTGTCGTGGTTTTTCCCCTAGTTTGGGGTTTTCCACGTAAACCTCTTGTGTATCTTCCTCTTCTTTGTGTCGTGTTTTATTTCTGTCTATCATTCTAAGCTCGGTTGTGGCCGAGCGTTGTGCATAAGGAGCGTTGAGTTCCCGTCAACACGCACTCAAACGGAGGAAGAGGACGCGGACGAGCGAGAGGCCGATTCGGCCAAGGACAAGGCGGACAATGTTTGACCTACGACAACAACTCCCAATTTCGGTCGCAAAACGGAAGCCAACGAGGAACCTTCGCAAGAAGGGGGAGCTTCTACTCCAGCCTGAGCCGTCAAAACGCAACCAAATGCGGATATTGCGGAAAGCTTGGCCATCACGAAGAAGAGTGCCAAAAGAAGATGCGTGAATCGGCTTCCACAAGTCGACAACTCACGAATTACACGCACAATTCCGACTACGAAGAGTATAACAGAATGTACGGGCACAACTCTGACTACAAAGATCGTGGCGGAATGTATGCACACAACTCCGACCGTGGCGGAATGTTCATGATGAAACATAGAGCAAACTCTATGTCAGCCTCCACCTCAACTAGTGTCCTCAATCTGGAGGACGTATGGTTTGTTGACTCCGGAGCCTCAAACCATATGATATCTCATAAAGAATGGTTTCTCGAACTTCGAGAGCCGGAGCGACCCGGTTATGTTGAAACCGGAGATGACACTACGCACCCAATTCGGCATATCGGCAATGTTCCGTTCGGCAAAAGAGGTAAGCAAACATACATTAAAAATGTCTTGCATGTTCCCATCATCACGAAGAATTTGGTCTCGGTCGGCCGAATGGTTGAGCAAGGGATGCAAGTACGATTCAACCAAGAAGGGTGCTTCATCGAAAAAGAGGGTTGAATCATCGCGCGCGGAAGAAAAGAGGGCCGGATGTTCATTCTCGATTCACACGAGATGAAATCCGCCATGTTTGCAAAAAGCACGAAAGCCGACTCTGACATAGAGCTATGGCACAAGTGAATCGGCCACATCAATCTCAACAAACTCAAAGAAATGAAATCGAAAGGAGTCGTCATCGGCCTCCCAACATTCAAAAGAGAAGGAGATTGAAGGTGTATGCGAAGCGTGCAAATTCGGCAAACAACACCGACACCCATTCCCGAAAGAGCGGAACGTGAGCAAAGGTCTACTCGACGTAGTCCATTCCGACGTATGGGGACCGGTGCAGTCGGCTACATTTGGCGAATGCCGATACTACATGCTCTTCATCGACGACTTCTCCAGGCACACATGGCTCTATCCGATGCGGCAAAAGAGCGAAGTGTTCAGACACTTCCAAAGGTTTAAAAATGAAGTCGAAAAAGCCACTTGTCGTCATGTACGATGCCTTCGATCGGATGGCGGCAAGGAGTACTTCTTGGACGATTTCACGGTGTATCTCCGAAAGGAAGGAATTCGGCGAGAATTCACTTGCCGACACACTTTGCAACAAAACGGAGTAGCCGAGCGCAAGAATCGACACATCCTCGAAGTAGCACGGGCCATGATGAACGAGAAGCATATGCCCAAGTCATATTGGGCTGAAGCTGCAAGTACGGCCGTCTGCCTAATGAACCGGTGCACAACATCTGGAGTGCACGAGGTCACTCCGCACGAAAAATACTTCGGAAAGAAATTGGACTTATCGCACACCCGGATATTGGGCGCGATAGCATACATGCACATACCCGACGAAAAGCGGCAAAAGCTAGATCCAAAGTCGGAGAAATGTATCCTCGTAGGATACTCACTCGAATGAAAGGGGTACAAATGCTACAACCCATCTACCCGAAAAGTTCGAGTAAGTCGAGACGTCGTGTTCAACGAATCCGCATCCTGGTACGCACCAGAGAAGATTCCGACTTCGACCCCGATCGACGCGGAACTGGTCGAACAAGAGCGAGAAGGTGGAGGTCACCTCGAAGACATGTTCGAATATAGCTTGATTACCACAAGGCTAAGTGGGCCACAAGAGCCCTCGAGCGATCAAAGCACATCACGGCCTAGCTCGAAGATGGACAAAAGCAAGGCGAAAATGTCAGAATACGAAGACGATCGCTTCGACGACGATGAGTCGACTCACTCACTCGACAGTGAGTTCGGCGGCTTCGATGTACCAATCGGAGCTAAGAAAGCCCTCATCTCTACAAATGAAAAGCTCCTCGCTCCACCCGTGAAAAGAATCCGGTCAGCCGATTCGGTTACAACGACTTCATGGCATATCACTATGCCTTTATGATGAAGGTGGCGACAGTACGCGAGCCGGAAACATTTTCCGAAACAACCAAGGATCCGCGATGGATCGAAGCCATGAACGAGGAGATGCAGGCACTACGCAAGAACGAGACATGGGATCTTGTTCTCACCTCACCACACAAAAAGGCGATCGGATACAGATGGATTTACAAAGTGAAGGACAACGCCGACGGTTCCGTCAACCGCTACAAAGCGCAACTCGTAGCGAAAGGCTTCGCCCAAACGCACGGAGTTGACTACGAGGAGACCTTTGCCCCGGTGGCAAAGATGATGACAGTACAGACCGTAATAGCGCTTGCTGCGACGAAAGGGTGGCACCTCCATCAAATGGACATCAAGAACGCCTTTCTACAAGGAGAATTAGAAGAGGAGGTGTACATGATACAACCACCCGGCTTCAACTCGAGCACCCATCCGAAAGTTGTAGGCCGACTCAAGAAGCTATTCTACGGCCTCAACCAAGCACCGTGTGCTTGGCATTGGAAGATAACGCGATATCTTCATCAAATCGGCTTCCATATGTCAAAATCGGACAACTCACTCTACATATGAAGCGATTCCACAAGTCCGATTGTCATCATCTTATATGTGGATGACCTAGTCATTGGAGGTGAGCATCTCATTGAAATCATTAAGGTCAAATCCCTCCTTTCCGACAAGTTGGAGATCACGGACATGAAGGAGCTCCACTACTTCCTCGGCATCGAGGTAATTCAGACTCCGGCCGGAATCATGATCTCTGAACGACACTACATCCTCAACTTGTTATACAAGTTCGGGATGGCTGAGTGCAAATCCGCGGCAACCTCGCTCGATCCGCTTGTTATACCGTCTGAAACTGACCCGACTTGAGCTTGAGGGGCCGTGTTGAGAATCAAGCTCAACTTGGTCTAGTGTGTGAACTGACCTTGAGAGTGAATAGACACTCCAAAGGTCAAGAGTCACCATTATGTCACCACTTTGTATTCTAGCATTTAGTATGAGTCATAGAATCATATTCTATGACACATAACTTATGAGCTTTCACATTCCCCATGCTCCATGAGTCTTGTAGTGAATGAAGAGAGAGGGTGACTATATAAAGCACCCTCCTCCCACCTTGTACAATGTTGAGTCTTTCTCCTTTGTTAATATACTTTACCTTGCGTATTCTCTGTGTCTTACTCTGTCTCTGTCTCTGTCTCTCTCTCATACACACACACAGTTTATATCTATTCCGTTGCATAGAATCCATCTCTTGATTCTTTACAATGTTTAATGGTGGAGGTGCATATGATATTGCCATCACGAGATATGTTCATGAAGGACGCTCTCTTAGCCCATTGTTGTTTGTCATTGTTACTAATTCTTTTGTAGTGATGTTATCAAGGTTTGCAACTAATGGTGATATTGTGGGCCTACACATATGGGGGTAATGTAGGTTTTGGTAGATGATTCTTTCATGTTTCTGCGACCTCATATGAGAATCTTGAGAACCAAATGCTTATATGAAACCAATTAGCATTGGCATCTGGATTACATATTAATTGGAGGAAGTCGAGCCTTATCTCATGTACTAAGTGGGATTTGGAATGACTAAGATGGCAACGGAGTGAATGTTATGAATGTTTGATTGATGGAAAGGAACATAGAGTCGAAGGAAATGCAAAGTCGAGGGGAAGTCAAAGTCAAAGGGAAGCCAGAGTCGACGAGAATGGAGAATCGAAGGGAAGGCAAAGTTGAAGGGAGAATCAAATCGAAGGGAACCCAAAGTCAAAGGGAGCACATAGTTGAAGGGAGGTAGAGTTGAAGGTAACACAAAGTCCTTTTTCTTTTAGTAACACTTTTATTACTAGTGGGAAACCTCAAAGTGAGGTGAAAACCCACAAAGAATAAAGAAAAATATACAAGTGTCGATTAGACACTAAAGAGCTTAAAAGCACTCAAAGCAAATATTGTAAATTTGTAGTGTGTGTCTCTAAGTGTCATGACACAATGACATGAAATACACAGTTGGTGAGGATTGAACCTACAACCTTACATCAACAAGATGTCATGCTCCACCATTTTGATATGAGCATGCCTTTGTATATAATGGTTTAGTATTCTATAGTCTAGCATATACTACATTTTAGAATTAGAATATTCTAGGCATTAGTATACTCTAGAATTATTTATGGTATATTATTCTAGACGGGTATATTCTATAGATATTTCTTGAGTATATTCTAGAGATATTCAATCTCAAAACTTGTATAAATATGTGTAACCTCCTTGGTCCCTTTGAGGGGATTCAACACCAGTCATTGACACATCAATCTAGTATTCTCGTTTCGCCTCATCTTTGTCTTCTTGATCTTTATTTTAGTCTTCATGCCCTCATGTCGCTCACAACATCTAGAGTTCCTAGGCTCGTCACATCTAGCTCCAAGTTCATTCGTCGCTTGTAGCCCCGTCATCTGTGCTCCGTCCTAGTCCGCGCTTGGTGTGTTCGAGACAGTTTGAATCCCTTCCAATTGGAAGCATCACCCGTCTTCATCTTCGCCCTTGTTTCTAGAGTTACCATCATCACAATCCTTGGTTTTAGAGACACTTCCTCATCGTCATCGTCTTCGTTGCCTTGTCTTCGACATCATCATTTTTTAGCACCTCTTGTTGTCTTCATCAACGCTACGTCGCCCAACCCTCGTCATCATCACACTACTTTTCATGGTCTTTCATTATCGCCATTGTCATCATCTATAGGTGTCATTTTGCATCACGATTTGGGCAAGGATCGATTTCGATCGCTCACCTTCACAGTTCTGTTGGGGGTTACAACCGCTCACTTTCCTGGTGGGGATCGAATCATTGTTCGCTTGCACTCCATTTTCATTTTGGTTCAAGTTTCATTCCATGTTCCTTTGGCCAGGATTGATTTTGATCGCTCACCTTCACAGATCCGGTGGGGTTTGCAACAACTCACTTTCCTAGTGGGGATCGAATCATTGCTCGCTTGCACTCAATTTCCATTTTGGTCCACACTGTTGCAAACAGCGCTCGGCCACAACCGAGGAATAGGATCAACTCACAGAAAACAGGAAATACAAAATGCACGAAGACAATAGAGAGAAGAGTACACAGGGTGTTTTTCGTGGAAAACCCTAAATGGGAAAAAAACCACGGGAGTCCTCAAACTCCAACTATCACTATACACAGAGATGTACAATGGTGAAGCTACAAGGCAACAACCTTGAGCTCACTGTCTTCGCCACAGGCGGCGGTAATACACAGAGGCGTCGACCTCTTCCTTTCTCTCTCTCTCTCTCGGCTGAAAACATAAAATGAGCAACAACATGCAGCAACCACAAAACTGTTTGCCCTAAGTCATATTTATACACATATGACTTTCAGGCTATTTACAAATATAGCCTCAAGGGCCCTTGGCAAACATATTCACAAATATGTCCCCGCATCCGGATCTCTCTCCGGGTACATTCATCATCCGGCTCCGTAGCCGGGGTCTTCATCATCCGGCTCCGTAGCCGGGACCGTAACCGCAACCGGGATTGCCGTCATTCATCTCCGGACATCCCATCCGGAGGGAGCGAAATCCCAACACACACTTCATGCCACTTTCTTTTGATGAGGATTGATTTCGATTGCTCACCTTCTAGTTCCGGTGGGGGTCACAACCGCTCACTTTCCTAGTGGGGATCGCGTCGCTTCTTGCTTGCGCTACCGTTTGTGTTGTGTTTTGGGTCAACCTCGACTATTTACCCTCTTATGATAGAAGAAGTCGAGTGGGCCGCTTCACGTGCACTCGTTCGCCTGTTGTTGTTCCAGTTCTTAGGTGAGAACCGCACATGGTCACTCACGCCCGTTTGTGTTCCAGTTCCAATTTTCATTTTGGTCCACACTTCGTGCCACTTTCTTTTGATGAGGATTGATTTCGATTGCTTACCTTCTAGTTCCGATGGGGGTCACAACCGCTCACTTTCCTAGTGGGGATCGCGTCGCTTCTTGCTTGCGCTACCGTTTTGTTGGGAATCGACGCTTCGATTCACCTTCACCGCTCGGCCACAACCGAGTAATCGCGAATCAATGCAGCAGAAAATAGGAACCAAAGAGAGAAACACACGAATACGCAGGGATTAACGTGGAAAACCCTAGATGGGAAAAACCACGGGAGTACAAGACTCCAAACCAACACTATACAAAGAGAAGTATACAATGGCGAGCTGCAAGGCGACGACCTTGAGCTCGCTGTCCTCGCCACAGGCGGCGGAAATACACAGAGGCGTCGTCCTCTTCCTCTCTCGCGCTCTATCTCTCTCTCTCTCTCTCTCTCTCTCTCACGGTTGTTCCCTCTTCACTCCTCTTGAGTGGAAAAACAGAAAAATGATCAGCAGCACTAAAACAGTTTGCCCTAAGTCATATTTATACATCTATGACTTTGGGGCTATTTACAACTATAGCCTCAGGGGCCCATAGCAAACATATTCACGGATATGTCCCTGCATTCGGATCGCTCTCCGGGTACATTCGTCATCCGGCTCCGAAGTCGGGGTCTTCATCATCCGGTTCCGAAACCGAAACCGGGCTTGTCGGCATTCATCTCCGACATCCGACCATCCCATCTGAAGGGACCGTAATCCCAACAAACTCCCCCTTCACTTCGGCATGGGATGTCTTTCCAATCCGATCCTCTTCCGGCATGCTTCCAGCTTGTCGGGTGTGAGCACCTTGGTCAGCATATCCGACCCGTTCTCGTCCATGTGGATCTTTGTCAGCACGAACTCCTTGTCTTCTATCCTTTCCCGGATCCAGTGATATCTTCGCTGAATGTGCTTCGTCCGGGAGTGATAGGCCGCGTTCTTCGCAAGGTGGATTGCACTCTGACTGTCGCAGTAGAGTCGGTACTCCTCTTGCCGGATACCAAGCTCTCTAATGAAGTCCTTCATCCATATTATTTCCTTGCCGGCTTCAACAGCTGCCATGTACTCCGCCTCCGTGGTTGACAACGCAACCGTCTTCTGCAGCCTCGACTGCCACGAAACTGCTCCCCCTGCATACGTCATCACATACCCTGATGTGGACCGGCTGGTATCTGCATCAGCCGACATATCCGAATCGGTGAAGCCGTCGAGTTCGGGCTTACCGGAGCCGAATCGGAGGCACACGTTTGCCGTGCCCTTCAGGTATCGGAGTATCCACTTGGCCGCGTTCCAATGCTCTTTGCCGGGATTGCTCATGTACCGGCTCACCACTCCGACTGCATATCCTATGTCCGGTCTCGTACACACCATGGCGTACATCAAGCTCCCGACGGCTGAGGCATACGGCACTTTCATCATATCCTCCTTTTCAGCCTTTGTCTTGGGACTTTGCTTGCTGGACAGCTTGCAGTTTGCCAGGAGGGTCGATCCGACCGGTCTTGCTTCCGACATGTTGAACCGGTGAAGCACCTTCGTCACGTACTTCTCCTGTGACAGCCACAACTGCTTCTTCTTCCGGTCCCGGATGATGTGCATCCCTAGTATTTGCCTCGCCGGACCCAGGTCCTTCATTGAGAAGGTTCGGTGAAGAGCCTTCTTTAGCATCCGTATCTTGACCTGGTCCCGTCCGACGATCAACATGTCGTCCACGTACAGGAGGAGTATTAGAAAGTCTCCTCCTTCGAACTTCTTCACAAACACGCAGTGGTCGGACTGCGTTTTGAGGTACCCTTCGTCGGTCATGAAGGAGTCGAACTTCCGGTACCATTGCCGGGGAGCCTGCTTCAGTCCGTAAAGGCTCTTCTTCAACCGGCATACCAGGTGCTCCTTCCCTTTCTTCTCGAATCCTTCCGGTTGCTGCATGTAGATCTCTTCATCGAGGTCACCGTGAAGGAATGTCGTCTTCA
Source organism: Azolla caroliniana (assembly GCF_043228905.1). Lineage (NCBI taxonomy): Eukaryota > Viridiplantae > Streptophyta > Polypodiopsida > Salviniales > Salviniaceae > Azolla > Azolla caroliniana. The sequence continues at coordinate 18,538,179 of NW_028230450.1, read as the reverse complement.
CGTCCATCTGTTCTACCTCGAGGTCCATGCTTGCCGCTATGCTCAGCACCGTCCGGATGGAGGTCATCTTCACTACCGGGGCAAATATCTCGTCGAAGTCGATGCCCTTCTTCTGCTGAAACCCCTTCACCACGATCCTGGCTTTGTATCTCGGGGGGTTTCCGGCATCTCCCGGTTTCAGCTTGAACACCCACTTGTTTCGAAGTGCCCGCTTTCCTTTCGGCAACTCCACAAGTTCATATGTGTGGTTCTCATGCAGGAATCCATCTCGTCCTGCATGGCACTCAACCACCTGCGGCTCTGGGTGTCATGTTTTGCTTCTTCAAAGCTCTCCGGCTCCCCCTCGTCGGTTAGCAGCACGTGCTCTGGTTCCGGAAATCTCCGGGGGGCCCTTCTCTCTCTTAGAGGATATCTCCGTTCCGGAGCTTCGGTAATCGGTTCTTCCGATTCTTCTTCATCCGAATCCATTTCGGGATCGGGGCCGGTTCCGGTATCATTTTCATCTTCTTCGGCCGGTTCTGTTTCTTCACCGTCTTCGGCCGGATCCTCGAGTGCTAACCGGTCCCTTGCCGGTCGGGACTGCTCCTCGTAGAGTTGATCCTCACCGGTCGACTTGGAGCTCTTCATCTTCTTCTCCGACTCCCAGTCGGCGAGTGTCTTGTCCTCCATGAAGATGATGTCTCGACTCCTGAATATCTTCTTGTCGACCGGGTCCCATACTCGGTAGCCGAACTCGTCGTCGCCGTAACCGAGGAATATGCATGGCCGGGTCTTTGGATCTAGCTTTCCTCTCCGGTCCTTTGCCACATGCACGTATGCGAGACACCCGAACACCTTCAGATGCCGGTAGGACACTTCCTTACCGGTCCACACTTTCTGCGGCGTGTCTCCGTCCAAAGGTACTGAGGGTGATCTGTTTATCACGTATGTCGCCGTCGACATTGCCTCAGCCCAAAACCCCTTGGGTAATTTCGCATGCGCCAGCATACTCCGGACCCTCTCCATTATGGTCCGGTTCATCCTCTCGGCCAGCCCATTTAGTTCCGGCGTCTTCGGCACAGTAAACTCGAGCCGGATTCCCTTCGAGCGAGAATACTCCTGGAACTGCCCCCGGTATTCCCCTCCGTTATCCGCTCGTATCGCTTTCAGCTTCTTGCCGGATTCCCTTTCTACTCTCGCGTGGAGTTCTTTGAAGACGCACAGCACTTGGTCCTTTGTCTTCAGCGGTGCCGTCCACAGCTTCCGGCTGTGATCATCAATGAATGTTACGAAGTACTGGGCTTCGCCATGTGACTTCGTTTCTACCTGACACACATCAGTGTGCACCAACTCCAATGGTGCGCTACGTCTCGTCGGTGGCCTTGAGTGGAAGGAGGTTCGGTTCTGCTTACCGGCCAGGCAATCGGTGCACTTCTCCAGGTGCACATGCTTCACTGGAATAAGGTTGTCTTCTGCAAGCCTCTTCATCCCCTTCTCACTCATGTGGCACAGTCTTTTGTGCCACAGCTCACCGGCAGTGTCGGCTGCCACATTCAGCTCTTCCGGACATAACCGGGCATTCATCAGGTACAGTGTGTTGTCTTTCCGGGCCCGAGCCACTATCAGGCTCCCCTTGCTGAACTTCATTACGCCGTTCCGGATGCTACCTGTGTAGCCTTCATCGTCTAGCCTCCCGGCCGAAATCAGGTTCAATCGAACCTCCGGAACGTGTCGGACATCCTTCAGCAGCATTTTGCATCCGGTCGGGGTTGTCAACCACACGTCTCCTATGCCGGCAATCCGGCACGTACCTTCATTCCCCATCCGAACACAGCCATGCTCACCGGCTGTGTAGGATGAGAAGTATCTTCTCTCCGGGGTCAGGTGGAACGATGCTCCGGAATCGACCACCCAGGTCGTCTCATCGCCGGCAATGTTTAGTTCACCTTCTTCGGTGATGAGCATGATTTCTTCCTCACTTGCCGCGAGTGCCGTTGTTCCTTTCCGGTCCTGCCCTCGCCGATCCGAACCTCTCCGGTCCGTGGCTCCCCGGTATGCACCGTTTCTCTCCGGTGACTTCTTCGAATCGGTGTCGTCGGCTCCGTTGTCTTTTCGGTAATGCCGACAATTCTTTCGGAAGTGCCCCGGCTTCCCACAGTGGAAGCATGTGGGCCTTCCTCTTGACTGCGACCGGGTCCCCGACTTCTCCCGTCTTTGCGGACTCCGGTTCCATTGTCTTCCCCGATCCGATTCGGTAAGCAGCGCCTTCGAGTCGGAGGCCGGTTCTTTATCTCTCCGACGCGCTTCTTCGTTCAAAATACTTGTCTTTACCGTTTGTAAGGACAAGTTATCTTCGGTGCAGGAGGTGCTGAGAGTCACCACCAAGTTCTCCCAGCTTTCCGGCAATGTACACATCAGGATGATGGCTTGCATTGCATCCTCCAACGGGAACTTGATCGCCGCAAGCTGATTCACGAATCCCATGAACGTGCTTACGTGTTCCACCATACTCTCGCCGTCCCGGTACTTGAGATTCACTATCTTCCTCATCAGGGAGGTCCGGTTCAACGCATTCTTCCTCTCGTAGAGGCCCGACAGCTTCTTCGACATCTCATATGCGTTGGTGTCGTTCGCCACATGTTGTAGGACGCTTACATCGACATATTGTCGGATCGTCGCTACGGCTTTCCGGTTCAGGAGCTTCCACTCCGACTCAAGTACCCCCTTCGGTATTTCCGACTTGTCAATCGGTTCATACAGGTCTCGAACAATCAGAAGATCCTCCATCTTGATCTTCCAGTCGGCGTAATTCTGCGCATTCAGCACCATCATCCCCGGCTGCCCGCTGCCGCCGCCTTCCATTTTCTGCAGCAGTTCGCTCTGATACCAGATTGTTGGGAATCGACGCTTCGATTCACCTTCACCGCTCGGCCACAACCGAGTAATCGCGAATCAATGCAGCAGAAAATAGGAACCAAAGAGAGAAACACACGAATACACAGGGATTAACGTGGAAAACCCTAGATGGGAAAAACCACGGGAGTACAAGACTCCAAACCAACACTATACAAAGAGAAGTATACAATGGCGAGCTGCAAGGCGACGACCTTGAGCTCGCTGTCCTCGCCACAGGCGGCGAAAATACACAGAGGCGTCGTCCTCTTCCTCTCTCGCGCTCTATCTCTCTCTCTCTCTCTCTCTCTCTCACGGCTGTTCCCTCTTCACTCCTCTTGAGTGGAAAAACAGAAAAATGATCAGCAGCACTAAAACAGTTTGCCCTAAGTCATATTTATACATCTATGACTTTGGGGCTATTTACAACTATAGCCTCAGGGGCCCATAGCAAACATATTCACGGATATGTCCCTGCATTCGGATCGCTCTCCGGGTACATTCGTCATCTGGCTCCGAAGTCGGGGTCTTCATCATCCGGTTCCGAAACCGAAACCGGGCTTGTCGGCATTCATCTCCGACATCCGACCATCCCATCTGAAGGGACCGTAATCCCAACACGTTTGTGTTGTGTTTTGGGTCAACCTCAACTATTTACCCTCTCATGATAGAAGAAGTCGAGTCGGCCGCTTCATGTGCACTCATTTGCCTGTTGTTGTTCCAGTTCTTAGGTGAGAACCGCACATGGTCACTCATGCCCGTTTGTGTTCCAGTTCCAATTCCCGATGGGGCACTATCTCGGACACACCAAGCGCGGACTAGGACAGAGCACAGATGACGGGGCTACGAGCGACGGATGAACTTGGAGCTAGATGTGACAAGGCTAAGAACTCTAGATGTTGTAAGCAACATGAGGGCATGAAGATTGAAATAAAGATCAAGGAGACAAAGATGAGGCGAAACAAGAATACTAGATTGATGTGTCAATGATTGGTGTTGAATCCCCTGAAAGGGACCAAGGAGGTTACACGTATTTATACAAGTTCTGAGATTGAATATCTCTAGAATATACTCGAGAAATATCTCTAGAATATACCATAAATATTTCTAGAGTATACTAATGACTAGAATATTCTGATTCTAAAATGTACTATACGTTAAACTATAGAATACTAAACTATTATATTCAAATGCATGCTCATATCAAAATGGTGGAGCATGACATCTTGTTGATGTGAGGTTGTAGGTTCAATCCTCACCAGCTATGTATTTTATGTCATTGTGTCGTGACACTAAGTTGCAGACAATCAAATAGAGATTGCCTAAGGGATTGCTTAAAAATGCTAACTACAATACTTCCTTCCAGTGCTTTAGAAGCGTTGAGCTAAACGGACAACCTTTGATGTGCCCGTCAAGCTTTCCAAACACTACATCCCAATGGTTAGTAAAATGACTTGGTTTTCAAATGATCAAACATATCAGATAGCATGCTTGCCCAAGGCAATGTTTTTTCAGCAAATTTTGGGAATAAAGTAGCTTTTCTAGCCAACACATGCAAATGCAAATTAAGAATATTTAGCCCTTTACTCAGTCATGGAGTGCATATCTTCTCTAGTGATAAGAGTCGTATACCTCTATGGGACTGCTTAGAGCACCAAAAGCTGCTTATGATTTCTGAGTTAATCTTTTGTAACACAGAGTCCAGGGGAGGACGGTGTTACAACCACAATGAATCAAAATTCTCAACAATACTTGATATAATTGTCTCTTTGGTCGATGTGGACAATGTATTGCTATATGTCCTGAGCCACCACAATATAGGCAAAGTCGATTTGCTTGACGTTGTTGTTTCTTTGCTTCAAACGAAGGACCTTGGTGGCATGCCACATCAATCTCCATTGGACGAGTGTCACTCCCTCCTAGAGAAAACACCTTCAATTACCTCTCCGGAGTAATTGGATCATGTATTATGGTGAGAAGGAGGGTTGAGGTCATGATGCCTTGCCGAGATCGTTAGCCGAGTTGTTACAGGGTATATTACTTCTCAGTACTTGGGATCGTTATTCGGATTGTCCCACTCGGGTGGGATTACGACCTTGGGGATAAGAAGGATATGTTGTGGGATCCGCTACAACCGATCTTTAGATATGCCCTTTACACAGACTGAACTTATATGTGTATATAGAGATAGATGAATCTAGACGAGACTGAACATCAAAGTTACCCACAAAGTATATATATATTCGATTAAGTGTACACATAGATATAAGTACCGAGTATTCTCGGTAAATCTCTCTCTCTGTATTTGTCTATTTCTGTCCTACTCTCTGCCCCCCTTCAGTGTTCGCTAATACCGGATATAAATAGTCCCCTTCATCTTTGCGCTTTTCCACCCGTTCCTTCCTTAATGTTTGGCTTCCTTGTTCGGCTGCCAGTGCTCGGCTCTTTTTGCTTCGTTTCACACTTGTCACACTAGGTAACATCTAGCACGCCCGTGGGACAGTACCTTGCACATCGAACCCAACTCGAAAATAAAAAAAATCGAAGGAATCAGAAATTATTAATATACATCATTCTTCTTCAAGAATGGGTAAGATGCTCGCTGACTGCTGCGAGTCATTTGCTTGGTCAATGAATTTGGCTGAGTTTTCAGCCTATGTGCATGGCTCCTCTGTTATGGGTTGCTCAATTGGTGTTTCCTCCAGGGCTGGTTCCTTGAGTGCATCGGCTAGGTCGGTGTGTTGGTCGACCAAGTCGTCTTGCTCCAACTCCTAGTGTATCGGCGAGCCTCTTTTTATAGTGTTTCCATGTGCTCGCTCGGGCTTCCTCTGGAAACTTCGTCCTCTCCTTGTGTTGGGGCATCGGTTTCGGCCTAGAGTCGCTCCTGTTCATAACACTAAGTTGAGGGCGAGTTGCAGTTGCTCGTCGTCGAAGTCCTGGAGGATTTTCTTGACTTCCTTGGTGTGTGTCTGGGCGAGGGAGGATAATTCTTCGATGAGGTATTCTCGGAGCAGTTGGATGCTATTATCATACATCTTGTAAAATCCTCGACCCTCCTTTTTGCGGTTCTTGTGATCTGTGCAGAATATTTGTAATTCGGGCGCTTGTGCGGACCATTCGTTCCATTTGCGTGACTGAGCCTCATCAATCCATGAGTACAATTGTTGTCGATGCTTGTTTATTAAAGCCTTAATCCGAGTTTTGCACATCTCGCTTTGTACTCGAAACTCTTGCAAGTCTTTGGCGAAGTCGGCATGTTAGGCGTACATAGCTTCCATTTGAGCCCTCATTTCCGTGAGTTGATCCTAGCAGTGATTGTGTTCTTGCTCTAGCTATCGTGCTAACCGAAACACGGCTTCCTCAATGACATGTCTATTATAGGTGAATTTGGAGGTCGGGAAATTGTTGATGGTGTCAGTTGAAATTGACCAACAACGAGTCGTGCTCCTTTTGTATTTGTCGGTATTGTGCTTGTGCTTCTTGGAGAGCTAACTTATGGTCTTCAATGGTAACTGTGAGCAATCTTTGGAAGCCTTCCTCTGCTATTTTCATTGTTTCAATCATTTGGTCGGCTTGGATGTGAAGAGCTGCTATGTGATGCTCCTCTTCCTCGTGTCGTGCCTCGGTCACTTGCTTTTGTTGTTCTTGAAGGTGGCCTGCTGCCTACTCTGTGTACACTTGAAGGGCTTTGTTGTATGCCTCTTCTTTCTATTGGGAACTGAGGCTGTCAGTGCGGAAACATCAACAACAACTTGAGGTGAAGGTCACCGAGTATACAAGTTGAAGCAAGATCAAAGAACAGAATGAGAGAGAGAGAGAGAGAGAGAGATCTAGGCACACAATGTAACAGTCTTATTCCAAGAATATTAGAGTTACAATAAAATGAAGGCAATAATTCTCTTACAATAGCAACAACCTTATGAGCTAGGTTACAAAGCCCATTATATACTAACTAGGCTAGGGCAACTACCCTTTGACATATTTCCAGAATTATCCTAAACCTACTTTGTCCAAGATACAATGTGAATACGACCATTATAGACCAGTATTCGACACTCCACCGTAACGGGCGTATACAACAAAAATCTTTAAAAAGGAATAAATAAGAATTACAGATTATACAAATTTATCGAATATATCAGCTTTATTCCAGTCGACAAAATCTGAGAACAGAAGGTCAAGTTGGCCGGGGTCGGAAGAACTGAAGCCGAGCTTCGAATTGATGATGTCGATTGTCCGTGAACGTCCTGAATGTCCGACTGATTCTTCTCTATGTCCATCTGGTGCCATAGGGATCAGAATTGATCCACGGAAAGACACTTGGTCATACCATCTGCGACATTGTCGGTTGTAGGTATCTTCTCAAGGCCGATTTCACTAAAATAATGTAGTCTCGAACAAAGTGATATCGAACGTCGATATGCTTGGAGGCATTGTGATGAATTGGATTTTTCAGCAACAACACCCTGATTGTCGATGTAAACAATTGGAGCCGAGTCGGATTCGACTTGTTGAAACGTGCATGCTAGCCTACCGAGCCGGACATGGCTACATATTCAGCCTTGGTTGTTGATGTAGCAATGCACTCCTGACGCTTCGACTTCCATGAGATCGCTCCATTGCCAAATTTGAAGCAATATTTGGTTGTTGACTTTCAGTTTTCCACACGTCGGCAAAGTCCGAGTCGGTGCAACTGACTACGCTTGATGTTTCTTTCGGGCCAAATAGGATGCCATAGTCTTTTCTGCCCACAAGGTATCTGAACACATGCTTAACTGCATTCCATTGCGATCGATCGAGATTATGCATAAATCTGTTGACGACTCGGACGGTGTGAGCAATGTCAAGCCGTGTCGCAACCATCTGCATACGTTACCGACTTCAGAGCTTCCCCCTCCGGACCGGATGTTGGGCAATCTCGCTAAGACAACCGAAGATTAATGGGTAATGGGGTCAAAGCCGATTTGGCCGATTGGATGTTGTAGCCTTCTAAGGCACGTCCAATATAGTCAGATTGAGATAGAAACAGTTGTCGTTGATTCTACCTTCATCCCGAGAATGTGTCTTGCTGGATCGAGATCCTTCACGACAAACTTCAACAACAGTTGCTGAACAAGTTCAGCGAGTTCTCCAGTATGCCAACAGGAGAGTAGCATGTCGTCCACGTAGATGATGAGTAAGATGGGAGACCCATCTCGAGTTGTTTTGGTGAAGAGGCAGTGGTCTTCATCGCTCTTTATGGAGCTGACTGATTGGATGAAGTCGTCGAACTTCTTGTAACACTGTCTCAGTGCCTGCTTCAGGCCATAAAGACTCTTTCTAAGTCAATAGACTAGATGTTCCTTGCCGGATACCATGAAGCCTTTCAGCTGCTCTAGATAAATTTTACTCCTCAAGATCACCATGGAGGAAAGCCGTTTTAACATCTAGGTGAATCAACTCCAAGTCCTTGGCTGCTACTATGTCAAGTAGGAATCGAAGGGTGGTCATTTTCACCACTGGTGAAAAGATTTCGTCAAAGTCGATGCCATATTCCTGTCAAAAACCCTTTGCTACTAGTCTGGCCTTGAATTTTGGGGTGGCCGAATCGATCGTCTCTTTTAATCTGTAGACCCACTTGCGTAGAAGAAAACGTTGATTTTTTGGTAGTTTGACCAAGTCCCACGTTTTGTTTGCCCGAATGGAGTTCATTTCCAACTCCATTGCTAGATGCCATGTGGCGGAATCGGCTGATGTCGATGCTTCTTTGTATGACGTTGGTTCTGCGGCGTCGGTGAAGAAGACTCCATGAGAGTACTTCTCTAGGGCTTGCAACAGTCTCTCAGATCTTCGAGGTATGACTGGACTAGTCACATAAGGTGTCAGAGTCGAATGGTCTAAAGCTGAATCATTCGGTTGTGCCGAGTCGGACGTTGTTGGGTCGGTTCGGGAGGATTCAGCTACCCGTGAAGCCGACCTCGTGTTATGGGCTGGGACATCATGAAAGGCTGGCACATTTGAGAAAGTTACCCTTCGGTCGGTTCGGGAGGATTTGGCTACCCTTAAAGACAACCTCATGTTATGGGTTGGCACATCTGAGAAAGTTACCCTTCAAACTTTAATAGGCCTTTCGACCGTCTTGTGCATAGTCGACTCATTGAACACTACATCCAAACTTCGGACGATCTGTCTATGCTCGGGGTCCCAGAGTTGGTATCCGATCTCGCCGTCTAGTACATAGCCAAGGAAAATACATTTCCTAGACCTCGGTTCTAATTTGCGGCGGTCGTCTTTTAGTATGAGGGCATATGCCTCGCATCCGAAAATCCTGAGCTTTTTGTCGGTCCATAATTCCTGAGGTACTGGAAGTCCTAGAGGCCTACTCGGCGACATGTTAATTATGTGTATTGTCGTAAGTAGGTCCTCTGCCCAGAAGTCATCTGATAGTCCAAAGTGTTGGAGCATGGATACTATCCGTTCTTGAATTGTTCGATTCATTCACTTGGTAATTCTGTTATGCTCCGGACTGTGTGGTGTCGTGTATTCACATCTGATGTTGCGCTGTCGGCAAAATCCGACGAATTCTTCTAACTTAAACTCTCCTCCGTTGTCGGTTATAAGGCATTTGAGTGTTTGACTGGACTAATTCTCTACCATTGCGAGCCATTTAGAACACCCGATCTTTGGTTCTGATCGGATAAGCCCACACCTTCCGAGTCGAATCATCGATAAAATTGACGAAGTATAAGGCACCACCGAGAGACTGATGTGGCATTGGGCCACAAACATCCGAGTGGACCAAATCAAGTGGACTCGATTCTCTCAGTGTTGTTGTCAGGTGTGATGCGGCTATCTGTTTGCCATACTGGCAATGCTCGCAGAATTGATGATCAGAGAATGAGAGTTTGGGGATGTATCCGGCTCTAGATAAATATGTGATGTTGGCCTTGTTGAGGTGTCCGAGTCGTCCATGCCATAATGATGACACAGGAATATCAACTAGGAATAAGTCACCCTCTCTGAGTGTGACATATAGCGGGTACAGAGAATAGTTTCGATCCTCGAGCAAGCAGGAGGTTCCCCATGTGGAGTGTCCACCCTCTTGATGAGAAGCCAGCACGGATGTCGTCTTCGTCCAATTGTCTGAATGAGATCAAAGGTCTTGAGAGCTTAGGTACATGTCAAATTTTGTGTAGTACAAATGTAGAACCACCTGGGAGATTAAGTTCTATAGTGCCAATTCCAATGATAAGGCAGTGTTGTGAGTTTCTTATTCGTACTGAGTCGGAGTGTCGGGCCGAATATTGCCAAAATTGGGATCTGTGAGGGGTCACATGGCCGGATGCACCCGAGTCCAAGAGTCATGTGCTCGATTCCTCAGTCGTAAGCAAAACTTCTGATTCGACTAGGTTTCGAGATGTCGATCACAGATTTTGTGCCGATTATCTAGGCCGATCCTACTTCGGGTGGCGGCAATGATGAGAGGGACCGAGCCGACTGGTCCTCCCGAATGTCGTTCAACCCAAAAAGCACGGATTGGGGTTGTTCCCTAGGGCTTGATTTGCTTTGAGAGGTTACAACAAATGAGTAGATAGTGTCTAACCTGGTAAAGCACGATCGAGGCCAATTTGATAGAAATTCCACTTTGAGCGACTACAATCACAGAAGTAGGGTACTTCCAGCTGGCTTACCTTAAGAGTGATCTAGCTTGGTGGAGTGCAAATCTTCAGTTTTCTTTCTCTTCTCAAGATGAGAGGGATGATTACTTATGCATATGAGAAAAAATAGAAAAGAATCCCAAGCATGCAACAAACCCAAAATAGAAACAAACCATAAAAAATAGCCTAAAATGTAAGAAAAGGGATGATTAAAAAAATGACAAGAAAGAAAATCTAAAAATTGTGAACAAAGCCCTAAAATGAAACAAGTGGAAACCCTAAATCATGAGAAGAAACCCTAAAATAGAGCAAACAAAGAAACAAGATATCCTAGAATATATCACAAACTCCTAAATTGTAGTAAGAAACCCCAGAACATAAAAACCCTTACTTCCAACAAAAATCCTAAAACACATGAATATAATGTATAAGATAGATTTTATTATCACCTTTAGAGGTCAAATATGATATGATTGCAATCAAGAGTGCAAATTCTGATAATGAGAGCAACGTGTATAAGAGTGGACCAAAGTGAACGACAAAAACTAAGAACAATATTGACTCGAGAAAGACATATGTGTTAACAAGAGACAATTACAAGATTTGATGTTTGGCCAAATTTATTTAATTACAAAAATAAGTCCCACATATAATATTGAACTCATGCATGATCACCACCTAGCTATCTCACATGATTGCCACTTAGAGATCATGCAACGTTATTGTTGGGATGTCATATTATCATTAGTATCACAATATTAATTCAAGTATGTACATGGTTATGTATGGATTGCTACAATAATCTCATCTAATGAGATAGTTTAATGGACAAGGTTGGAGATCGCTATTAGGGGGTTATTTGAATTAATATAAAAAAGGTTGATCTCTTTTATATGTTTGGTCATGACAAAAGATCAACTAGAACACAAACTTGATTGTAGTAAAATGTTGTGCATTTATCCTACAAACATGACACGAGATCGACTCGAATACAAATAAGTGCAAGCATATAAGCACTTGGTATAATGAATTCTTTAATGTGTCACCAAAGATGCTCATAAGGCACAATATTAAAAGATTTCCTTACGTCTAAAAACTAACAATATAATTCTTCCACTTTCAAACAACTCTCCTATTAGCACTCAAAGAGTAACAAAATCATGGTGTTCTATAGTACTTTTAAAACATAACTTATTTAGAAGCCCTCTTTCTCAACCCATGTAATTAAGCTGGCTTCTACTATGTTTCTAATAATTTCCCTTGAAAGAATTCGTGCAATTAAGCTGTCTTATCAACTTTGCCACAAAAGAGCTACCCATGTTGTCTAATAATTGTTTATGTTACTTGCACAAGGGTATGATGCAACTTGTACCGCCTTTGTGAGACATACCATGTTGAAATGCACAAATGAACATGTCACTTTTACATGTTACAATCAAGAGTTCACATACACACACATATACACATAGAGAGAGAGAGAGAGAGAGAACTAATAAACATATCATATCAAGTCATGTTTGACTACCTTATGTATTGGGGCATGTGGTTTAATTGGACCATAGAAATGGGTTCTTATTTGGACTTCATGGGGTAACACAACTTCTTAGGATGAAAAGGAAGTTTATTTGGCCACTTTTGCAATTATGATGTATGGGTATGTTGTCCGACTCCCAAGATGAGGTAGATTTATGTACAATTTACAACACATGAGAGGGTTTACCTTGCCATATCGCTATTAATGTAGTGGAGATAGCAAGGGTTGTACTATCATCTTTATTTAATAACAAACTAATAAACATAATAATGTGTATAGAAGAGGAGAATACTAGGCAAATCAATGTGCCCCCCCTATCAAGAGCATTCAATCCTTTAATTTGCAAATATTTTGAGTTTTGACATATAAATAATGGAAGTTCAGAACAAAGCATGATAACAACAATATTTTACAATCGTCACGAGGATATTCAAACCAAACAAGATAAAGAAAAAGATAAATAAATTATTGAAAATAACAAAGCTTTTATAAAAACAAAGCATTTATAAGATAACTAATGTGGTGCGCTACACATTTTTCCATCATGTATGCTTTCACATGTCAAAGAATTCCTAATGTTATAAGCTTAGTAGTTGAAGTTCTAGCATATTCCCAAGAATGTCTGTCTCGTGCCCCCTTGACATTCCGAGTTTATGGATGAAGGCATGAGACTCAATTTTATGCATGGGGTAACACAGAACACCACAAATTTATAGGAATTTGGGACAATTTAATACCTTTCAATCAGAATTCCTCCAAAAACCATTTCCAACCAAACAGCTCAAGAATTCAACTAGCCCTGTAGTGATGAATGAGGGCGCCTTTTTTCCCAAACCAAACACAAGACTTATCATGTAAAACCTGATTATACATTGACAATATATGAACATTGTTAGACAATTGGCATAAGCTGAATGGGAAAAAACAGGGAGTATAAAAAACCATTGCAACAAGTGCCATTTGGCATTTGGTGAATGAGAAAAAGCAAGTGCCACATGGCATAGGCTGAAATTTGAATAAATAAAACCATACCACCTGCCATTTGGCATATGCTGCATAATTGGATCAAAGCATATCAAAACAAGTACCATTTGGCATACCTTGCAACTGCCACCTGGGATACTCTGAATGGATAAAACCATATCAAAACAAGTGCTGTTTGGGATATCAAAACCATAAAACCATACCAGCTGCCATTTGGCATATGCTGCATAATTGGATCAAACCATATCTAAACAAGCGCCATTTGGCATACCTTGCAACTACCACCTGGCATACTCTGAATGGATAAAACCATATCAAAACAACTGCCAGCTTGGATCAGCTGAACAAATGGCCTAAACCATGTCAAACCAAAGTGCCATGAGGCATCGCTGAAAGGAGAAACATGCCAAACAAATGACCTTGGCCTACGCTGAAAGGATAAAACTATGCCAAAACAACTGGCACATAGTATTAAATACCAACCACTTGATGATGGAAGCACAAGTGCCACAAATGGATAGAACCATGCCGGTCAAACAATTTTATTAAATCATACTGGTTCATCTGTCTGTCGAACTGTCACAGCAAGCAGGTCCTTAGCAGCAATTACTTTCTTCTTGCAAAAAGCAATCTGGGCTGCTCTTATTGAAGCATCGATTCGGTCTGGCCGAGCCTTGAATAAAAAACAAGAAAGCAATTCTAAGATTAAATTCTTTTTTAGAACCACAGACAAAATGCAATACTAATATTACGAAAAACCAAAAAGAAGTTTTTTTATAAGCAAAATTCACCTCAAATTTGCAGCTGAAATGTGTTAGTACCAAGCATCTGGCATCAATGGCTCTAGCAAAATGTCCAGCCATGGCTATGAAAATAGTAATAAGATATCTATTAGAGAAGTTGCACATAATAATAAAAAGAACGAGATTTTACTGAAATTCTCTCTTGCACTCACTAGCTGTGGAATGATATCTTTTTACTGCCTCAGATGCATCCTCCTCAAGAATAGTGCATTCATGCACTACTACATCTGCTCCTTTAGATGGTAATAGCAAAGTTTCAGAATCATATGTATCACCTAGTATAACTGTATCAGAATCATTGAAAAAAATCAGCCAGGGCCTAGAAATTAGGCAAAGATAAAGCATAATCAACAATAAATACAAAGAACTGATCATGTTCTTTTTTGCTTTTCTGGTAAAACAGGCCCATATCTTAATCATAACTGTATCCATACATCCAGGAATTGGCAAGTGTCTTAAATGAAATACTTCAGATGTTGGTAGCTAAGTACTCATAGTATCTCATTTAGAATAGAAAAGCTGTATTTTACTGTAGAGAGAATAACAATATGACGACACTGCAGATCTCTTTTGCATCATAAATAGATAGATAGATTCTATTATTGTCTCATAGATCACCTCCTAGACCCTATCTATCCATCTATTTATGTTTTTAATGTGAAATTCTTGATGGTTTAAGTGAAATCCTTGAAAATAATCTTGATATTTTAAGTGAAAAAATCCTCATACTATGGTATTGTATTGTTGCAGTTATAAAATCAATACAAATCCTCTTAATATGGATGATAAATAATAATATCATATACTGCTATTATATGTATCCATCTTCAACTCACAAGCATGATAAAAAAACTCACAGGCCAAAAGTTTACATCAATCTGGAGAGATCAAAGTATAACACTCACTATGATCACAATCTCAAAAATTATCTCAGAATCAATGTCTTTCAAGTTTTCAATGAATTAATGAGACCATTAAATATTTTTGAATTTCATATAACGGAAATTATCCAGTACCAATTTGAGATATAATATGAAAATTTTCAACCTACCAATCTTACGCCCTCGCCTAGAAGGTCCTAACACATCCGAAGGAAAAACCTGGAAAATTTGACTATTGCATTAAGCCAGGATTGAGTGATTTTGTAGTTAAAAATTTTGAGAAGTAAATGGAACACATGATCCATCATAAACTTTGTTTTCTTGAGAATATATCCAAATCTTATTGACAATAACTTTGAAAAGGTGGGAAGCACCTTTTGCCCATTTTCCAGGGTTACATAGTACCCTTCTTGTAGTAAATTGTATGCATCCCTTGATTTAACTCCTAGATTGACTGCTCGATCTACATTGAACCTGTTCAACTTAGACAGCTTAGCATCTAGGAAAGATATGGAAAGCTTAAATATAGTTGCCAGAAACATGATATGAAAAGTTTCCAAGTAGTTTGCACAAATTCACAGTGCAACACATTTTTAAAACTTCAGAAACACCAAAATACTCTTAAGTTCCACAAAATCACAAGAATGCCCCTTGGCAGTATACAACTTCCTATCACAAAGTTCTGGTACTTTTTGCAAAATTAGGGATACTCTCATATATATCCAAATAATTTAGGGTATATTGATTGTTTAGGCCTAAGTTATCTTGGATAAAGAGATTGCAACCCAATCAATAACATTGACATATTCATACGGCGTCAGGTCAGGCTACAAAAGAATAGTAACAAAGGATGATTGCAACCTTCCTGGACGGGGATGCTCCTCCAAGATAAACCCCCAGCATGGTATACTATGACTTAGAAGACCCGCCTTCACCATATACTTTTGATCTTTCAATCTGTTACAATTTTCAATGTCGATGCATAAGTGTTTTACTTGATACATAGATTTTTGTCCAAACTTGACAATTACAATTAGTCCAGGCTTTTAAGAATAGGATACATAGAAGTTACGTAACTCTTACAAATGCCATAATCCATCATCAGTAGAGTAATAAAAATCATTTCCAAGAATCTCATCTTGATGCATATTGATTTCCTTTGCTCGTTTTGGAAGCTTTCCAGGTTCCTATAAAAAACCCATAAATTGTTACTAGATAAGAAGATAAGCAATATGTAAAAATAAATTCATAGTTCATATAATGTGTTAAGAACCTCTCCAAGCTTCATTTCGTGTACTTTATACTTGGAAGGGACCCTCCCATAGCTAGACTTCAAAGTGATACGTATCCATGCACGGAGACCCTCAGGACCATATATATTAAGAGGTTCAGACTTATTTCCTGTTATGCCTAGACCTGATAAAAGACCTGAGTAATCATGACACATGCTCTAAGGTTTTAGTAATTCGGACATGCAATGCAATATTTTGAATCTAGATATTCATACGTATATGTAGCCACCACAACATTGTTTCATTCTAGATCCAATTTTTTAAAAAGAAATATGCATACTTGAGTTGTAATCACCTAGAACTTTATCAAACGTTAAGGTCATTGTCATAAAAACAAACCTGGAAGTCCAAATATCTGATTTGTGGAATCGATTCCTGATCAAAGGAAAACATAAATTAAACTCAAAGATAAGCTTAGATGAGAGGTTTTCTAATCTAGAAAGGATACATGATCTCCATGCATGTGAGTTATAAAGATGCTGTCAATAGCACTGTTACGAAATGGGGTTCTATTAAGCTTTTTTTGAGTGCCTTCACCACAATCAAAGAGAAATACCACTCCATCTGCATGATACAAAAGTATTGAAACCAAAATATTTTGTCAATCAAGTGTGTATGAACAATTTTTGTTACTGCATGCAAGCAAGCCAAGAGTAAATGCATAGTTTCTCATTGATTTGAGTTTCCCTGAAGTATACAAATGTGTGCGCATGAAGCATATAAATGTAAATGGCTATTCATATGTAGATAATAGTAGATGTCTAACACTTAATTCATGTCAATAACCTCATACCTAACCTTAATGCAAGGCAAGATGTATTCCTTCTCAAAGTGGGGATTGAAGATGATGTCCCTAGAAAGATAAGTTGCATTCCCCGATGATCACAATAATCAGTTGTTTCATATACATGTGCAGATGAATCATGACCTGCAAATTTATCTGCAGAAATTTTAAGTAAATTTACAAATTCTATTCTCTTTTATTACTTTGGAAGACATGATTTATGCATATGATAAGATATATATACATTTCACAATTTCAGTCTTGGTGTTAAAATACTTTTCTTCATATAAATGAACCAGGGTTTAATTTTGCATCTCAAATTCCTCCGATGTTCAAAAATGTTTCCACAATAATTTTAGAGCATAACTTATTCACATGATATGAATTTACAGTTGAAGAATATTAGCAGGATCTACATCAAGGAAATTTTGCATTGTTTTTTTATTTGCCTTAAACAGCCAGTAAGAAGCATTGCCTAAGGATATAAATCAAGTTTCAACTCATGCCAGTATCTCCAATGCAGATTTGAATCTCACCACCCAATACATCAGAGAACCAACTCTTCTAGATACATGGTCACGATGTGATACTTGAAACTCTTCAGTATATGAAACAAGTTTCAACTCGTGCCAGTATCTCTAGCGTAGATTTAGTCTCATCACCTAGTACATCAGGGCACAGACTAATCTAGATATGTGACCATGTGGTGAACCTAATGCTGTAATCAACACGATATCCCATTGATTATTATCAAAACCATCAGAGAATCTTGCCATTTTGGTATAAAGGTAACGCCCAAAAAAAAAACATAAGATATCAATTCTTTGTTGCAACCATAGTGCTACTGCTCCCCAAGAAAGATATATTGTGTGATAATGCACTTCCCCATTCCTTTTGGTGAAAAATGTAGCTATATACAACCCAAGTTCATCTAGGACAAGTCTCTTTCTTCCAAAAAAGTTAAGAAGAGAGTTTCTATGAATCTATCAACAACCTTCTATGTCGAAGCAAAAACAGTAGAAATTGTAAATGAAATCATTGGAATCATGATAGGCTTCAGAACTCTTCAACTCGCTTGAAATTGCATGTCGTTCTTTTCAATTAACAAACTTATCTATCATCGCTGAAGAATACACTTAGTTGATTAATGAAATAGAGTGTTCAACTCTAATTGGGTGTCCAAGCCCTCTCCACGCTGCCCCATGAAGGTTTCACCACACATTGACCCGAAAGGTAGGCAAATACATTTATGTACAAGTTATGGGAATGGATTGATTTAAACCATATAAATTCCAAACTAGCTTTTGTAAGATTTTCCTTCGAGGGAAGAAAAACCTATACAAGGCATATGGTACTTCATATTGCCCCTTTGTGTGAAACTCCTCAAACGGGCACAGCTAAATATAATTAAGGGAGTTGCAAAACAATCTCGCCAGAATCCAGGCAAGACATTAAATTAATGCTTCCCTGTGACAAGTCTCCTTTTCCTGAGCCTATCTTCCGAGGCCTCCCTCTTTGTAGTTGTTAATTCAATAAATAAATAAATCAACTATTTTTCAATTCTTTAGCATAATCCAATGCCATCTGTACACGAAAATTATCATACAAAAATATTTGTTCATGTATGCATCAATTCCATGGAGATTACAATGGAAAAATAAAACTCATTATATATATGTTGTACCATTTGAGAATATTGTGCAAAAAAGACTGTTCCACAAATAATAGAAGTAATCCATTGGAAATCTGATGGAAAAAATCACATCTTCGAATATTCCCACAATACTCATAAAAGCATGAGAAAAACAACAGTCATCTTCTTACAACAATTACTGAAATCTACATCTATTTCTTTCTTCTTTCTTCCCTAAAACTTGGGTCTTGTATTAAACAAGGGAACCCATAAAAAAAAATACACGTTTAAGAATACAAAATCCACAGAAAAGGAGGTAACCTTGAGTTGAAAATCTATTGTAAAACCTGCAACTCCATCGCCATTTGTGGTCTAGAGAGCGAGGGATCGCTCGGAGGGTGAACATTCTTTCCGTGGTACACCATGCAACCTGAGAAACCAAACAAAAACCTGAACAACCAAACATTGGTTCTCAAAGACTTTCTTCAAATACACACATACCCTGGTCTTAAGTCCTCCTGACTCGCCCGCATTTGGTTTCACACTACCGATATGTACCGCAATATGTACATATACCGCAATGGATTTGGATTCGCACCAGTTGGCTCATCCTGTGTTAGATCCGCGCGTCCAAACCTGTTGGCCCTTATCGGGTTCAACTCGCTCTCTCCGTACCTAGTCCTCGTTGTGTTGGATTTGGATTCGAACTTGTCGGTTCTTATTGGGCTCAACTTGCCCGACTACACTGTGTGGTTCTTCCTTACTGGGTTGGATTCACACCTCACACTCCTTGGTCCTTATTGGGCTGCACTCACAGTGACACTAGTTTGTTCCTTATTGGGTATGATTCACGCTCACGCTCCCTCGTCCTTGCTAGGTTTTGCCATAGTACTAGTTCTCCATATTCCCAAAACACCCTTTGTAGTATTTATGTTTTATAGCCTACTTAACTATCCTATGTTTTATCAACTTATATTTTTGGACATGTGTATTGTATTTATTCAGTGTGCCCTACTAGATGGCCGACAACATTAGTCATATCGTCATCCATGTTCCCATAGTTACCAACTTCAACTTTCGATGAAGACTTCCCACTTTATGGGATCTTCTTGAATCACTTTTAACACACTCATTGCCTTCTCTGTCCTCTCTACCTCTCCATAAAAGTCAACTTGAAGCATCTTTCAAATTTCTTTTGTAACACAAGTGATTGTGTGAGGCACTTATCCTCATATTCTACCTTGATAATCTCCTTCATGTACTACATCAATGTGATAAACTCCATTCTTTTTTTCCTTGACGTCTCCGTCACTCACCCCACACTTTCCACATCATGTTCACCAAATGTTAAGGTGCGCATTATGCGTGTGTGTAAACAAGCGTTGGGGCTAGTCTATTTGTATGTTACATGCATAACTGTAATGACCAATTTTAAATCTAATTTTAGTGGTTTTGAGGGTAGGATAATTGGGAAACCAATTACCCTAGGATTTGGGACAAACCCATAAGGACCTCTAACACATGGGACCATGTGACAATATGGGAGCCAAAGGTGTTGGGCTATACAAAGGGAACCACTAGCCCCTTCATAGCATATTAAGATGTTGTTGAGGCCCTATTGATGTGGCAAAACAAATCATAATACCCACTGAAGAAAACTATGATTCAATTGTGGCATTGAAGGTCTTGGATCGAACATAATATTTTCAAGAAGACCAACATCAAATAACAATTTCATGCTACCTATGTGATAATATTAACAAGAAACTTCATAGAGGCTCTTTAATATAACCAAAGTGGTAATATTTTCACATAAAATAATGTTGCAAGAACTCTACAAGGTTTCTTATTTATATAAACCTTCTGTTAAGTAATTAGGTAATTAACTAGGGTTAATTAGAGACTAATTATATGGTTACGTTAAGTAGCAGAAGATTAGTATGATATGCGCGTGAGAGTGTGTGAGAGGAAGAGAGAGAGAGAGGAAGTTACACTTGAACACAAAGATAAATGGGGGATGATTGACTATATTGAAAAGTGTCATCAACATACAAAAATACCCACAATGAGGTATATATACAACCCATGTGCAAAGGTGCACATGTGTGGGTAGAACATAGGTACTTATGTGTAAGTCCTACATTAAATGTACTAAGGAGTGGAGGATCTAGAATATCCCACTTAAGTACAAGGTCCTATTTAAAGGCTTAAGGTCAACACATTAACTAGATTTGATCTAGGTAACTACTAAGTTACATGTGTTGACTGACTAGATTAAACTAGTTAAGCTTGATATCTCAACACACCCCCTCAAGCTCAAGTGTGAGGCGTCCAACGTCCGGTTTAGCTTCCTTCGGCTTCGTCGGCATCGGTGCAGCTTGCGTCTTTCTTCACGGTGTTGCGCGGCTCTCCGCGGCTTTGTTGCGCGGCGTTGTGTGGCTTTCTTCGCGTATTTGTGGCTTCGTTGCGCGGTTCTCCATGGCTTTGTTCTCCCCCTCAAGCTTGTGACGAAGGCTTGGATCCTCGGGCTCTTGTTCAGCCACTACCTTCATCATGAGGGCATAGTGATGGGCCATATACTCGTTGTAGGCATAACGAGTGACTTGGGTCTTCGCTCGTGATGAGCGGCGGAGTTTTTTGTTTGTTGATGTGAGCGCCTTCTTTACTCCGGTCCGGGTGTCCTCATGATGGGTACACCGAACTCACTGTCTAGTGAGCGAGCCGAATCATCCGAATCATGGTCGGCGGGGTGGACCTCGACTTCATATTCGGGCATCTTACCTTTGCCTTTGTCGGATGTCGGACTTGGCCGCAACGTGTTTTCATCGCGTGGAGGCTCTTGTGGGCCAATTAGCTCGGTAGAGCTTGGATTGTCCTTCGGTGGAGGACTTGGCCGAGTTTCGTCGTCCGAGTTGGCGTTCAACTCTTCCTCGATCGTGTCGGATGGAGTCGCATCGGGCTTATACCAAGATGCCGATTCATCGAAAACGACGTCGCGACTTATCCGCACCGCTCGGGTCGAAGGGTTGAAGCACTTGTACGCCTTTTTCGCGGACAAGTATCCTATGAGGATACATTCTTCCGATTTCGCGTCGGGCTTCTCTCGACTTTTGTTCGGGATGTGCACATTCGCAATGCTTCCGAACACCTTGAGGTGCGAGAGGATGGGCTTCCTTCCAACGAAGATCTCATATGGAGTAAGCTCGTGGACTCCATTGGTGGTGCACCGTTTCATGAGATAGACGGCCGTGGATGCCGCTTCTGCCCAATAGAAGTTCGGCATGTGCTTCTCACGCATCATGGCACGTGCTACCTCGAGTATTTGCCGATTCTTTCTCTCAGCTACTCCGTTTTGTTGGGGAGTGTGTCGGCATGAGAATTCTCTACGAATGCCTTCACCTCGGAGGTAGGAGGTGAACTTGTCGGAGAAGTACTCCTTTCCTCCGTCCGATCGTAGGCATCGAATGTGCCGACCGGTTTCTTTCTCCACTTGTCTTTTGAGCCTTTGAAAGTGGGAGAGCACTTCACTCTTCTTCTTCATCGGGTATATCCACGCGTAGCGCGAGTGGTCGTCGATGAAGGTGACGTAGTAGCGGCATCCGCCGAGCGTCGGCGTTTGAGCCGGTCCCCATACGTCCGAGTGGATTATGTCAAGGAGGCCTTTGCTTGCGGAGCTCTCATTCGGGAATGGGAGTCGATGTTGTTTGCCGAGTTGGCATGCTTCGCACACTCGGTTGACTCGTTTCGATTCGAAGGCCGGAAGTCCGATTACGTCTCCCTTTGATTGCATTCCGCGAAGCCGTTGGAGGTTTACGTGGCCGATTCGCTTGTGCCACAACTCAATGTTTGTCTCGGTCTTGAGACCTTTGGCGTACATGGCCGATTTCACCTCGTTCGAGCCGAGGATGAACAAACGATCGTCTCTCCGTCCCTTGGCTATGAGTCGGCCGTCTTTCTCGATGAAGCAACCTTCATTGTTGAAGCGGACTTGCATGCCTTGCTCCACGATTTGGCCGACCGAGACCAAATTCTTTGTTATTGTGGGCACGTGCAAGACATTCTTGATGCAAGTTTGCTCCCCTTCTTTCCCGAATGGGACATCGCCGATGTGCCGAATGGGATGCGGAGTGTCGTCTCCGGTCTCTATGTAGCCGGGTCGATCCGGCATTCGCAAGTCACGAAACCACTCTTGGTGCGACGTCATGTGGTGCGACGCGCCGGAGTCTACGAACCACGCGTGTTCGGAGTTGGAGGTGCTTGCAGAGTTTGCGGGATCGGAGGCCATCATAGAGTTCGCTCTATGCCTCATCACGAAGAGTCCGCCATAGTCCGCGTATTCCGCATTCGCGGCGTAATTTGTGAGTTGCCGGCTTGTCGAGGCCGACTCGCTTCGTCTTTTTCGGCAATCCTCTTCACGATGGCCGATTTTGCCGCAATAGTTGCACGTAGGTGGCGTCGTTCGCTGACCTTGTTCGGCGTGGAAGCTCCCCCTTCTTGTGAAGGTTCCTCGATGGCTTCCGTTTCCTTGCCGAAATTGTGAATTCCCTTCGTGGGATAGGTCGAATTGACCTCTTCCACGTCGACCTCGTCTATGGACACCATCCGTATCGGAGAAGAGCATTTGTCCTTCCGATGTGTTGGTCTTTGGTTGAACGTGGTTTTCTTCGACCAATAGCATTGATTGGAGGTTGAAGAACGAGGGAGGGGTATCTCTCGCCAAGATTGCCGTTCTCAACGGGTTGAATCGTTGTGCGAGGCCGCCCAAGCATACTTGCACCATCTCGTCCTCGTCGATGTTGACGTTGATGGAGCCAAGCGAGTCGCAAATGCTCTTGATCTTGGTGGTGTAGTCCGTCACGGACATTTCTTTTTGTCGTATGTTGTTCAACTCTTGCCGGAGTTGAAGCTTGCGCGCGGATGTGTCCGCGGCGAAAATCTTCTTGAGATTTTCCCATGCCTCTTTGGGCGTCTTGGCGTCACGAATGTGGCTAAGCATGTGGCCGTTTACACATGTTGCCAAGCAATACATTACCCGACTCGCGCCTTGCTCCCATGTTGGGTAGTTGGCGTGTGTGGTTTCGGGTTTGTTTTCTAGTGCGCCGTTGATGTAGCTCCAATACCCTTGGTTGACAAGGTATTGATTCATCTTGTACTCCCAAGATGAATAGTTGCTTCGGTCTAGCTTTTCGCTAGGGAGTGAGCTTCCCATTTGTTTGTTCATGTTGATTGTTGTGTCTTCCGTTTTGTTTTTCTTCTCTTGGCCGCGTACACGTCCTTCGTAGTGGCACTACGGTAGCGGATAGCGAATAGCCGGGATTTGTCGTCGGCGTCTCGAACACACAATCATGAATAAGCGGTGGGCTTAGTGGATTTCCTAAACCACGCGCTCTGATACCATGTTAAGTAATTAGGTAATTAACTAGGGTTAATTAGAGACTAATTATATGGTTACGTTGTCGTGCCTTTCGGCTCCGGATCGTTGCGTGAGTCGGGTGGGAACCACAGAGGTCTTGGACTAGGAGAAAGAAGTTCGTGAGATAGAGATTAATTATGAGTAAATAGCGAAGAGAAAGATAAGAAACTCGTGAATCACACGAGTATACTATATTAATTGGTACTTAGGGTGTTAAGAGAGAAGTAGATGTATAAATCGTGAATCCCACGAATAATTTTTGTATTGATTAATACTTAATCCAAATAATCAACAACCCTTTATATATTTCTCTCCTCCTTATATAAGGAAGGAAGAGCTAAGCATGGCTTCATGCTTTTTTTTTTTTTTACAAAAAGTGTTCATGTCCACTAAATGTGCATGTGATGCTTTTTTTTATTTCCTAAGTATAGGGCTCATGCACGCTAGATGTGCATGAGTTATTTTTAGTGTCTCGTGTTTTTTTTTTCTTTTTCATATATTAAAAAAATACACGATTTACCTTTTAATAAAGGTATGCATAAATAAAGGTCTTATACGTATTAAATCTATATTTAAAACACTTAAGATAAGTTAATGTAATGGTAAGGTTAGGGTTTGTCAACGTGGAGGTGCAGAGTTTGAATCACGCCTTGCGCAGTAGTGAGTATTTCCTTCTTTTTCTTTTTTTACATTTATGTCTCTTTATCCGGCTCTTCCTTGCCGGTATGCCGTTTTCTTCCTTGCCGGTATGCCGTTTTCCTCCTTGCCGGTATGCCGTTTTCTTCCGGTTCTCACCGAGCACTCCATTCTCTATCCGGAGGGACAAAAATATAATTTCCACATAGTGTGCAACCTACACTACGACAACGTTAAGTAGCAGAAGATTAGTATGATATGCGCGTGAGAGTGTGTGAGAGGAAGAGAGAGAGAGAGAGGAAGTTACACTTGAACACAAAGATAAATGGGGGATGATTGACTATATTGAAAAGTGTCATCAACGTACAAAAATACCCACAATGAGGTATATATACAACCCATGTGCAAAGGTGCACATGTGTGGGTAGAACATAGGTACTTATGTGTAAGTCCTACATTAAATGTACTAAGGAGTGGAGGATCTAGAATATCCCACTTAAGTACAAGGTCCTATTTAAAGGCTTAAGGTCAACACATTAACTAGATTTGATCTAGGTAACTACTAAGTTACATGTGTTGACTGACTAGATTAAACTAGTTGAGCTTGATATCTCAACACCTTCTAAACTACTAAAGAAAATGCATCAAACTCTTTAGCGTTACCTTCAACTAAAAATTACAA
The DNA here is from genome assembly GCF_043228905.1 of Azolla caroliniana. Taxonomy (NCBI): domain Eukaryota; kingdom Viridiplantae; phylum Streptophyta; class Polypodiopsida; order Salviniales; family Salviniaceae; genus Azolla; species Azolla caroliniana. The sequence continues at coordinate 18,513,029 of NW_028230450.1, read as the reverse complement.
AATACAACTAAATCTTTAACAAAGAAGGGCGAAAATGCTACTCATTCTTAATATTTATTGTTACCTTTTGTCTACAAATCTAACTTCTCAAAGCCTGTAGTTCTAAATCAAGAGTGTGTAACCTATAACCACATCGAACAAATCAAGCATGGTTGGTGTTCCTTGGGACAAACAAAAGAGGGGGATAACACGTAAAGTGCAACATCATTTTGCTCTCATTCCTAGATTAGGGCCCATGGATTGATGCAAAGAAATTGAAACATTGATGAAATGGCATAATAAAGCTCAATCAACAAATTTAAACTAAAGACCTCAAGACATGATTACTTAGATTGACATCAACAACTACCATGATTTTGCAATCAAGGCTTGTGACATACAATTAGGGCTTGCCAAGGATGGCATTAATCTAGTGGCAATCAAGTTTATAATTGGTGTACATGGCTTGTGGTTTTAGTAAATTATAATATTCTGTTGGGAGACAGGTCCCTCCGGATGGTGCAGGCCCGGTGTGAACCGGATGAGGAGTAACCGGCTACGGAGAGCCGGATGATACAAACCCGGTGAAGACCGGATGAGGAGTACCCGGCTACAGAGAGCCGGATGGTGAAGGCCCGGTGTGAACCGGATGAGGAGTACTCGGCTACGGAGAGCCGGATGGTGCAGACCCGGTGAAGACCGGATGAGGAGTACTCGGCTACGAAGAGCCGAATGGTGCAGGCCCGGTGTGAACCGGATGAGGAGTACTCGGCTACGGAGAGCCGGATGGTGCAGGCCCGGTGAGAACCGGATGAGGAGCACCCGGCTACGGAGAGCCGAATGACGCAGACCCGGTACGAACCGGAGGGAGAGACATATTCGTAAATATGTTTCTAAGAGCCCATCGAGGCTACATTTGTAAATAGCCGAAAAAGTCATATTAGTATAAATATGACTTAGGGCAAAATTTTAGGTTGTTGTTGTCATTTTTCTTGTTGGTGCAAGAATAGAGAGAGTACGTAACAGTGTACAGGAGAGGGAGAGAGAGAAAGAGGTCGCTGCCTCTGTTGTAACCGCCGCCTGTGGCGAAGATCGTGAGCACGAGGTCGTTGCCTCCGTGAACTCACTATTTTGTACATTACTACATAGTGACAGTTTGCAGCCTGTGGGCTGCCGTGGTTTTTTCCCCTAGTTTGGGGTTTTCCACGTAAACCTCCTGTGTATCTTCCTCTTCCCTGTGTCGTGCTTTATTTCCCGTTTTTCTGTGTATCATTCTAAGCTCGGTTGTGGCCGAGCGTTGTGCATAAGGAGCGTTGGGTTCCTGTCATATTCCACCATGGTTATCAATCAAGACAGGACATTTAATCCTTTCATTGTTGATATAAGTGAAACATGAGGTGAAAAATGCGCATGTTTACTTGAACCCTTTGATACACGTGAAATTCTCTAAACAAGGTAATGAATTAAGGAATGTTAAAGTGTGAACAATGCTAATGTGGAGTGTGCATGATTATCTGAGATTGGGCAACTTTTCTAGACTTTCAATTAGTGGAAAGGATATATGTCCCACACAGTGTGGTTCCTGTTGGACTAAAAGTCCTACTCTGCCCAAACTTTTAGTGTGAACACACTAGCTCGGTTAGGGCTTTATTTAAAAGAATGTAACTGAGTATTGTATGTAGTTCCACCGGGAAATGAAAAGATTGTCTCTTGAGCAAAATTATCTCTCTGTGTAACTATCGTTTTCTTCTATCTACATGCTCTGCCTTCTTGATTGAACAATGCACTACTCTTCCTTGTGATCTACATTGTTTGTTGGATTCATTCCAAAGATCCTATCTGCTTCTCTGTAACCAACCGAGTCATCAATTGTACTAGTCGGGTCAGACAATACTATTATCATCAACTGGTATCAAAGCTTGAAGGGTCTGACAACAACAACAACAACAACAACAACACAAGGAGAAGAAGAATTGGTTGAAGGAAAGGATCTGGCCAGAAATCTCACTTCCAATAGAAGATGGCATCGCCATCCAACACTAGGGTGGAAATCCGGAAATTTGATGACAAAAACCTTTCCTTGTAGAAGGAGATGATGTAGGATGTGTTAATCATCTAGTGACAAGTTGAAGCAATATGGCACAACACCAAGCTGGCTTCAATGACAATAGAGGAATGGTGATCTTGTAAAGAATCAAGAGATGGATTCTTGTGAAGCGGAAGAGATATGAGTTATGTGTGTGTATGAGAGAGAGAGAGAGAGAGAGAGAGAGAGAGAGAGAGAGAGAGAGAGAGAGACACACACAAGAAATACGCAAGGTAAAAGTATATTGACAAAGGAGAAAGCCTTAACATTATACAAGATGGGAGGAGGGTGCTTTATGTAGTCACCCTCTCTCTTCATTAACTACAAGCCTCATGGAGCATGGGGAATGTGAAAGCTCATAAGTTATGTGTCATAGAATATGATTCTATGAATCATACTAAATGCTAGAATACAAAGTGGTGACATAGTGTTGACTCTTGACTGTTGGAGTGTCTCTTCACTCTCAAGGTGAGTTCACACACTAGACCAAGTTGAGCTTGATTCTCAACACGCCCCCTCAAGCTCAAGTCGGGTCGGTTTCATACGGTATCTGAAATCCGCTTCGACTCGCGTCGGCTCGCTTTATGCGGAGTTGCAGAATCCGTGCTCTAGCTTGCGTTGTGCGAAGTCTGTGCTTCGGCTTGCGTCTTTCTTCACGGCTTTGCGTGGTAGATCGGCTCTTCGCTGCTTCGTTGCGTGGTTGCGGAATCCACGCATTATTGCGTAGTGTCTTTAGTACTCCCCCTCAAGCTTGGTAGGCCAAGGATCGTCAATCCGAGATCAGTCATGAATTGCCATAGCTTGTCGGCTCCTAAGGCTTTAGTGAAGATGTCGGCCGTTTGAAGATTGGTGCTAATGTGTTGTAGGTTGACATCGCCAGGAAGAACGCGCTCTCGGATGAAGTGATAGTGCACTTCGATGTGCTTTGTCCGCTCGTGGAACACCGGGTTCCGAGCCAGATAGATACTGCTCATGTTGTCGCGCAGTAAAGGGAAGTCGGATCCTTGATGGGTACGCCCAGATCCTTCAAAATCCTCTTGAGCCATACGGCTTCACATGCAGCTACGGCTGCACCCCTATATTCCGCCTCCGTACTCGAAAGAGTGACGATAGGCTGCTTCTTGCTACTCCAGGATATTTTCCACTACCGAGGGAGAAAACAAATCCGGAGGTTGATCTTCTATCGGCTTTGTAGCCGGCCCAATCGGTGTCTGTGTACCCCTCGAGTCGTATTGGCATCGCGGTCTTGTAGAGGATGCCGCAATCCATTGTGCCGCTCACGTATCGTAGAACTCGCTTAACCCAATCCAAGTGAGTATCACACGGTGTTTGCATGAATTGACTAAGAAGACCAACCGGATAACTGAGATCGGGTCGAGTGATCGTGAGGTAGATGAGACTCCCGATGAGTTGCCGATACTGAGTCGGCTCACACGTGTTGGTGTCGGAGTTCGCATCTAGTTTGAGATTACGATCAAGCGGGGTTGCCACGGATTTGCACTCAGCCATCCCGAACTTGTATAACAAGTTGAGGACGTAGTGCCATTGAGAGATCATGATTCTGGCTGGAGTCCGAATTACCTCGATGCCGAGGAAGTAGTGGAGCTCCTGCATGTCCGTCATCTCGAACTTGTCGGAAAGGAGGGATTTGACCTTAGTGATTTCGACGAGATGCTCACCTCCAATGACTAGGTCATCCACATATAAGATGATGACAATCGGACTTACGGAATCGCTTCGTATGTAGAGGGAGTTGTCCGATTTTGACATATGGAAGCTGATTTGATGAAGATATTGCGTTATCTTCGAATGCCAAGCACGTGGTGCTTGCTTGAGGCTGTAGAGTGGCTTCTTGAGTCGGCATACGGATTTTGGATGAGTGCTCGAGTTGAAGCCAGGTGGTTGGATCATGTACACCTCTTCTAATTCGCCTTGTAGAAAGGCGTTCTTGATGTCCATTTGATGGAGGTGCCACCCTTTCGCCGCGGCAATCGCAATTACGGTCCGCACCGTCGTCATCTTTGCCACCGGGGCAAAGGTCTCTTCGTAGTCGACGCCATGTGTCTGAGCGTATCCTTTCGCTACGAGTCGAGCTTTGTAGCGGTTTACGGAGCCATCAGCGTTATACTTCACCTTGTAGATCCATCTGCATCCGATCGCCTTTTTGTGTGCTGAGGTGGAAACGAGATCCCACGTCTCGTTCTTACGTAGTGCCTGCATCTCCTCGTTCATTGCTTCGATCCATCGTGGGTTCTTTGCGGCTTCCGAAAAGGTTTCCGGCTCCCATATTGTCGCAACCTTCATCATAAAGGCGTAATGGTACGCCATATAATCGTTGCAACCGAATCTGCTTACAGGGTTCTTTTCACGGGTGGATCGGCGGAGTTTTTCATTTACAGAGATGAGGGCTTTCTTAGCTCCAATTGGTACCTCGAAACCGCCGAACTCACTGTCGGGTGAGTGAGTCGATTCATCGTCGTTGAAGCGATCGTCTTCATATTCCGCCATTTTCGCCTTGCCTTTGTCCATCTTCGGGCTAGGCCGTGATGTGCTTTGATCGCTCAAAGGCTCTTGAGGTCCGCTCAGTCGGGTCGTGATCGGACTTTCTTCGAACATGCGCGTAAGGTGATCTTCATCCTCTATCTCTTGTTCGGTGGATTCCGGATCAAGCGGGGTCGGAGTCGAAGTTGTCTTTGGTGCGTACCAGGATGCGGACTCGTCAAAGACGACGTCTCGACTTACCCGAGATTTTCGAGTTGAGGAGTTTTAGCACTTGTACCCCTTTTGCTCCAGTGAGTATCCTACGAGGATACATTTCTCCGACTTCGGGTCGAGCTTTTGACGCTTCTTGTCGGGGATGTGCACGTACGCAATAGAGCCGAATATCCGAACATGTGATAGGTTTGGCTTCTTTCCGAAGAATCTTTCGTGCGGAGTGAGCTCGTGCACGCCGGATGTTGTGCATCGGTTCATTAGGTAGACGGCCGTATTTGCAGCTTCGGCCCAATATGACTTGGGCACATGCTTCTCGTTCATCATGGCCCGCGCTACTTCGAGGATGTGCCGATTTTTGCGCTCGGCTACTCCGTTTTGTTGCGGAGTGTGTCGGCAAGTGAATTCTCACCGAATTCCTTCCTTTCGGAGATACACCATGAAATCGTCCGAGAAGTACTCCTTGTCACCATCCAATCGAAGGCATCGTACATGTCGGCCCGTGGCTTTCTCGACTTCATTCTTGAAATTTTGGAAGTGTTCGAACACTTCGCTCTTTTGCCACATCGGGTAGATCCAAGTGTGCCTAGAGAAGTCGTCGATGAAGAGCACGTAATATCGGCATCCGCCGAATGTAGCCGTCTGCGCCGGTCCCCATACGTCGGAATGGACTACGTCGAGTAGTCCTTTGCTCATGTTCCGCTCTTTCGGGAATGGGTGTCGGTGTTGTTTGCCGAATTGGCACACTTCGCATACACCTTCAATCTCCTTCTCTTTGAATGTCGGGAGTCCGATGACGACTCCTTTCGATTTCATTGCTTTGAGTTTATTGAGATTGATGTGGCCGATTCGCTTGTGCCATAGCTCTATGTCGGAGTCAACTTTCGTGTTTTTCGCGAACATGGCGTATTTCATCTCATGTGAATCGAGAATGAACATCCAACCCTCTCTTCGTCCGCGTGCGATGAGTCGGCCCTCTTTTTTGATGAAGCAACCGCCTTGATTAAATCAAACGTGCATCCCTTGCTCTACAATTTGGCCGACGGAGACCAAATTCTTCGTAATGGTTGGGACATGCAAAACATTTTTAATGTAATTTTGCTCACCTTCTTTTCCGAACGGAACATTGCCAATGTGCCGAATCGGGTGCGTAGTGTCGTCTCCGGTTTCGACATAGCCGGGTCGGTCCGGCTCTCGAAGTTCTTGGAACCATTCTTGATGCGATGTCATATGGTTCGAGGCACCGGAATCGACAAACCATACGTCTTCCGGACCGGAGGCACTAGTTGAGGTAGCGGCCGACATAGAGTTTGCTCTATGTTTCATTATGAACATTCCGCCTAACGGGAGCTCAAGGCTCCTTATGCGCAACGCTCGGCCACAACCGAGCTTAGAATGATACACAGAAAACGGGAGATAAAACACGACAAGAAGAAGAGGAAAATACACAGGAGGTTTAACATGGAAAACCCCAAACTAGGGGAAAAAACCACGGCAGCCCACAGGCTGCAAACTGTCACTATGTAAGAATATACAACAGTGAGTTTACTGAGGCACCGACCTCGTGCTCATAGATCTTCGCCACAGGCGGCGGTTACAACAGAGGCAACGACCTCTTTCTCTCTCTCTCTCTCTCTCTCTCTATACAATTACGCACACTCTCTATTCTTGCACCAACAAGAATGACAACAACAACTAAAAGTTTGCCCTAAGTCATATTTATACTAATATGACTTTTTCGGCTATTTACAAATGTAGCCTCAATGGGCTCTTAGAAACATATTTACGAATATGTCTCTCCCTCCGGTTCGTATCGGGTCTGCGTCATCCAGCTCTCCGTAGCCGGGTGCTCCTCATCCGGTTCTCACCGGGTCTGCACCATCCGACTCTCCGTAGCCGGGTACTCCTCATCCGGTTCACACCGGGTGTGCACCATCCGGCTCTCCGTAGCCGGGTACTCCTCATCCGGTTCACACCGGGTCTGCACCATCCGGCTCTCCGTAGCCGGGTACTCCTCTTCCGGTTTCTTCGGCACTGTTCTTCTCCCTTCCCATCCGGAGGGACCTGTCTCCCAACACTGCCACGGTCGGAGTTGTGCGCATACATTCCGCCACGATCTTCGTAGTCGGAGTTGTGTCCGTACATTTCGCAAGGTCGGAGTTGTGTGCATACATTCCGCCACGATCTTCATAGTCAGAGTTGTGTGCGTAATTCGTGAGTTGTCGGCTTGTGGAAGCCGATTCACGCATCTTCTTTCGACACTCTTCTTCATGGTGGCCGAGCTTTCCACAATATCCGCATTCGGTTGCATTTTGACGGCTCGGGCCGGAGTGGAAGCTTCCCCTTCTTGCGAAGGTTCCTTGTTGGCTTCCGTTTTGCGGCCGAAATTGGGAGTTATTATCGTAGGTCGGACCTCGTCCGCCTTGTCCTTGGCCGAATCGGCCTCTCGACCGTCCGCGTCCTCTTCCTTCGTTTGAGTGCATGTAGAGCATGTGGCCTTCCGACTCATTGCTCCTTGTACGCACGTGGTTTTCTTCGACCAATAGCATTGATTGGAGCTCGAAGAAGGAGGGAGATTTCTCCCGTGCAAGAACGGCGGTTCGCATCGCGCCGAACCGTGGTGCGAGGCCGCCGAGGCATATTTGGACCATCTCATCATCATCGATATTTACGCTTATTGAGCCGAGCGAATCGCAAAGCTCCTTGATCTTCGAGGTGTATGTCGTAATGGACATGTCCCTTTGTTGAATGTTGTTCAACTCTTGGCGGAGTTGAAGCTTCCTCGCGGTCTTGTTTGCCGCGAAAATCTTTCGTAGATTTTCCCATGCCTCCTTCGGCGTCTTGGCTTCGCGAATGTAGCCGAGCATGTGATCGTGAACACATGTCGCCAAGCAATACATTAGCGGCTTGCGGCTTGCTCCCATGTCGCGTATCCGAGAGCCGCTTCGGCGGGTCGGTCTTCATGCGCTCCTTTGATGTAGCTCCAATAGCCTTGTCCAACAAGGTATTGGTGCATCTTGTACTCCCAAGATGCGAAGTTGTTTCGATCCAACTTCTCGGTAGGGAGAGCGCTCCCCATTTGAGTATTCATTATGTCGATTCTTCTTCTTCTTCTTCTCTCTTCGAATGCGAGCTATGTAGCGAAGCTACGATAGCTACGAGCTGGTTTTTGGTCGTCGGCGTAGAGCACAACACACGATCACGATGAGGCGAATGGGCTAGATCGAGCTACCAAATCGCTCTGATACCATGTAAAGAATCAAGAGATAGATTCTTATGAAGTGGAAGAGATATGAGTTATGTGTGTGTATGAGAGAGAGAGACAAGAAATACGCAAGGTAAAAGTATATTGACAAAGGAGAAAGACTTAACATTATACAAGGTGGGAGGAGGGTGCTTTATGTAGTCACATTCTCTCTTCATTAACTACAAGCCTCATGGAGCATGGGGAATGTGAAAGCTCATAAGTTATGTGTCATAGAATATGATTCTATGACTCATACTAAATGCTAGAATACAAAGTGGTGACATAATGGTGACTCTTGACCGTTGGAGTGTCTCTTCACTCTCAAGGTGAGTTCACACACTAGACCAAGTTGAGCTTGATTCTCAACAGATCTTTGGACGAAATAACCAGATCGATCATCTGAATGCACCTGGCCGAAAACATATACTTCAGTATGATGAAAGAGACGTTAGCATTTGCCTTGTGGGAGAAGTTGCAAGCCGTCTATGAGAAGAAATCGTCCTCATCAAAACTTATATTGATTCGACAATTATTCAATATGAAGATGAAGGAATCTGAGCTAGCAACCTCCCATATTAACACCTTTAGCCGGGCGCTAGCCGAACTCTCCTCCTAGGGGCTAAACTTTGAAGAAAATTAAAATCCCTTGCACTTCTCTCGAGCTTGCCAGCAAGCTGGGAAGTGTTCTGCACTACATTCACAAATAGCTCGCCGAAACTAGCTCTAGACGAAGCTATTGGAATGATATTGTCGAAAGACATCCGACGAAGATCAATGAGATTATCCATTGACGATAACACAGAAGCCAACTTCTTAGCAAAAATGGCTCAAAGAACAGGCCAAAGTCAAAGGCGACCGAGGAGGAGAAACGACCAACAACGGTCAACATCGTGAAACGGGAGACTGGACGCCTACTACACATTGCAAGAAGGTCGGCCACAACATTGTTGATTGTTGGTTGCGAAACATGAAGGGGAATGGAAGAAAATTCGATAGAAATCTAGGACCATCCGATTCTATCCACTCCCAAATTGGCAACCAAGTTAACAAGAGGAAATCTCAAGATCGGCAATGGCAAAAATTACAACAATTTGTACCCATTCAAAGTGATCAGCCTAGAGGGATCACTACATGTAGCCGAAATGCCGACAACAAAATTATGGCATGTCTGACTCTTGGATCGACTATCGGCAATTGGCTACATACCGAAACTCCATCAAGCCAAAATAGACTTCTGTGACCACTGTCGGTACAGGAAATAGACTTGAAGTCCGCACTCCATCCATTACAAGATAGTACGACAACCCCTAGAATTGGTCCACATTGATATTTGCGGGCCGATGCCTGAAAGATCACTTGGAGGCTCCCGGTACTCATCACATTTGTTGAAAATTGTACACGGAAGGTTTGGGCTTATTCAATTAAGTCCAAAGACGAAGCGCTTGATGTTTTTGCTTGGTAGTTAGTTCAATCCGAAAACAAATCCGACCATAAAGTGAAGACACCGAAGTTGGACAATGGAGGTGAATACACCTCCAAAGCCTTTGAAAAGTACTAGTTCGGAAAGGGGATCTGGGATTAGAAAATCGTTCCCTACACCCCAATGTAGAACTGTGTAGCCGAATGGATGAACCAAACCATCCAAGAGAGAGAGACAACAATGCTCCAACAGGCCAAATTGAAGCTCGAGTTCTAGGCCGAAGCATTGCAAATGGTTGTATACCCGATAAACCTATCACCGTTGTCATGAAGGATCTGGCCATAGGAAGAAAGGGGAGCCTGATGCACGTGAATGGGTGTGTACAAGGATGCACATGAACGAGGCTTATGTATATATAATGAACACATGTAAATATCGAAGTATTAAAGTACTAGTCTATGTGATTTAGATGGGTACTTTAATGTCCTATAGAAAGAGAGGAATAAAGTGTGGGAAGAGAGAAAATCGTGGGGAGATCCCTGACGAAAATGACTGAATTGATGATTGGTGTAACGACCTCTCCTTGAGCTATAAAAGGAGAGGATAGAGAGAGAGAGAGAGGAATCCATCATTTTGGAGAACGAAGTGTTGTTGGATTGAGATTTGCAGGCTTCCGGTTTTCTGTTATGTGTATTCGTTAGGTGTTGGTGAGGTCTCTGTTCGCGTAGGAAGCCCGCGTGCTCCCGATCAGAGGCTCATCAATCTGGTGTTTGCGTGTGTGAGTCAAGAGCTCGAAGCTGTGTTACCAGCTGAGTTTGGTTGTATCTCTCACTATTATAAGTTTAATCGATTATCTCTAGTGTATCTGGATTTCTCTATGTCGTTGTGTGTGTCTCTATCTCTACTCGTATTCTTGTCCTTGTTCACTCTTGCTTGCATGTGTACTTGAGCGTCTGCACCCATGTGCTCTTCTTCCAGTGTCTGACATCTGATCCAGAATAGTATATGCATATGAGTCTGTCTGCTTAACACCCAACTTCCGGTGAGTAGAACCGGAATGGTCACATGCCCTGATCGTGTACCAGCAAGATATCCGGAGATTGATTCAGATAAACACTTCACTCTATCTTTTTCGGCTTCTTTGTTCAAGACCTCGGTGGTCCTGCCCCGTTCCAACACTTACACGTGGATTACCGCGATATCTTTAGTGAACCTGACGTGAAAGGGGGCAGCAAAGGAGTCCAAAATGAGGGGAAGTAAACTTGCAGGTGGCTGTCAACCGTCTAGTGAATCCGCAGGAGAGCATAGGTGGCCTCAACAGGGCCATAGAAACGATATTTGACACGATAGACCGATTTAATGGAAAGGACGTGACAAGCTAGTTGGAGACCTATAGGGCCGAAATGATAATGTGGGACATCCCGGAGGATAGACGATTGTCTAGATTCCCACGGGTCGTAACACCGAGCATCCACGTTGAAGTGTTCGAGGTCCAAGGCAATTGTCAGAATTGGTCAGAGTTCGAGGGACATCTCCTCAAAAGGTACGGCTTCGAGACTCGCGCCGGTTGTCGAAGAGGGAGTTCATTGAGTGGGTTGAGCTCCCCGTCAAGGGACAGAACACCTCAGTGCTTCTCCAGGATTTTGAGAAGCGGTTTGCGCACCTTTCGGCACTCGACCGGTCCGCGCTCGATATGAGCAAGGTGTTGCTATTTATTAAGTTCGTCGAGGCACTTGATCGAGAGAAGGTTGGTCTCCTCTTGGAGACGGATGAAGGGCTCACAACTGATTGGGCCGTGTTCAAAAGAGTTTGTAGCCGTTTCGACAAACGACAAGAATGAAACGACGCGGGGTTGTCAACGACTGACCCGACTGCTGGGAAGAGGTCGGAAAAGACCAGAAGGTGACTCGAGTTGGGCCACGTTCTGACCAACGTGGTCGAGGGGCCATCCAGTGGCGCGGCTCTGGAGTAGCTCACAAAGAGGGTATGCGATTTGCAGATCGCACAAGCTCGAAGAGATGGCGGGGCTCAATCGCGTGATCGGCGCCTGCGAAATGACCAGAGGTGCATGTGGTACGATGTTGTCGGCCACATCCGGAGAGAGTGCGCTGATTTTGCCAACGCACTTAAGAACATTGTCGTGTACCTTTGGAACGACTGAGTACATGTGAAGGCCCCTCGAGATGAACACTGGATGAGGCGGCATGAAAAGACTCATGGAAGAGGCTAGGACGTGACACATAGAGACTGTTCACCACTCGACATCGGCAAGGATCCGGGTAGGTGGAGAGAAGGGCACTGACTTCGGAACCGACGCCAGATTTTGGTTGGCGGTGCTCGAAAGCTTCTTCGGGAAGAAGTTAAAGAAGGAGGAGGCAGACCGTGCGGAAAGGCAGGTCCAGGAGGTCACCAGATGGAGTGATCCGATGGAGGAGCAGGTTGACTTCGTTGAAGTGGTTTGCCAGAACTAAAAGGTTCTGGTTGAAGATAAGCGTGCTGGGAAGGCCGGAAGGGTTCGTCCTTCAAACTGGTACGACACCTGGAGTGGGCTGAAGAGAGGTGACGGTGATCTGACCGAATCACAAGAGAAAGGAAAGGTGAAGTTCCCGAGCTTCTGGCTGAGCTCAGAGATAGAGAGAGCGACAGATCTGCAAAAGGTCCTGGTGGAGCGAGTCCTCGATAGTCGGGTGGAACTCACCCTAAGGGAGGTGCTTGGAATAGCAAAGAAACAATTCCACAATTCTACTGTTAACCTTGTGAAGAGAAAGCGACTCTCGTCGGTGCCGAAGAGCAAGAAGCCGGTCGAGGTAAAGGCGTCCCACATCGACAAAGTGGCAATGGACGAGCAACTGTCGGACAACCATTACATGCGGCCACATTGGGCGAGAGCGAAAACAGAGACACCGATCCGGATCGCTAGTGACATTGATCGACCACATATAGGAGATTAACCTAATGTCCATGGACTTCTATTAAAAAGGGAAGTGAATGATCAACACAAAGCATGGGTGGAAGATATGTGCGGCGACCCCCGTCATGGAGGAGCTTCATGGGGTGTGCCCGAATGTGAGGGTGAAGGTTGGGGACGTGGAAATTGATCAACATTTCTTCTTGTAGGAGTTGTCCTCTCACCCCGTCATACTCGGCGAACCCTACATTACAACGGCCCGAATGGAGACCAAAGTGTTGGATAACGATTCGGCCTATGCATGGGTGAAGAGCCAGGATGGTCGTCACTCTGTCCAGTTTTTGACAATTCGGCTGAACCACGAGCGAAATCGGGACTCTCTCAGCGGTGAAGGCCGAGAGAATTTTTAGAGAGGGCTATCAAGGTGTGGGGTCGTGATTGTTACGGGCATGACCATTTAATATCCCGTTGTCGTGAAGAATTTTGGCTAGAGGCGGAAACCGGGAAACATTGGCTACCTCGGCGGGGTGCAGCGTGTGTACGCACCCATGTACATTTAGTATGAATATCGAGGGCGCCTTTATGGCGCTGAAGAGTAGTTAAGTCGGGATAGACAATCCCATGTAACTCGGGATTTGTCCCACATTGTAACGCATCCCTTTCCTTGTTCTATAAAAGGAAGGGAACGCTGTCGGGTTGCTACGCCCTTGCGTGTAGAAAGGAGGAGGGACCACGGGGGTCTCGAACCGAAGAGCAAGAGAGAGAGATAAGAGAGAGACCCGGTTACACAGAACCGAAGATCCGATTGCGCAGAACCGACAATCGCACAGGGACACGGCCCAACAAACAGAGATCACAAGTAAACGCCGACACAGATGGACGCAACAACGAGAGATATGTACTTATGAATGCAAGAAAATAACAGACTAAAGTATTACAACCCACGGTGGGGCACGAAATAGATACTAACGAAAACGAACAGGGCGGCGAACAGCTGCCGACCCCTGTATGTCGCGACGCACAGAAAGGGAAAACAGGTCGGAGGTGCTGCAGGACGCACTCGGGCGTTCCACGGAACAGCGCAAGCCTCCTCGAAAACTGCACAGGTACGCGATGGAGCAGAAGACAGAGAGAGCAGGAGTGAGAGAGAGGCTCCGAAATCGGTTCGGCAGCACCTCGTCCTCTCCGCGGGAGATGTCTGCAACAGCTCTTTCCTGCTCCTTATATAGCCCGACGAGCAGGCCGTCCTGTCAGCTTTATTCCCTGTCCCTTTTGGACAGGGATCCGCTCCGTTTTTCACGCATCCGCGTAGTTACGCCGCCGACTCGTACAGTTCGCGCGCGCCACCGAAAAGACTGTTCGCGCGGTCTTCGTCTCCACTTGAGTTAGGGCCCGTTCCTGCCGATTATCCTCCTAATTCGCTTCTATGTACAACTTGGAGCGTGCGCGTGTGAAGAACCGGTTCCCACGCCTTGGTGCGCCGATTCCGCCTACGGACGGTTTTCTTCACGACATCCGCCCCCACCTAACCGCGCATCCACCGGCATGCGCCAAATTAAGTTGGCACGGAGAAAACCGGCCCGCCTTTACTCTTCGCCTGCCGGCCCTTCCTCGGCCTCGGATCGGTCGTCGCTGCTGTCTAGGAGAATCGGGTCGGGTTCGTCGTCGTGCCGCTTCTTGAAAGCTTTGATCCTCTTCCCGGCCACAGGTATCGCTATTCTCGTACCGTCGAGTTCCGCCAGATGATACGTTCCGTTGTCGTTGGCGCTCTGTACCGTGTATGGCCCGAACCATCTCCGTGCGAACTTCCGCGTTGCTCGGTGCTGGTTGTCGAGGCTGCTATCGTAGACGAGTACCCAGTCGCCTTCTTCGATTTTCTTCGGTCGGAGCCGGTGCGTTCGGTCGAACCGAGCTTTGTTCTTTGTCCTCGCCACCCGGATCCTTTCTGCAGCCGTCTCCACGTCCTCCGGTCTCCGTTCGAGTTGTCGTATACGCGCTGCCAACAAGTCCTCCCGGCTCATCTCGTTCCTCCAGTCGACCGTTGCCCATGAGGAGATTGTTCGTTCCATCGGCATGATCGGCTTCTGGCCGAACATGAGCTCTGTCGGCATGTACCCGGTTACCGAACTGTGCGTAGTCCGGTCGGCCCACAAAGCATAAGGTAGAAGTCGCGGCCAGTTACCGACTTGGCCTTCGCATGCCCGAACCAGCGCCTTAACGATCGGTCCATGTCCGCGCTCCACCTTTCCATTCGCCTCCGGGTTGTACGCAGTGGTGAGCGAGAGTTTGACTCCCAGCCTATCGAACAGCTCCGCGGCTTCCTCGGCGTCCAACTCCCCTCGGTCAGCCACGATCTTCCCGACGCACCCGTACCGGCATATCACGTCCTCAATCAGGAACCGACACACGGCCGCGGTCGTCTTGTTCTGAAGGGCTCGGCCTTCCACCTGGTTCGTCAGGTCTTCCCGCGCTAGGACCAGATACCGCATCTGTCCTACCCCGATCGGCATTGTCACCAGATCTACCATCCATTTGAAGTGGATAGTCGGAGGGTACGTAGGGTGAAGCCCGTCCCGGTGTCGGACTATCGAGTGCATCTGGCAACTCTCGCAAGTTGACACGAACCGATGCACGTCCCGGTACAATCCCGGCCACCAGTACTTCCCCTTCAGCTTCTCAAACGTCGCCCACGTTCCACGGTGTCCAGCCCAAGGGCTGTCGTGGTAGGCCGCCAGTAGCTCCTCCCGTTCTTCCTTCATCGCCACCACCCGGAGCGGGACGCCGTTCCTCTTCTTCGGGTGCCTCCACAAATGCCCATCTCGGAGAAGGAATCGATATGCTTTCTTCCGGATCCGGTTGGCCTCGTCCTTCGTCCATGACGCATCGGGCGTCATTGTCTTCAAAAACCCGCCGATCTGTAGCCACTCCCCGTCGTACTTGCTCGCGTCGAACTCGTTAAGCGCCGGAGTGCTCATCCCGTCGGTCGTTATGTATGCCGCCTCGAAGAAATCCACGCCGACTTCTTCGTCTTCCGAAACCATGCCGCCCTCGTCGTCGAACCTCGCCCTCGACAGCATGTCGGCCATGGCGTTGTCTTTCCCGGAAATGTGTCGTATTTCCGGGTCCAGGGACTTGATGTACGCTATCCACCTGAGCATCGCCAGGTCCGGAGTCGCGCATCCGGAAACCATACCGAGAATCGGCAGGCAATCCGTCTCGATGATCACTTCCGTCCCTATCAGGTAGTCTTTGTCGGCCTTAACCGCCGAAACAATACCCCAGAGTTCGCGTTTAACCTGGGCGTATCCTCGCTGCCGTTCACTGAGGACCTTCGCGCCGAATCGGATCGGAAACCGATTGCCGTCCTCGTCTTCCTGGTTCACGACCCATCCGATCCCGGTCGGACTGGTATCCACCGTTATGAATACTGGGGTACCCTTCCCGTATACCGCCTTCCGGAGTGCCGGTGCCGCTGCAAGGGCCTCTTTCAGCTTCCGGACCGATTCCGCGTGCTCGTCTAGCCATTCGAACCTTCGCCCCTTTTTCAGCAACCCGTACAGTGGCTCCGCGACGTGTGCGTAATGCGGGATCCATATATGGTAGAACGCGCATGCCCCCAGGAATCTCCGTACTTCCGTGACCGAGCTGCAGTCGGGCTTCATCGCGGAGATGGCTTCCACCTTTGCCGGCGACGGTTTCCGGCCATATGGTCCGCACAGGTGTCCGACCACCATGATTTCTGACTGCCCGAAGGCCGACTTCTCCCCGGAGAAGGTGAGTCTCGCATCCTCTAGCCTTTGCAGCACCCTCTCGCAGTCGCCGATGTGCGTCGCCACGAATCGCCGGCATCCGTCCGGCCCGATCGTCTCGTCCCTTTCTTCCACCGGGCATCCCTTGATCGGGATGTCGTCCAGAAACGGCATGGTGATGTCCGGGATACAGTCCCTCAGAACCTTGTTCATCGCATTCACCATGTGGGCCACCGAGTTGGTCCCTCCTTGCGGCAGCGTACACATCCGAACTAGGCCGAGGGGAGTTCGCATCGTCGTAATGTCTCTGCTCTCCACGGCTAGCTGGAACTGATCGTACCCTGAGTATAGATCCCCGACCGAGTAAATTGACCTTCCGGCGAAGGCCTCCGCGAACTCGTCTATGGTCGGTCCGATCCCTGCGTTCCGAATGGTCACTCGATTGACCGGCTGCAGGTCCTGGATGAAGCGCAACGAACCGTTTTTCTTCGGTACGGTAAACCATCGATTCGAATATGGGGCGCTCGACGGCTCGAGAATTCCCATATCAACTTTCTGCCTCAGCAGCTCCATCAGCTTCGGGATGTGAGCTCTCGGAACCGGGATTGGCTTGAGATTCCATGGTACATGCGGTACCGTGAATATCACCATCGGTTCCACGATCGTCGGGTCAACGCACCCGATTTCCTCCGGCGAGAATGCGAAGGCTTTCCCGTGCCTTCCGAGCATTCTCCGAAACCGGTCTTCCTCCGCCGGCAGCAGGAACTCGCCCCCACCGATTTTGAGCTCTCGGAGCGTCTCGTCGGTAAAGGTGTGCCCTATGCAGGCCGGATCTCGTAGACTAGGGTCCGATGCAACCCCTTTGATTCTCGACGCGCTGTCCTCCGGCAAGGGTGCCGCGACTGGCCTTACCTTCCGGTCCACAGTCTTGTACTTGGTGCTTACGCGGGCCGTCCGAACTGACTCGAGCCCTCGACCGAAGTCCGCGATGACTTCGTGCATTTCCTCGGAACACACCGGTATCGCCCGGTCTTCGTTAAGGCCTTGTTCGATTACCTTTCCCAGCATTCCCAAGGTGTCGTCGAACGAGACCGCCTCCACGGCTCCGTTGATTTCCTCGTCCGGGCCGAGAACTCCGCACGCTCGAAGTCTCCCCTCCGCCTTTGTCTTCTCTCGGCCGCCGATGCCGACTATCGTACACGCTCCGCTGTCGGAGAACCAAAATTCCCTACCTATGGTACAAAGTTTCTTCGGTTTTATCGTACCGGTGTGGGGTTTTCCCGGGGTGTCCGGACTGTCGCGGCCCCACGCCTTGGCAGCCCTCTCTAAAAAATCCTCTCGGTTATCGGAACCGAGGGAGTCGCGGTTACGCTCGTGGTTCGGCCTAACCGTCAAAAACTGGACCGAATGGCGCCCGTCCTGGCTCTTGACCCGCGCATAGGCCGAACCGTTGTCCAGCACCTTGGTCTCCATTCGAGCCGCCGTGATGTACGGCTCTCCCAGTATGACGGGGTGCGATGATGACTCCTGCACGAAGAAGTGCTGGTCTATCTCGACATCGCCGATCTTGACCCTTACATTCGGGCAGGCCCCGTGAAGCTCCTCGGTGGCGCGCGTCGCCGCCCTTATCTTCCACCCGTGCTTGGTGTTGATCGGCCATTTGCCCTTCTTATAGAAGTCCATGGACATCAAATTGATCTCCGATCCGTGGTCCACCAAAGCTACTACCGGTTCCTGGACATCGCCGATCTTTACCGGGGTTTCCGTGGTCGCTCGGGCCCAGTGTGGCCGCGAATAGTGGCTCTCCGCCCACTCGTCTTCCAGCGCCATGTCGTCCAGGTGCGTCGTCCGCACTTCCACCGGTCTTTCCGGTTCTGTCTCCGTTGACAGCCTCTTTCGTTTCACCAAGTCCACGATGGAGTCGTGGAACTCCTTCTTGGCGATTCCCAGCACCTCTCGCAGCGACAGCTCCACCTTGCTGTCGAGGATCCGTTCCTCCAGGACCTTTCGTAAGTCCGTGGTTCTTTCTATCTCCGTCCCCAGACGGTACCCGCCCCTCTGGGGTTTATCTTGCGTACCGGCCCCGCCGGCTTCGTCCCGTCCTGGCCCGGATCGGGTCTCGTATCGTTGTGGGGGCCTGGTCGTCCCGGGTTTCCCCACCCGCTTCTCTTCTACCAGAGCCTCGTAGTTCCGGCAAGCGGCTTCCACGAAGCCCGTCTTTTCCTCGACCGGGTCGCTCCACCCGGTCATCTCCCGTACCCGTTTCTCCGCACGGTCCGATTCCTCCCTTTTAAGCCCTGCACCGGCAAGGCCTTCCAGCATCGTCGGCCAGAATCCGGCTTTGCTTTCCTTTCGGGCCTCGCCGCCCCCGACTCGAATGCCGGCCGACGCCGAGTAGTGGACGGTTTCCGCGTGTCGGGCCGCCGCCTCTTCCATTAACCTTTTCATACCACCTCGCCCGTCGTTTCGGCTCAGGGCCCTTCGGGTGTCGCTGGCATGCACCCGTCCTTCCCACAGGTATACCACCCTGTTCCTCAGTGCCTCCGCGAAGTCGCCGCAGTCCTTCCGAATGTGGCCGACTTCATCGCACCACATGCACCTGTTTCCTGCCGCCGGCCGTCGGTCACGAGCCGGTTCGCCTCCTTCCCTTCGGGCCTGCGCGATTTGGAGGTCCTTTATCGCCTTCGTCAATTCCTCCAGCGCCGCTCCTCCGGTTGAGCCTCTGACTACGCCGGTCGAAGCCGAACCGGTTTCCAACCACTCCCGGGTCTCTTCCTTGCGCACCTCTGGCGCTGGTTCGAGCTTCCTTGCTGCGACCGAGCCCGACCCGGTCGCCCCGTTGTCCGCCCATTCTCGCCGTTTGTCGAAACGGCCACAGACCTTCCTGACAGCCGCCCAGTCGGTAGTGAGCCCGTCTTCGGTCTCCAGCAAGAGGCCCACTTGCTCCCGATCCCGCTCGTCGACCGACTTGACAAACAGCAAGACCCGGCTCGTGTCCAGGATGGTTCGGTCGAGCGCCGAAAGGCGCGCAAAGTTTTCCTCGAACCCCCGGAGGAGCGCCGACGCGTTTCTTCCCTTCCCCGGGGACTCCACCCATTCCATGAACCTTCGCTTCGAAAGCCGGAGCGCGTCGTCCAGCCCGTATTTCTCTAGGAGCCGACCTTCGAACTCCTCCCAGGTACAGCTCTCCGTCCGCACCTCGAGCACCTCCGCGTGGATGCTCGGCATCGCCACTCGGGGAAAACCGGCAAGGCGCCTGTCTTCCGGAATGTCCCGCATTAACATTTCCGCACCGTAGGACGCCAGGTACTTCGTGGCATCTTTTCCGGTGAATCGACCGATCGTTCCGACGACCGCCTCGATAGCTCTATCGAGGGCGCCGGTGCCCTCGCGCGCGCTTACTATCCGATCCACGGCCGAAGCCATGGCCTCTGCAAGATCCGCCCCCTTCATTTCCTACTCTTCTGCCGCCTCTTTCACGTCGGGTTCACCAAGATGTCGGGTTGCTACGCCCTTGCGTGTAGAAAGGAGGAGGGACCACGGGGGTCTCGAACCGAAGAGCAAGAGAGAGAGATAAGAGAGAGACCCGGTTACACAGAACCGAAGATCCGATTGCGCAGAACCGACAATCGCACAGGGACACGGCCCAACAAACAGAGATCACAAGTAAACGCCGACACAGATGGACGCAACAACGAGAGATATGTACTTATGAATGCAAGAAAATAACAGACTAAAGTATTACAACCCACGGTGGGGCACGAAATAGATACTAACGAAAACGAACAGGGCGGCGAACAGCTGCCGACCCCTGTATGTCGCGACGCACAGAAAGGGAAAACAGGTCGGAGGTGCTGCAGGACGCACTCGGGCGTTCCACGGAACAGCGCAAGCCTCCTCGAAAACTGCACAGGTACGCGATGGAGCAGAAGACAGAGAGAGCAGGAGTGAGAGAGAGGCTCCGAAATCGGTTCGGCAGCACCTCGTCCTCTCCGCGGGAGATGTCTGCAACAGCTCTTTCCTGCTCCTTATATAGCCCGACGAGCAGGCCGTCCTGTCAGCTTTATTCCCTGTCCCTTTTGGACAGGGATCCGCTCCGTTTTTCACGCATCCGCGTAGTTACGCCGCCGACTCGTACAGTTCGCGCGCGCCACCGAAAAGACTGTTCGCGCGGTCTTCGTCTCCACTTGAGTTAGGGCCCGTTCCTGCCGATTATCCTCCTAATTCGCTTCTATGTACAACTTGGAGCGTGCGCGTGTGAAGAACCGGTTCCCACGCCTTGGTGCGCCGATTCCGCCTACGGACGGTTTTCTTCACGACAACGCCCTTTGTGAAATGGTTGCCCATTTTGCATTAGAGGGTATACCGTTAGGTTTAGAGTTAGCTTCTTCTTCTTCTTCTTCTTCTTCATGTTCGCTTAGGGTTTGCTTCAGCTCATCTCCTGCGCAAGACCCCGCTCGGCGCGACGAGCCCGTGAGCTCCCCGACGGCGGCTTGGTAGCTGACGACCACTGTAACCTGCCTTGGAACGGCTCGACGCCGGGAATGTATTCTTCTGTTTATATATATACATTTGCGTTTTGTTGGTGTCGGGTGCTTCCCCTTTCCTGCGTTTCCTGTACATGAGGGCGTGAGCTGTGTGTGTGTGCGTGTGTGTGCGTGCGTGCGCGTGAGTCGGTGTCAAGCGCGCGCTCCCTCTCTTTCTCTCTCTCTCCCTTCGGTCGCTTCCGGTGTTCTTCTGGGATCCCCCCTGGAAACGGTGAAGCACGACTTCCTACGCTCCATCACTCCCTAGTCCAAGACCCCCGTGGTCCCGCCTTTCTCCACGCACGCGCTTAACAACACGACACCGTGGTGAGAATTTACCGTAGTATTCTATACACGTGGATAAGTGTGAGGGTTAAACGAGAGTGTAAAGAAGGGGAGGATTACTTTTAATCCTCGGGATTGAGACAACCCATTAGGTCAAGTGTGAACTTGCATGGGGGCCTTGGGTATCGCTATAAATAAGAGGCCTAGCTACCCTCATTTGATCATCTTTTGACTACATCGAGACTCTGCTCTTGTGGTGGGTCAACTCTTATAGCGAGCATGCCAGCACCAGGTACGACTCGACGCCACGGCAGTGGTATGGGACGCCGATCGAGGCTCGAGTCCATCTCGATCCCTTCGCTCGGGGGTGGTCGGGTGGATCGACACCCTTCTTTCTCTTTCTCCTTTCTATCTATCATTACTTTATCATTATCTTAAGCTTACTTTAGTACCTAGATCTCTAATATTTGGTATCAGATTTATGTACTAATGTTTCTTTGTTTTTCATTTGTCTTTTGATTGATGGTGATCGATCGATGTGCGGTCGGCCTTGATCCAGACAACGATCAACAAAGAACTTCGGTAACTCTTTCCATAAATTTTTTTTCTATTCTCTCTTCTCCCATCTAATCATGTGTTTAGTTTATATGTCATTTTTTTTCATTAAGTCAATGATGTTGTAATGGTCTTTAATTGATTATCTAAAACGTTTACATATGTGCACGAGGTCAATACCTCGTTTGACATATTAATAATATGTGATGAGTGTCGTGCGTACGAGGTTAATTCCTCAATTACGTATTACGTTCACGAACATATGTTATGTTTGCGTATGAGTTTAATACCTTGATTTGTTGTAAACGATATGTGGTTGGTCTCGTATGCGTAAGAGGTCAATACCTCAATTTCGTATTACGATGATCTCTTATTTGTGGATGTTTCGGGTGCGTAGAGGTATATACCTCGATTACGTATCTCGATCACATCATTTGTGGCTATTTAATATAACGATATGTTAATATAGGCATATGTGGTCACGTATATACGTATTTGATCGTATATATGTGATAAGTAAACATATGTGTATATTTGTTATTACGTGATTATATTGAAAGTTGTCCTTGTCGGGAAAAGGATGTTGGTGGCCGTCCTCACATTTTTGTGAGAATGGCGTTGTCACCATCCCTTTTTCAACAATTTTTTATTGTTGACAACCCCGTTGATGACCTCGATTTCGTTACGTAAAGAAACGCCTATAGCCATAATGATGTTGAGTACGTAGGGCTTGACCCACTTCAAGTGAGGTCGCTCCAATGACACACGTATCCAACATCCCTCCCTCGTTACATGGATACGATGCCACCATGAGCTCGTTCTTACGAGAGGCATTCGTAATGACGTGACCATGTGATGGGCCACGTGGGCCTACTACGAAACGAAGGCTCATTTGGCTTGACCATTAGGTTGCAATTTGGCGTATGCCATCGTAATTACAAGATTTGAGGTTAGGTAATGTACCAACATAGTTTTGGTAAATGAGGGCGAAATAAGGACCCTTGAAATATATGTTCTTTTAAAAAAAACATATATGATCAATTTCCTCGCATAT
Organism: Azolla caroliniana; assembly: GCF_043228905.1. NCBI lineage: Eukaryota > Viridiplantae > Streptophyta > Polypodiopsida > Salviniales > Salviniaceae > Azolla > Azolla caroliniana. The sequence continues at coordinate 18,490,508 of NW_028230450.1, read as the reverse complement.
CTCTTATACGCATCAAACATTAAGCATTCGAGAAGAGCAACTTACTTGGTTGGCTCAAGTGTTTAATGTATTTGTTCTCGAGGTCTCGAGTTCAAATATGACCAAGACCATACAACATCCTTGATACATATGACTATAACACATGTTTAGACTTAAGGTCTAAGTGCACCTCGGGGTCCTCGTAATAGGACTTAAAGAGCCGAAACCACATATGTGGGCACCGAAACATAGTTTATTGTTAACATTTTTTTCGTGTATAAACTATTCATGACGCGAACATACATGGTTGAGCCTCGGGGAGCCGCCATGAAAAAATCGATATAGAGATCAGGGAAAGACATTAAATTGTCACCCCCATGGTTTTTAAAACACCTTTGTGTTACCATAGTCACCTGATCTTGAACCTCATCTCATACGTCTAGAGGGGTATTGACGTGAGATCATGATATCGATTGATGTTTGCCCATGATATGTTTACATCACGACATGATGTTATGACTATCTCTCTGACCTTATGCTATTTCTTTTCCAGAAATAATCTTTAATGGCTCAAATTAACGATCCGATGTCATCCGCTCAAGCGGAAGGAACTCAAGGGAATCCTCCTGGACAAATGTCCACTGAGATGTATTTGACACAAATAACCCAATACCTTAATTTCACCGCTCAACAGATGACCGAACTTCGGCAATCTCAAAGTGCTCTCGAGGCACGTGTCATTAGTCTACAACGTGAGACTAATAGACCTGATGAGCGACAAGGTGAACCATCATTTGTCGTTAAGCCATTTATGGGAGACAAAAAGGAAAGAACCAAAGAAGCAATTTGGGCATGCTGGGACGATGGGAGTCTCATTTTGAGCTCTACCCCACGCCAGATAGTATGAAGATTGCATATGTCAGCCGAGAACTCGGGGGTAAGGCCGCCGCCTGGTGGCATGGGCTCCGTACTATGGGGAAATTGCCCAATACCTGGACAGATTTTGTCACGGTTTTTAAGGGCCAATTTCTGCAACCTCCCTCTCGAACCAAGGCAACACAAGCTTTAATGAACCTCTCTAGCAGGAAATTTTCCTCGCTAGAAGACTATGTTCACCATGCTAGAACCCAAATCCAAAAATCGGGTCTAGAAGGGGACAATTGGTTGATAACTTGTTTTGTCAATGGCATCCCCAATTCAGACTATCACTGGATAGTGCACGATAAGGATCCAAAATCCTTCGAAGAGGCAGTTGAAATAGTTCTTCACTATCAACGCACTTTGAAGAAGGACCACAACAAACCCAACGAAGCGCCCAGGACTAAGCAGTCGCAATTTGTTGGGAAACGCAAGACACCCAACAAATTCCTGGATCGCGATTGTAAGCGACAACATCCTTTTTGCGTATTCTGCAAAAAGAAGGGTCATACAAAAGATCAATGTCGAAAGCTCCAACGGAAAGAGCACGACAACAAAGCTAAAGTTGCAGACCATAAAGGTCAGATTCCTAATGTCCTTCAGGTCTATACACATCATTTAAGTAATTGTCAATGTTCTTTCCCTCACTATGTATTGGGTCCCAATGATTTACTACGTGCAAACGGGTATATCAATGGATCTCCCGTACAATTTTTATTTTATTCGGGAAGCTCACACAATTTTGTGAACGATCGTTTGATTCAGATATGGGGAATCCAACCCACTGTAAGTGATCACACCTACACGGTGCACTTGGCTGATGGAAGAGTACAATACATTAACGGGGCGATTCATTCATTAGGAATTTCTATTGATACTTATATAGAGGAAGTAGACTTCCATGTAATGAATCTTTGTACCACCTGTAATACTGGGTTATCCCTGGTTTTACAATAAAAACTCTTCTTTATTTATTGATTGGGTTCGTCATTCCATTTCTTTTGTACTGAACGATTGTACGCATTTTATTCAATGTGTAAAAAAACAATCCCTCTCGATTGTTTCCTCGTGTCCATCAATATCTGAGTTGTCTTGTTCTACTCTATTTTATTGTGTACTTGATCCGGACATTCACTTTTATAATATCGATAATGTCTTGGTTCAATTAACATATTTTGAACAACAACTTGATGAAATCTTAAATGATTTTCATGATGTTTTTCCAAGTGAACTACCTGATGGGTTACCTCCTAAACGAAATACAAACCATCGTATAGATATTGTACCTGGTGTTGCACCAATAAGTATACCTCTGTATCGCTTAAGTCGATCCGAAGAAGATGAGGTATCTAAGCAACTCAAGGACTATTTACGAATGGGTTTACCATCAAATACGAATAAGTGAGGACGATGTTCCTAAAACGGCATTTCGTACGCGCTATGGCCATTACGAGTTTTTGGTTATGCCTTTTGGTTTGACCAATGCTCCGGCTACATTTCAACAAGAAATGAATGACATTTTCCGAGAACAACTTGGAAAATTTGTTGTTATTTTCTTGGATGATATTTTAGTTTATAGCTGTACATTACAAGAACATGCTAGACATGTCTGCTTTGTTTTACAAACATTGCGTGAAAAACAGTTTTATGCGAAGATCTCAAAATGTGAGTTCTTCAAGAAATCAATTACTTATCTAGGACATCTCATAACCGAACGAGGAGTTGAAATTGATCCTTCTCGCATTGAGAAAATCAAGCTTTGGCCCACTCTTCGGAATATTCGAGAAGTTCGATTATTCCTTGGTTTTGTCGGGTTTTTGCGAAAGTCTCTTCGTAATTACTCCCAATTGACGACGCCGTTTACTGATCTTTTAAAAGGTCAAACGCGAAAGTCTACAAAACCTATTGTGTGGAATGCTACACTAGGCTTTGCCTTTAAGGAACTCAAGGACCTGGTTTGCAAGGCTCCTTCACTTCTTTTACCTGATCCTTCAAAACCTTTTGAGGTTGAAACCGATGCAAGCGATTATGTTATAGGTGCTGTCTTGTATCAAGATGGTAAACCAATAGCATTCGAGAGTAAGAAACTTGATTCTGCTCAATGTCAGTATACCGTTCAAGAAAAGGAATTAATTGCAGTTATACATGCGCTCAAAACATGGCGCCATTATCTTTATGGAAATCGCTTTGTGGTAACTACGGACCACGAGTCCTTGAAATATTTTTGTGACCAACAAGACCTGAAAGGTCGTAAGGCATGATGGGCTGATCTCATCCAGGACTTTGATTTTTCCATACGATATCGTAAAGGTTCCATGAACACTATCGCTTATGCACTAAGTCGCATCCGTGAAGTTAACATGCTTAGCTTCACTGAAATAACATCAAATCTTTATGATCACCTTCGAGGAAAGTATCCTGATGACAGTTATTTTGCAAAATACTGGGCAAGAGTTGAGTCTGGAACAGACACAATCACATCCTCAAAGGAATACTTCCACATTGCTAACGGTTTGCTCTACCGTAATGGGAAGGTTTGTGTTCCAGATTTACCCGAGGTCAAAAAGAGGATTCTTCTTGAATGCCATGATGCACCCTCAGCAGGGCACCCTGGAATACATCGTACACTCGTTCTCATCTCCACTCAATTTTATTGGCCTAAGATGCGTCCTGACATACATAGCTATGTGACTAAATGTCACCAGTGTCAGGTTAACAAAGCCGAGCGACTTAAAGCCGCAGGACTTTTACATCCCTTGGACATTCCCAATAATAAGTGGGAAAGTATATCCATGGATTTTATTGTTAGCCTTCCTCGCACCCAAAAAGGTCAGGATGCCATCTAGGTTGTCGTTGATCGACTAACTAAAATGGCCAGATTTATTGCTACTAAAACCACGGTAACAGCTCCTGAATTGGCTTACCAATTCGTTGACGAATTATTTCGTTTTTATGGGTTACCGATGGATATCGTGAGTGATCGAGATCCAAAGTTTACTAGTGACTTCTAGACGCAAGTCTTTAAGAAGTTAGAAACTATGTTGAGCATGAGCTCCACGGATCATCCTCAATCCGATGGACAAACAGAACGAGTAAATCAAATTATTGAGGACATGCTTCGAGCATACATTGGTGCAAAACCAACAAATGGGAACGTTATCTCCCAATTTTGGAGTTTGCTTATAACAGCTCCAAGCATACGTCGACGGGATATTGTCCTTTTATGTTGATGTATGGTTTTCAGCCACGAGCCCCGATTGATGTTAATATACATCATGATGAGTTGCGAAGTACGCAAAAATTTCTTCGGGATATGCAAGATATGTTGCATATTGCACGAGATAATATAAAAACAGCTCAAGATAGAGCGCGTTTTTATGCCGATCATCATAGGCAACCTCGTGTATTCAACCTTGGACAGAAGGTATTTTTATGTGTACCTCACAATTCTAAGACATTGTCTACGAGTAAGTGCACTAAGTTAGCCCCATGGTTTTGTGGACCTTTTACAGTCCTCAAACACATTGGGTCATCAGCCTATCGTCTTGCTCTTCCCGATGGTGTTGGAATTCATTCAGTATTCCATGTGAGTCGTCTAAAAGAACTTCTAGGTTCTGGCAACAATCCAGTTACAACTAAAACTCTGGTTACTTTTGAAGAATTATCTTCTAAACCACATGTACCAGAAAAAATTCTCGATGTTAAAACAAAAAATTTACGTACTAAGGAAATCCGAGAATTTAAAATAAAATGGATGGATAAATCAATAAAAGATGCCACATGGGAATGCGAAAATACTCTTAGAACTAATTTCCCTAACTTTCCATTGCAAGAGTGCAATGTTTTAAAGAGGGGGAGTATGTTACGGGCATGACCATTTAATATCCCGTGGTGAGAATTTACCGTAGTATTCTATACACGTGGATAAGTGTGAGGGTTAAACGAGAGTGTAAAGAAGGGGAGGATTACTTTTAATCCTCGGGATTGAGACAACCCATTAGGTCAAGTGTGAACTTGCATGGGGGCCTTGGGTATCGCTATAAATAAGAGGCCTAGCTACCCTCATTTGATCATCTTTTGACTACATCGAGACTCTGCTCTTGTGGTGGGTCAACTCTTGTAGCGAGCGCGCCAGCACCATGTACGACTCGACGCCACGACGGTGGTATGGGACGCCGATCGAGGCTCGAGTCCGTCTCGATCCCTTTGCTCAGGGGTGGTCGGGTGGATCGGCACCCTTCTTTCTCTTTCTCCTTTCTATCTATCCTTACTTTATCCTTATCTTAAGCTTACTTTAGTACCTAGATCTCTAATAGTGATAGTCCGGATAGACACCAGAAACCCCACACTTGTACACGGAGGTAGTACCGTAACCAACATTAGTGGCCAGGAGAAAAGACAGGTTGAAGGGCGCTTGAAGGCATGCGGAGCCTTGGGCCCCAACGACGAGATCAGTGGGCCGTGGAGGCAGTCTCATTCGACGACACTCTCAGAAAGATCAAGGAGGTGGTCTCGGGAGATCTGAGTGAAGAACGAACGATTCCAGTCAATTTAGTCGAAATGTACGAGCCCATCACGGAGTTCAGACAAATGATTGGGATGGATCGGACTGCTCAAGTTGTCACTAAGTACAAGACTATGGACCAAACGGTGAGGCCGGTCGCGACATCCTTACCGAAGGACAACTGGGAATGTATGAAAAGGGTTGCGACCGACCCGCGTTTACGAGATCCAACCGACATAGGGCACCGCTTCACCGATGTGACGCTATGGAAGTTGAAGATCGGTGGGGGTGGCCAACTCGATACATTGTATCGAGTTGCAGTCTCATGTGCCTCAACTAGATACATTGCATCAAATTGAGAGGGAAAGTGGCTCAACTCGATACAATGTAGTGAGTTTAGGCCCAAACTCGATACAGTGTATTGAGTTTCTACTCGGTTTTCCACAAACTCGATACATTGTATCGAGTTGTGCACATCCCAACAGAAACTCGATACACAATATCGATATAATTATTAGAAAACACTATCTAAATGTAAAATTCCGTACAATTAGGGTTAGGGTTAACATACGTCGACTCCGACCTCGTAGTCTTCTTGCTCGACATGGTAAGTAGGCGTGTGTCGGATCGTGGGATTGTGTGCATGCGGGATCTTCTGTGTCTGCATATGCTCGTGTGTGTGTGTGGGATCGTGTGTGTGTCTGTGCTCGTGTGCCTCTGCATTCTTGTGCTTTGTGTGGGGTGAAAATGAGGAGGTGTCCCTTTTTATAGGGAATAGGTAGGGTTAGTTAATATTAACTACGATTACAACTAACTCGATACAAACTAACTATAACTAACTACTAACTATAACTAACTACTAACTACAACTAACTTTACCTAGTAAACTAATTATAACTAACTACTAACTATAACTAACTAGTAACTACAACTAACCATATAACTAACTTTACCTAGTAAACTAATTATAACTAACTAGTAACTATAACTAACTAGTAACTACAACTAACCATATAACTAACTTTACCAAGTAAACTAATTATAACTAACTAGTAACTATAACTAACTACTAACTATAACTAACTAGTAACTACAACTAACCATATAACTAACTTTACCTAGTAAACTAATTATAACTAACTAGTAACTATAACTAACTATAACTAACTACTAACTATAACTAACTAGTAACTACAACTAACCATATAACTAACTTTACCTAGTACAACTAATTATAACTAGTTGTTGACCATAACTAACCCTATAACTAACATTGACAATTGACTAATTAGAAGTAAATTTATTAATATTTTAACTATAACTAACTAATGATACTTATATAACCAACTATTGTAAAAAACAATTATATATATATATATTTATTTATTTATTTATTTATTTATTTATTTATATTTATATATATTGTTATAAAAATATGTATACACTTTCATTTGTTGTCTGCTTTGTTATATTGATCAAGAGCACCTCAATTGAGCTTTTGTCAAACATCTTTTTAGGATCTATTAAACTTGAGAAAATGAGCCAGAACTCAATATTTTCCGTCGATGAATATCCTATGTCGATAGGTTCACCATTTTCTGTGGATAAATATTACTTTGGTGCCCCCTCTTCTCCATCTCCACAAAGTAATGGGCTCTCTCACGAGTTCTTCGTCGATGAGTACCACTACGATGAAGAATGAAGGGAATGACATTGAAGCTGCTACAAGTTGTACGGGTAGTGGTCAGACCAATGGTCATGATTGAAATGAGGCACTAAATGTAAGTGTAAAAGAAATCCAGCCGACAAGCCCTATGCATTTTTGGTGGGTTCCACACCGAAACTGCCGAGATAGGTTTGCCCTTGTGACATCTGAGAACCAACTCAAAATAGATGTCGACAAAGATTATTGTACACATGGGTGCATGTCCGCGATTGGAAAGGATAAATTGCGATCATTAAGGCAATACTATTTCTCACTCATTGGTGATGAGCAAGAGCCTTATCTTGCAATGAAGATGCAGCTGGTGAAGGACATATTGTCAGACATTAAGATCTCATTTGAGTATTATATCTTCTATGGACTACAATGTTATAGAGTTGCAATCAAGATTTTGCTATGTGTTAGTAGCATGAGATTACATAGAGTGCAACAACGAGTTCTCAACGGGAATCTCAGTATTGATGGCGGCAATGTTTTGGTCTATGTGTTAGACCTTTAACCGTTATAATAACATATATGATGTATGGTCATAATAGTTACTATATTATTAGTTATTACAAGATATTTAGAGTATTCTAGAACATTCTAGAATATTCCATGATTATATTAAATATCATAAATATCTAAAATATTCTAGAACATTCTGGAATACTCCATAACGACCTATAAATAGATGTCTATTCATTCATTACAACTCATTCGGTTCAACTCCAGTCTTTAGCCCCTTAGCCTACTCTTTGTAACCTTTGTTCTCTTATAATATAAACTCTTTTCCATTTCCTATTCTCTCTCTTTCTCTCTCTCTCTCTCTCTCTCTACCTTCTGTCATCATCTTTTTACCTTTCTCTCTCCTACTCTCAAGTCACGGCAATTTCAACTGGATCTTTTTTCTTCTCCAACTTCTTCTCTTAAACTTATTCAAGCAAATCTAGGAATTTTCTCTTGTATCTATGGAGTTCGTCAGCAACCAAGAATATATGCGCGTTCTCTCTGAGCTCGACATGCTAATAACCAAATTCGTGGCATTGGAGCAAGAAAATCAAAGATGGTTGGGAGACCTACAACAAGTAAGTGTTGAGAAAATACAACAATATGAAGAATTATCTCAACGGGTGCATCAATTGGAGACTACTCTATTGCAACGACAAGCGGCGGAAGTTCAAACCTCACCGAAAGAACCAAAGATTAGTCTTCTAGCCAAGTTTGATGGTACAAGGTCTCAATTCCATGGATTTTTAAATCAGGTACAACTTGGGATTAAATTGCATCCTAGCCGTCACCTGGTTGACGTTGCTCGCATGGGACTAGTTGGTACTTTGCTAACGGGTACCGCGTTAGCATGGTTTGCACCACTCCTAGAGAAGCAGTCACCATAATTTGTTAGAAGATTCTTAAGGTTTTATAAAAGAATTCCAAGCCAACTTTGGAACACTGATAGTATGAGGACATCAATAAACAAAATTCGACGATTGTGACAACGAGATTGTGCTACTTCCGCTTATGCTGCAGATTTTTGCCTCATGGCATATGATATTCCATGGGACGAGGTGGCGTTAATGGATCAATTTCGTCAAGGTCTGCGCAACGATGTGTCCATGATGATCCAAAATCTCTTACTGAAGCAATAAATCAGACCATGCGATGGGACAATCGCTTATTTGAGCGGCATTCTAAACGCCAACAAATGTTACGCTTCCGACCAGTAGAAACATATGCTTCAGTGGTTGCAACTCCATCCCAAGTGTCAAAGCCAAGTTTGATGGAAGGCCCTACTCTAATGGAAATCGAGACAACATGACGTTGAGGACCATTATCAGATGCTGAAAAGAAACAACGTCGAGCGAATCGTTTATGCCTCTATTATGGTGGTCCAGGACATATTGTTGTGAATTGTCCACATAAACCATGATGAAAAGTTAACGAAGTAAGTACCCATGACAACCCCATTTCAATTTTTGCCTCGCTTTCTCGTAACCCAAGTAGGCCTAGTAGCCCTTGTCATAAAAACACATTTTATGTCTTGAGCCAATTAGACGATGTGTTAAACGAGTAAGTCCGGCCAAAATCGGAGCCATTTGGTTGGACAGCCCTAGGCATATAGCGCCTATCCCTAGTCGTAGTTCCATTTCATTCAGTCAAGTTAGTCGAGTTTTCTCTGCACAAGTTGAGCTTAACACATCTAGGTGCCATCAAGTCCCAGCTTCTGCCCTCTTAGAATCTGGAGCCATCTCTTGTTTCATGGATCGTGAGTTCGCTATAATGCATAATATTTAGTTGCATAAGCTCCCAAGCCTAGCATCTGTCAAAGTCATTGTTGGACGCCCCATAACATCAGGTGATATAGTTGAAGAGTCTGCACCAATTCGTGTAGTCCTAGGCAATTTGGCTGGTGTCATCTCGTTCAACATCATTAGTTGTCCAGAGCACTCCCTCGTTCTTGGTCTTCCATGGTTTGAGCTACGTAACCCAACTATTGATTGGAGAAAAAGAAGCATTGAAGAGGTCACAATACAATTTGAGTCTCTTAAAACTCCAACAAAGGAAATGAGATTCCAAAAGATTTCAACAATTTTGTACATCAGTTGTGTGAGGAAGGACGGAAGGAAGACATGTTTGTGTTCGCAATTTTAGCAACTCCAACATCGAGCTCACAAGAATTGGGGGTCCAACTACCGAAGAAATATACATAATTCTCCGATGTGTTCGATAAGGTGAAGGCCAATAGACTGACTACCAGAGCATCGACCATATGATTGCCCGATTGATTTGCAACCCAGAAAAGAGCCTCCATGGGGGCCAATTTATAATCTTTCGCCCACGAAGCTAGAGGTTCATCGGGAATATATCAATGTGAACTTGGCAAATGGGTTTATCTAGCATTCAAGATCTCCTGCCGACGCACCCATATTTTTTGTTAAGAAGAAAGATTGATCGCTTCGTCTGGTCACCCATAGACAAGCTTCCCTTGTTGATGACAATTTTCTACTCAAGAGCTCGAGAGTGGTATGAGTCACTACCTCCCAACAAACAAACCAACTACCAATTGCTCGTTCAACAATTTCAAAGCAGGTTCATCCGACGTCGTAATGCGATGAACGTTCGAGAGGAACTCTTTGCGTTGTGTATGTCAACAACAATGGATTATTCGGAGTACTAGAGGGTATTGAAAGAGCTTTGGTCAACATGGATCTGTCTACGAGGAGGCATAGAGGATGAGTGGTTCAAGAGGGATCGCTTCAAGGCGAATTTGAAGGACCCTACCAATTTTCAAACTCTTCTACAAGTGTATCAAAGTTACAATAGACAACTAAAAGTGATGCGAATGGGAGTCAACACAACGATGGCGATAGCTAGTGCGAATGTGGTGTCGATTCTAAACGCTCCACATCAATCCTCTATTGTACATGGAGGATAGGTTTTTCCAAACATATTTAATTCTACTTTAACTAACCAAGCTAGTATACCAAGATGCAGGATGTAGATCATTCAAGAAAAGATGGAAGTTTCCCCGAGCAACTAAACCGACGACTTGACGAGCTAATGAATCAATTCTGGCAAATGCAAGCTAGTTTCAACACCAACCAAGTGTTAGGGCCAAGCTAGGAACGAGTTTTTAAATGAAAAAGAGAATGAGAAGTGAAAGATATGAGAGAAATGAGAGAGATAAGAAGAATTTGATAATGTATTAACAATGAGAGCAAGGTTTACAAGAATATGCCAAAGACCGGCGTTGAACCAGAGTGGTTCATCAATACTCAAATACATGTTTATATAGCATGGTTTGAATACATGCATCCTCACCACCTCATAGGCATGCATGATCGCAACTTGGCATTCATGCAAGCATGCCACTTGGCAATCATGTGTTAGCCTATGCAAGGTGGCGACATTTCAATAATATTATTATATATTTCCTATTGATATAATAAAATTTATAACTTAACATATACAATATGATGTATCCTAATGGTTGGGGTTGTATGCTTCCTTTGAGGAGGTCATGGGTTCAAATCACCATAAAGCTGATTGGGTTTTTTATACACATGACACCATCCCCCTCCTTTGACGACGAGTTCCACGAGTCGTAATGCATGAATTTGGACTTGACTTATTTGAATATTGGCGATGAAATTTAGCCACCAAGTTGGAGGCATTATCAAGGTTTTCAGCTAGCTCCCAAGTACGATCATTTGGTGTATACCCTAACCAATCCACGAGATAATAAAGCTTTTTACGTACTATCTTGGAGTCCAAAATAGTTTTGACTTCAAATTATGGGCCATCAACAAGTTGAATTGGAGGTGGGGGTAAAACAACCCCATTTGGAATGGAACTACCAATGTAAGGTTCCAACAATGAGACATGAAATACCAGATGTAGATGCATCTGTGGAGGTAGATCAAGGCGGAATGCAACATCATTAATCTAATTGGAGATAATAAATGGACCAAGTCGTTGATAATCCAACTTGTCACATGGTCTGGTAGTCTTCACATTACGTCGTAGTAATCATACATGATCCCTAATTCGAAACTTCAGTTCCTTTGGTGAAGAGTCCAGACGGTGACGATCTGTGGCTTGAGCAATCTGCAAATGTTGAGAAAGTGCAACATGAAAGTCTTGGAGTTGACGTAGACGATCTTCAACAACATGATTTTTCGAGATTTCTAGATGTGCCATCATTCTCCAATGAGGACGATATCCTATGTTTGCAAAAAATGGAGTAAATCTTGTTGAGGAATGAACTGAATTATTGTATGCAAAATTTGCAAAGTGCAAAAAATCCACCCAATCATCTTGTTGGTAATTGATGAAACACTGACGATATTGCTCTAGTGTTTGATTCGTTCGCTCGGTTTGACCGTCATTTTGTGGATGATAGCTTGACGAAAGTTTACAAGAGATTTTGAGCATCTCAAGAAAGTGTTTCCAGAATTTTGAGATGAATTGTGGACCACGATCACTAATGATGTTATTTGGAAGACCGTGAAGTCGAAATACTTCTTTCATAACGATGTCTATAGTTTCTTTACTGTTGATGATTTTCGTGCATGGAAGAAAATTCACCATCTTTGTGAATCGATCTACTACAATGACAATAGCATAGAAACTCTTCGAAATTGGAAGATCTGTAATAAAATCCATCGAGACGGATTTCCATGGACTAATAGGAACTGACAATGGTTGTAATAACCCATATGGTTGATGTCGTGGAATCTTTGACCGACAACACACATCACAACTACGAACATAATCTTTAACAAACTCTCGAAGATGAGGCCACCAATAGTTTCGAGAAACTAGCTCCAAGGTTTTGTGGATTCCAACGTGCCTGGCCATTGGGTTGTCATGACAATATCGCATTACTTGAAGTAGAGACAAACCATTTGGGACATACAAAAAAGTGTTACAAAAAAGTAAACCATTATCCCATTTAAACTGGTTATAATCTTTACGAGGATTCTTGGATCTTGAAGAAGAAACGCGATCTAAAATTATATAATTCAATATATCTTGAGAAAATTAATCAGAAATGATATCTGTTCGAATTGAATCAAGAAGACTTGAATCTTCAAATGCTTGAGAGGCATTAACAGTTAATAGTTGTAACCGATTAGGCCCCAAGACGACTTGTTTTTTATGATCAAATGTGGGCTCTCTTGGTTGTGGCGTGAAATAAGATCGTCGTGAGAGAGCATCTGCCTTTTCTTGTTGTACTCTTGGGAGATATGTGATAAGAAAGTCAAAATGTGTTAGAAACTATGCCCAACGAGCTTGGCGGTGACTCAAGACTCTAGCACTTTGAAAGTTTGTGAGGTTTTTATGATCATTGTAAACAATGATTTGATGGGGAGAACCTTCTAAGAGATGTCTTCACTGTTCAAACGAGTCTATAATGGCTAGAAGCTCTTTGTCGTGAATCTCATAATCGATTTTTGCGGTTTCCAATTTGCGTGAATGGAAAGCAATTGGATGTAGCTTCCCATAATCTCCTGTCTGTGACAAGATACTTCCTAGTGCAAAATTAGGCGCATCTGCCTCGATGATAAACGGTTTTTCTAGGTCAGCATGAAGTAGAATTGGAGCAGAAGTGAATGCTCCCTTAGGCTTTCAAACGCTTTCGCTGCACTAGAAATCCATGTGCATGACTTGTTCTTTCGTGTAAGCTCTATGAGAGGCATCACAATGTTCGAATAATTCTTGATAAAATTCGCAAATCCTAAGAAACATTGAACATCACGTATTGAACGAGGTGGTTGGCATAGAGCCCATATTCTTGTAAGCGTTGGAAGACTTGGCAAACGTTTATGTCATGCTCTTCTTGAGTTTTCGAGTAGATCAAGATATCATCAAGATATAATATGGTGAATGAATCCAAAAAGTTGTGTAAAATATCATTCGCCATGTGTTGAAAACCGCAGGCACATTCGTGAGAATAAAAGGCATAACTGTGTACTCGAAATGTCTGTATCGAGTACAAAATGTTGTCTTCCATTCATCTCCTAGACATATCCGAACAAGGTTATATGCACCACGAAGTTCTAGCTTCGTGAAAACTTTAGCCTTACTAAGATGCTCTAGTAAACTCGATATCAAGGGTAGAGCATATCTATTTCGAACTGTGATTTTGTTTAAACCTCGATAGTCCACGACCAGTCGTAGAGATCCATCTTTCTTCTTGACAAAGAAGATGGGTGCACCAACAAATCCTGCCGGGAGTATGTATTGTGCAGCTCGATCTGGTGAACCGGAGCCGTCATTGTGCGGTGGAGCATGTTGTACTCACATTGTTCGATCGTGTGAGCTCGAGACTAACATATTGGGCATTGTGGCCGGTGAGGGCACTCAAGAGCCAGATGGCCTGAGCCTGAGCAGGCCGTGCATTGGAGGGCTTGTTGGAAACGATTGTCCTCCTAAGGAAGGGAGCTTTGCAAAGAGCACATGGAGAAAACCGTGTTATGCTATGTCCGATCGATGGCGAGGACGCATGCGATGACTTGCTCGATAGTCTAGTTGGAGAAATTTGTAACTGCGAGAGTCGTCCGTAGAGGCTCCCGTAGGCTGGACAAGAAGGTATCCAGAATGTGATGAGTAGAGACATCGTCGACCAGTTGTCAGTAGAGATCCTGAAACCGAATCGTGAACTGGGTGACCGTCTCGTGAGGTTTTTGGCTCATGGAAAAGAATTGTCGGAGTAGTTCCCGCTTCGGAACTTGGCAGTGAAATAATTCTAGGAACTTTGTCCGGACGTCCTGGAACGTTGTGACCTCCCCCATGTCGAGGCGGGAGTACCATCGAGCAGTCGGGCCATCGAGGGATAAAGCAAATTTCGCGATTTTGGAGGCCTCGATTTTGGCAGCTGATAACCGCTGCGTCGAGTGGTTGGCCTGCCATGTGGACACGAATGCCAGGGTGTGTGATTCGTGTCCACATGGCAGGCCAACCACTTGACGCAGCGGTCGGGGCCATCGGTATATCGTGGGTAAGGGTAAGGCATGGTATCGAGATCAGGGTCCTCAGGTAAAGCCGGAAAAGGGTTAGGGTCAAGTTGGGTGACCTCTGGAGGGCTCGGCGGGGAGGTTGGTGCGGAATCAACTCGCGATTGGGTATCGGGTGGCGAGGATTGCAACCAGTGAGCCTCCGATAGTTCCTAGAACGATTGGTCAGTGACCGCCGAGTCGGAAGTTCCTTCAACTGGCTCAGGGCGTCGGGCAGGTGGCCAAGACAGTGTGATGCGATTGGGCACCGTAATGGCGGTTGGGGTTTGCTTCCAACGTAGTTCGTTGTGATCTTATAGATGTAACCGGGCGTGCCAAATTGTGTTAACCGTTTCAGGGGAAACACCTTCAATGCGCCCACAGGCTATCGGTGTCAAGGGATCGTGTTACGTGGAAGCCTCTTCTACACAGGGAAAAAGAAAGGAGAACGAGGAGTGTACACGGGCTACAACCCGTTAGGCATAAACGTAGCTCGATTTACGAGTACGAGGAGAATACCCAGATAGAAGATTAGAAAAAACGAAACTTATATTAAATGATAAAGCTCACAGTGATTACAATACTCGGCTCTCAGCCGGAAATAGTTCGTACAGAGCTTGCTGCTAGGTTATTACTCTCGCTAAAAATGATCTAGATAATACCCCCTTGAGTTATGCATAACTCGGGTTATATAGTTTTCCTCTTGAGACAGAGCCGAGCCATCGGCTGATTGTGAGGGCTAAAACACGGCTATCTATTTCCTCACCTACTCTTCTACCTAACGGCGAGTTTACATAATGTATTTATATTTTTGGCCTATGAACAACAGGAACATGAGGTGAAAAATGTGTATGTTTACTTGGGGAAATAAACGGTAACATTAGTAAAAGTAAAAACACATTTCAAAAGGAAATTGTAATTAAAGTATTTCAAATATCAATTTCTCATCATATTCATGAGTTATACATGTAGATAAGGTTATTGTGCTACTTCATGATGTAATTTCCCTCTTGCATTCCTTACACATTTACTTTCAAATCAGGTTTCAAAAGGTGATTGAGGCAAATGCTTGAGATGCAAAATCAATTTTTGGAAAATATAATTAGAAACTCGTTTTTCCCACACATTTATGAAACATGGAGTAGGCAGGCGCAAAATGATTGAAGCAAATGCCGGAGATGCAATATCAATTTTTGGAAAATATAACTAGAAACTCATTTTCCCCATACATTTATGAAACATGGAGTTGGTAGGTGCAAAACCTAATTATGTCTTATATCTCATGCTATAATAACCCATGCCTGAGAACTTCAAGCATCTTGTTTTGGTTGTAGAAGACAATAATTTCATTTAATTCTTGAACAAATGTTAAGAGGTATAAATAAATCAAAAATACATTTTGAATACATTTACGGGAAAGGTATCTTCGAAATTTCCTTCCTTGTGTCTTTCGAACATGAATAATTAATATGATTCATTTAAGTCTTGAAAATGGTTGATTGCATTAGAAAACATTTATTAACAAGGAAATAAAGAAGTGAAATGCACATGTACATTCATATTGGTCATCAAATAAACAAGTGAACAAACCAATATATGGCACCACCTAAAATGCATGTACATTATTCGTAAGATGGCGTATTATGTGTACTTCAATGAACTTCGTGATTTTTATTTGCTTCCTAATTTCCTTAATTACGTAATGAATCTTAATGTCTATAACTTCATATCAAGAAGCATGCTTTTTGAATTTCCATAGTCCATTTATGAATATAGATACTCCATGTGCCTTGTTCAAAAATCTAAAATTAATTCTCTTATCATTAAAATTACTGATCTCAAACATTGCTCCAGATGTAAAATCAAAATCATGATTGCGTGTACCGCATAAGTTATAGAAGTGTCAATATTTTCATGTGTTTCAGATAGTACAATCATTGGTTGTTGTCCATGGTTCATATTGATGTTACCGCCTTTTACAACTCCTTGTATGCAATCATTCATATATGATATGATTATCATTCTCTTCATAGCCTTGTAACGTGAAGTATTTTAAATGCATGTCTCACAATTTTCAGATTCGAGAAAGAATGATCTTGATACTTACAAAAAGAAAACATGTTAGTGTTTGACACCATTTCCTTTATTCTTGACACGACATCCAAGGAGAAATTTGACATGCGACAAAAACAAGGAGTTAACTTGTTTGAAGTCATTTCCTTTTTTCTTGACACCTTTTCAACATAAAAACATACATGTATTTTCCTCTGAAAACATATGGAACAAAAGGAAGCATAACGATGATTTGCAATTTTGCACCATTTCCTTCATGCTTGAAAACTATCAAATCTCAACACTCTTCATGGAACCTCTATCACATGGGTAATTGGTGTGTACATGAAAACATTCATCTAGTCAAGTTTTGTCAACATTATTTTGCATCATACACAACATTTTCTTTAACACTGATAAAAACATAAGAGCTGGTTTTAGATATCGAATCGTGCACAATTTTATGAAACAAGATGTATAAAAGGAAGATGATTGTTCACATGTACAATCACGTTGTCGAGGAAATCCTCATGTGTTCACGAAATGAAGCGGGACCGTCGGGGTCCTGAACCAGAACGACTCAATGTTTTACTAGCGTAAGTGAGAAAGTATTGAAGATAGATAGACTAAGAGAGAGATTGAGATTCCAATTCTGAGATTGAGCCCTTGACTTCAATTTTGAGAGACAAGATACGTCACCAATAGGATAACTAGTTTTTTTATTATTAATTGCTTGATTTAGTACATTGCTTCATTCCTCTCAATTCTTTTTCTTCCTTTCCTTTATAGATGCCCCCATACATATGATGCATGTGAGGGTACAAGACATGCATACAATGCATGGAATGCATGAAATGCCTGTGATGCATGATTGCCATGTCACTCATTCAACCTCTCATGTAAGAGAATTTACATGTAAACAATACAATGGTTTTAAAGAAATAATTTAGCTTAGTGGTAAGTCAATTGTCTCTTATCTTGAAGGTGCAAGGTTGAAAACTGTACTTGCACCCCTCGGTATGCACAAAAATGTTAATAGGCCCTAGGCTAATTTTCAATTGTTTGTGTAATGTGCGCGCATCACACGTGTACATGTTTAACCTTTCTTTTCCCAATTCTCATTTCAGTCATATTTACAACATGCTAACATACGCGTGTAAGGTGCACATTGCACCTTCTCGATTTTGTCCATTCCACGTGATTCTCACATCGTTGCCGAAAATCTTCAGGACATCCACCCCCACCAAACCGCACATCCTCTGGTACGTGCCAAGAGAGTGTGAGATTTCGGCTACGGTGATCAATCAGATTCCTCCACGCCCTCGTTGACCTTGCTCACATTTGTGGGTTCTACCCTACTATCTTCATCGTTGAGATGATAGAGGTCAGGACCCATCTTGTCTTTTCTTAAAGATCTTTACTCTTTTCCTCACAATGGGTATGGCCAACCTTGATCCGCCTCGCTCAGCGAGGTGGTAGGTGGCGTTGTCATTGGCACTCGTCACCACATATGGTCCAAACCACCTTATTGCAAACTTTCTTGTCATCATGTGTTGGTTGTCAAGGTTGTTGTCATAGACCAATAGCCAATCTCCTTCTTCAATCTTCTTGGGATGCAATCGATGTGTCTTGTCGAACCGAATCTTGTTTTTCACTTAAGCTGCCTCCATTATCTTTCGCACATTTTCTAGATCTGCGGGCCTTCTTTCGAGTTGTCTTATCTGCGTTGCCAATAATTCTTGTCGGCTCATCTCATTCTCCCATGGTATCGCTACCCATGAGGCGATCATCCTTTTGATGGGCATTACCGACTTTTGTCCATACACGAGCCCTGCTGGCATATAGCATGTCACATAACTATAAGTAGTTCTGTTGGCCCACAAGGCATAGGGCAATAATCACGGCCAGTTCCTGACTCGACTGTCGCATGCTATAGGTAGTGGTGAGGGAGAGCTTCACTCCTACTTGCTCAAAGAGCTCCATTGCTTCATGTGCATCCAGCTCCCCTCGGTCAGCCACTATCTTTCCCACACTTCCGTATTTGCATACAGCCTCTTTGAGTAGAAATTTGCAAATAGTTGATGTCGTCTTATTTATCAAGGCCCGTCCTTCCACCTGATTTGTCAAGTCTTCTCTTGCCAGTACCAAGTACTTCATCTGTCCCACTCCCATTGGCATCGAGACTAGATCCACCATCCATTTCAAGTGTATGCTAAATAGGTATGTCGGCCGCAACTCATCATGATGACGTATGTTTGAATGTACTTGGCAGTTTTCACATGTGGGCACAAAATGAAGTACATCTTTGTACATGCCCGGCCACCAGTACTTTTCCTTCAACCTTTTGAATGTCACCCATGTTCCTCTATGACCGGCCCAAGGACTCTTGTGGAATTCAGACATCAGCATCGCTTGTTCCTCTCTCTTCATCACAACTCAATGTGACATCCTTGTCCTTCTCTTTGGGTACCGCTAGAGGAATCCTCCCTTCAAAAAGTACTAGTAAGCTTTCTTCTAGATTCGTAGAGCCTCCTCCTTCGTCCATGAAGCATTTTCCATCATTGTTCTCAAGAACCTGGCAATCAGTAACCACTCTCCTTCATACTCGTTCTTGTTGAAGACGTGGAGGGTTGGCATGCCTTTGTCTTCTGCTGACAGTCAGGCCATCTTGAAGAAGTCGAGGGGGGGGTCTTTATCTTCGGAAACCATGTCACTCTCATCCTTGAATCTTGCTCTTGATAGCATGTCGGCCATGGCATTGTTCTACCTTGCTATGTGTTGGATCTCTAGGTTCAAAGACTTGATATAAGCGATCAACCTTAGCATAGCCACATCTGGTTAGTCGCACATCCTGAGATCATCCTAAGGATTGGGAGAAAATCTGTCTCAATTATCACAGTTTCCGACCTGATCAAGTAGTCCTTGTCTATCTTCACTGCAAACACAATACCCTAGAGTTCCCGCTTGACTTGGGTGTATCCCCACTATCGTTCGCTAAGGACCTTTGTTGGGAACCAGATGGCGTACCGTGTGCTATCTTCTCCTTCCTGGCTGATGACCCAACCAATTCTGGTTTGGCTCGTATCCATAGTAACATAAATCAGCTTTCCTTCAATATAGTCAGCATTTCATAGTGTTGGAGCTTCGAGAAGTAGTTTCTTCAATCTTCAAATCCCATTTGTATGATCCTCTTGCCATTCAAAATTTGTCATTTTCTTCAACAATCCATAAAATGGCTCGGCGACATGAGCTAGTGCGGAATCTTCACACCACTGTATGGGATATAAATTCTTCCTTCATCTCTTGGATAGCATCCACTTTGGTTGGAGATGGTTTCCGGCCAGATGCTCCACATAAGTGTCCTACTATGAATACTTTTGGTTGCCCAAATGCGGACTTCTCTCCCGAAGGCGTGAGGTTTGCGTCTTCTAGTTTCTACAATATCTTCTCACAATCTTTAATGTGGTCTATCATAAATTTTTGACACTCAGCCTCATCCTTTGATCCATCTTTTTCTTCTTCCAAAGAACACTTGATTGGTATGTCATCCAAAAATGGCATCATTATCTCTAGAATGCAATCTCATAGTGCTTTATTCATTGCATTTACCATGTGTGCTATAGAGTTGGTTGCACCTTGAGGTAAGGTGCAAATTCAGGATCAGTTTCAACTAGCAGTCGACAGTAGAGTAGAGATCACTAATAGAATAAATGGACCTTCCCGCAAATGCTTCTCCGAACTCATCGATACTTGGACCAATTCCAGCATTGCGGATCGTCACCTTATATCACTGGTTGAAGATCTTGTATGAACCTAAAGGTTCCATTCTTCTTTGGTACCATGAACCACCTATTTGAGTAAGGAGCATTTGACAGTTCCAAAGTTCCCATCTCAACCTTCTCTTTCAAGAGCTTGATTAATTTTGGAATGTGTGCTCTTGGGACTGGTATCGGCTTCAGGTTCCACGGCACATGTAGTATTGTGAATATCACCATTGGTTCTATTATCCGTGGATCTGCACATCCGATTTCGTTTGGATAGAATGCAAATGTTTTCCCATGTCTTTCGAGCATTTCCCGAAATTCGACTTCTTCTTCTAGCAAGAGAAATTCATCTTTCCCCACACGAAGCTTCTCTCTTGTTTCTTTAGTGAAGGTATATCTGATTCCTCTCAAATCCCTTAGGCTTGGATCCCATGCAACTTCCTTCATTCTTTTCCAACTATCCTCAGGTAATGGAATAGCAACAAGCTTTACTTTCTTATCCACCATTTTGTATTTCGTATTAACTTCGACTATCTCGGCCATGATACTTCGATTATACTTGTCGATGGCAATGTACATTTCAATGGAGTTTATCTGAATTGTTTGTTGGCTGCGAGGGCTCAAATCGACAACATTCTCCATTTCACCAATGGTGTCGTTAAATGAGGTTTCCTCCATAACCCATTCAATGCTTTCATCGCTTTCCATTATTTGTTCTTCTCTTACAACTTCCTCGAAGCTTTGCATCCAAGACTTCTCCACTTTGTCAAATATGTTGATTTTGCACACTCCATTAGGGGCTACGTATAACCCTCCTTTCGCAAATTCACAAATTTTTCTTCCTTCTTGGGGCTTACACTTGTTTGGACTACTCACGCCCTGCTCGCAAATAGCCCAACCTAAAAATCCTTCTCTGAGACTATGTCGATTCCTTTTGTGGTTGACACGTACAGTCAAGAACTGGGGCTTCTTCCCGTCAAGACTTCTTACTCGAGCAAATGTCGCACCATTGTTGATTACTTTGGTTTCCATCCAGGACGATGTTATGTACGGTTGTCCTAGAATAATAGGATGGGATGTTGAGTCTTGAACAAAAAAGTTTTTATCTATCTCAATATCGCCAATCATGATGGGGGCACAAGGACATGCGCCATTTAGATCTTCTACCCATGATTCATATTTATGGGCCATCTTCCCTTTTTGTAGACCTCAGTCGACATAAGGTTGATCTCGGACCATGGTCTATTAAAGCTACGATAGCTTATAAGTAGGCATAGTTCTTGTCTTCCAAGCGGGGTCTCCGAGTGGACCGAACTGTTTCCTTGACTCGTTTTCTCGACTCCCTTTTCCGGCTTGGGTCTCCATCATCCATTCTTTTTCGACTTGCTTTCGCATCTTCCTTCTTTTTCCCGCTCCTTGTTTCATGTCTTTTTGATGGGCCATCTTGCTCTTCTATTCGTTTTTTCTTTTCATCCACAAGCACCTCGTGGTTGTCATACATAACTTTCGCGATTATGGTGTTGTCATCTACTAGATCCGACCATCCGGTTATACTTTGCACACTTCGGTCCGCAAGCTCTACCTTGTCCAAAGTAACTTTCCGCTTCTTCTCATACTCGAGAACAGAAGACCAAAACTTTGTTCCCGTTCCTGCAGCTTCACTTTTTTCTTTCCCGGCTCTTATTCCGATCAATGTAACATAGTGCATCACCTCCACATGAGTCTCTTTGGCATCTTCCATAGCTTTCTTCATTCCCCCTCTTCCGAAATTCACCCGCAAGGGTCTTCTAGTTTCACTCGAGCAAATCATTTTGCCATCCATGTATACAATATTTTGTCGGATGACCTCTCGAAGGCTCGTACAATCCCTTCTCATGTGGTCCAACCTGTCGCACCACACACATCTTAAGGGTTCTTTTCCTTTTGGCCCCCCAATGAATCATGTTTGCTAGCGTGCCCATCTCAAACTTCTTTGCTAATTCTTCAATGATGTCATCATCAATCTTCTTTTTGTCTGGGTTGTTTTGTTGAGGCAGCTCAACCACTTTTGGTTGTCTTGTTTTTTCCACGCTCGGCCATGCCAAGTTAGTGTCATCAAGCCATTGACGACACTTGTCGAGCCTGTTGCACACTCGCTTCACCGCAGTCCAGTTTGTCACAAGCCCGTTGTCGTGAAGATTCTCGGCCTTAGCGAGAAAACCAGGAATAATGGGAACATCAGCGGGGTTCGGCGTGGGCAGCCACCCTTGTGTATACGTGCAAAATAATAGGGGCGCCTTTATGGCGCCGAACAAGAGTTAATTCGGGACAGAGGATCCCATGTACATTGGGGTTTATCCCACATTGTTACGCATCCCTCTCCTTGTGCTATAAAAGGAAGGGAGCGTCCTTTGTAAAAGGGGTTCTTCATTTTGAGGTTCCATAGGTCCCCTTTAGCGGGTTCCATTTTTGGGTTGCTTCATAATAGAGTTTGTTTCCATTTTGTTCATCTAGGGTTTTATCTTGTACACTAAGCTTCGTGTTGTGAGGCTAGAGTTGGGTTCCCTCTCATTTGTTCTGTTCTGTCTCTGTTCTCTGTTAGGGTTGTTGTTGTCTCTACGTTGTTACTATTCGTGACAAGCCCGAGCGCTCGAAGGCATCGGTTCTCAACTATCTCTCTCTCTCTCTCTCTCTCTCTCTCTCTCTCTCATGCAAGATCCCCACTCACGTAGGCAAGCCCGAGTGCTCCCCGACAAGCAGCTTGGCAACAGAAGATTGTTGTTCTGGAAGAGGTGTGCCCTACACGAGACTCCAGTCTCGCTGGCGAGCCCGTGAGCTCCCGATTGGTTCTGGGATGTAGGCGCCCTCTTTGTCTCTGTGGTGAAACAGGCTTAGCCGGCGTTGCAACGTGCTATGTACATACACATATCTATGTATATATATATAAGGGTGTGTTTCGGGAGTTAGCTTAGGGCTCTCCAGTGCCTAGTGTGGATGTGTGTGTTGGGTGCTGGTTTGGTGTGCCGGTTGTAATCGGTGTGTGTGTGTGTGTGTGTGTGTGTGTGTGTGTGTGTGTGTGTGTGTGTGTGTGCGCGCGTGTGTGTGTGTGCGCACGTGTGTGTAGGCGCAGTTAACCGGGCCGTGGCCTGTGCTTCTTTTGAGGCCCTTGTACATACGGGCATGAGGGCCGCGTGGGTACACGCGCACACGCTCTCTTCCTTTGAGAGTTCAGGTCGCTTCCAGAACGCATCCGGAACCGTCCGGGTTAGTCTTCCCCGAACACCATCCGGAACCGATCCGGCCGGCAACGCGGTAGGCTACAGAGGATTCGGCCTTCCGGAAACTCCTCCCCTCCTAGTCCATGACCCTGGTGGTCCCGCCCGTATCCGACATGCAAGCGTGGGATTCCGCTTGGGTGTCATCTTCGAGGAGAGTCCCCAATTCTTGTCTATCCTTCAAATCCACAGGTTTCATGAAGTACAAAGTCTTGTCCTCCTCAAGCAGCACTTGGTCCGTGGCGGGGAGACAACTAAACATCTAGTCGAACTCATCATATACCCACGAAGCGCTCATCTTCTTATTTTTCTTTTCTATCCACTTCATCAAGATATGTTGAGTCATCCTCAACAAATCCTCGGTCGCGAACTCCGCTAATATTGCTTCCTCGAACTTGGACCACATCGTCTTCCCTTCTTGGAGCTCGATGACCCCCTGCCTTTGGACGTTGCTGGCAACAAGTCGCTTGAAACTCGAGATTTGACATGCTTCAAACATGTCCCTCTGATTCATCTCCCTTTTGTATGCATCAAGGAACTCCATAATGTTCCTTCCATTAAATTGACCCATGACCTCCACGACGCGGTCGACAGCCTTCTCCACGCTTGCATCGTTGTTCCGAGATCTCATCATTTGTTCGAAGATAATCATCATTCTTTCAAACTCTCCCGCTTGATTGCTTGAGGATGTCATCTCCAAGTATCGGTCGATCCTCACCTTGACCCTTCCTACCACTTCTTTCGCATCGGGTTCAACAAAAAAGATGTCAAGGAAATCCTCGTGTCTTTGCGAAATGAGGCGGGACCGTCAGGGTCCTCCACCAGAAGGAATCGATGTTATACTAGCGTAAGTGAGAAAGTATTGAAGATAGATAGATTGATAGATAGAGAGAGAGAGAGAGAGAGAGAGATGGAGATTCCAATTCTGAGATTGAACCCTTGACTTCAATTTTGAGTGACAAGATACATCAACAATAGGATAACTAGATTTTTTATTTTCTATTTTTTTATTCAGTACATCGCATCATTCCCCTCTATTCTTTTTCTTCATTTCTTTTATAGATGCCCCCATGCATATGATGCATGTTAGGGTAGAAGACATGCATACAATGCATGCAATGCATGATTGTCATTTGGTGTTCACGCATTACATGTGATGCATGATAACCATGTCACTCATTCAAGCTCTCATGTATGAGAATTTACATGTGAAAAATAAAATGACAACGGTATAATTTTAAAGAAACAACTTAGCTTAGGGGTAAGTCAATTCTCTCCTATCTTGAAGGTGCAAGGTTCAAAACCTTACTTGCACCCCTCGGTATGCACAAAAATGTCAATAGGCCCTAGGCTTATTTTCAAATGTTTGTATAATGTGCGCACATCACACATGCACATGTTTAACCTTACATCTAGCCTTTATTTTCCCGATTCTCATTTCAATTATATTTACAACATGCTAATGTACACGTGTAAGGTGCACATTGCACCTTTTCGATTTTGTCCATTCCACGTTGTCGCGGTATTCCACGCTTGCATGTCGAATCCAGGCGGGACCACCAGGGTCATGGACCAAGAGGGGAGGAGTTGTCGGGAACTCGAATCCTCCGAGGCTAGCCGCGTTGCCGGCCAATTCGATCCCGGTTACTCTCTAGACGCGACCGGTAACCACACGGGAAGCGAGAGAGCACGCCCTTGTCTTTGCCGCCCCTTTCGCCCATATGTACAAGGGGCCCAAAAGAGGCACGGGACACGGCCCAGTTAACCGCACCCGGTTACAACCGGCACCTCTACACCGGCGACCACACATGCACCCGCTCTCGGAACCTACGCTAACCAGAGGCACACACACACCTACACACGCACTGCTCGCTGCAATGCCAGTTCCACACGGAGGGGAAGAGGGAGCCTACATCCTAGGGCCAGTCGGGGAGCTCTCGGGCTCGTCCGCGCAACGGGACCCTTGTGCAGGGCACGCCTCTCCCAGAACGGTCCCCTCCTGTGCCAAGCCGCCTTCAGGGAGCGTACGGGCTCGCTGAACCGAGTGGGGTCTTGCGTGCCAAGGAGGGAGACCTGCGAACGAACCACCTAGCACGCAAGCTCTACATAAGCAACAGAAGCCAGCACCTACACACACCCTCGCGGCCAACGAGCAGTAGAGTGTTGAGAGCCAACGAGCAGGAACTCGGGGAAAGCTCAAACAGTCTGCACGCTACCTACCACCACCGAGCACACCACCTATGCATGCACATAGAAGACACTGAAACCCTAACAGGGAACAGAGACAACGCACCCCTCCACCAAGACGAAGAAAAGACAAAGTATATATATATAAAGGGGAAAGATACAACCCTAACAGAATTTTGCCACCATGGCCGCGGTGCCCCACTTCCTAAGAAGGAGAAGAAGAAGAAGATTACCAAGAAGTTACTAACCCTAGAAAATTCTTAACCAAACGACCCTCGACCAAAATGGTATACCCTTATAACTCAAAATGGGCAACCCTTTAACAAAGGGCGCTCCCTTCCTTTTATAGAACAAGGAGAGGGATGCGTTACAATGTGGGATAAATCCCTTATTACAAGGGATCCTCTGTCCCGAACTAACTATTGTCCAGCGCCATGATGGTGCCCCTATCATTTACACGATTTGTACAAGGGTGAGTGCACATGCTCCACCCCGCCGATTCCGCCGATATTCCCCAATTTCTCACCATGGCCCAGAATCCTCACGACAACGCGATTTTCACACCGTTGCCGAAAATCTTCACGACAACGTGTATGAAAGTTTCGCCAGATTTCACAAGAATAGACCAAATTTAGGTATAATGTTCAATACCATTTTCCGGATATCATCAACTTTCATTGAATACCCATTATTCACCTGTTAAAAAGTAATTCCAAGTAGATTCTTAGGTTTTCAAAACATGACAATGTTGACGTAAGGAATTCTACTCTTCGACTATTTATTGTACACTTACACATGAGATAGAACTAGAAACATATACCCTTGGGTAGCAAACAATGAAGTACTTACATACAATGACTATGGATTCATCGCCTAAAGGAGACATTCTTTCATAAGCACAATGTGCATGCATAATGTAGATTGTGGAATAACTCAACAAAGTTCAAATATTTTTGCATGCATCAAAAATTAAATCAAGAAAATATGGTGTAGTTATTTTCTCATGCATTGATTTTAGAATAGGAATTACTTGAAAAAACATCAAAACATTATACCTCATGTATCAAGCATAATAACTAAGAGACATGCATGAGATTTAAGAGAACATTAGATGCAACATTTTAGCTTGTAATCAAGTACCTTTATTATGAAAATGTTGATAATATGATCATTCGCGGAGGTGATATTTGCATGCAGAATGTGAAAGTCTACAGCCTCAAGAGCTTGTGTCAATTGCACTAGCACACCTGGACGTTTCTTACAATGTATCCGAAGATAATACATTTGATCTTCCATATGGGTCACATCCAACTACAAAAACAATCAAAAGCAATGGAGATGACACTTCAATATTTTTTCAAATGCAATTATTTGGTGTAAAATCCCATCTCGTTAATGTCTATTGTTCATGTGAATAGTTGTTTCTCCAATAATGGACAATTGAAGCAAAAGAAATCATTGAGTGTGTTTGTTCATGATATGGTTATTATCAACATAATACATGTTGCACACAAGATGGATGGTTAAGAAGCCTTTTTAGAAAAAGCGTTTCAATCTCAAATGCAACTTAACAAAAGATTCCTTTTCTTAGTTTTTAATTGGATCAACCCAAAATTCTAGTTCAATGTGTCTTTGGTAAAAACAATTGTTGACTCATCTGCAACTTTTAATAACTCAACCAAACATTCTAGGGCAAGGCCATGTGAGGAAGATAGAGATTTCCCGAAACTAAATTTGTTAATAAGTCTATGGTCATGATCTTTCCTTTTCATGTAGACGTAACTCCTTAGGCTAAGATAACTATGTTAAGTTATAAATGGAGTATTCAAGCATTTCCATATAGATGGGTTAAAGTCTCTTATTACTCAATTTCCAACCTAAATGATATCAAGCAAAAGTCAAACCGAATGCGCTTGAGTTAGTTCAGGCGATATGGTTGATGCTCTTGCTCTAAGAGGTCAATATGAGGCAATACCTATGTGACCCTGACGTTGCGTTTCGTAAGCAACAACATTTTCGAGAAATTTGGAAAAAGTCAAACACTACATGAGGGCTTCCGCTACTAGACATGTTAATTGAAGTGGGTAGGAGGGTTATATTTTATTGTATGGATTCTTTGTAGCCTTTGGACATATTTTCATTAATACCAAGGTGAATCTTGACTTCTTTTTTTAAATGAGATCACGCAAAGAGGAATGTTCAACATCCCAATTTATCAATAAACATATGCAAAATGGTCCATAATCATTTGTTGTCAAAAGTAGTATGTACACCACCAAACCCTACATCACATTTTGGTCAAATCTAGGTAAGAAGCACTAGGATTTGGGAGTGATAAAGGTCATTCTTACTTTGGTGTTGAAAGGCTCAAAGTGTGCCTACTATGACATGATTGATCACTCACAAAGGGTGATTGATTACTTTGAAAAATGACGCATGATTAAAGTTCATTACTTCAATCATATGTAAAAGAAGGGTACTTAAACATAATAGAGTGGTCACAAGCTTAATTATGTTCCCCTCCAACATCTCTTGGACATTCTCGAGGATCATCACATTGTTATTTATATGGAGTACATGATAAGGAGGCCTTCGTGCCTCCATCATCTTACATGAATAATCATTCCTTCTTAATTCTTAAACGGCTCATGAATGAGCCTTACAATGTCCCTCTTACTTAAACAACGTATCCTCGATGCATAAAATAAGACTAATTTTAGTAATTCCAAAAGTGCCCTTTTTCCTACCTTTTTCATTTCTAGTCTAAATTTATAGTGATTTCTACTATTATATTTACATGACGACACATTGAAATGCCAACAATTCATGTCAAACTCGAGTAAGAAGCACTAGAGCTTGTTGGGCTATACAATCCTCCAAATCTAATAAAATAATTGGAGGGTAATTCTTATAACTCTTGTGCATAGATTTGTTACTATTGTAATAGGTCTAACCTCCACATATGCACTAGGTGAGCCACGTGTGTAAGAGAGGCTTTAGCTAAATTGTAGACACAACTCATTGGCTGGGCATAATAACAAGTCTCGTGGTGCTCAACCTTATAGCAAGAACACATAACACTAACAAGAGGATTGCTATCCTTCAATGATGAAATTAAGTTGCTTTTGATAACTTATAAATAAGAGAACCTAGAGATCTAAACAAAATTTCAATGATCCCAACATTTTGGAAAGCAAAGGGACAAGTCATAAATGTGAGCTTGGTATTCATCTAATGTTATCAAACATCCATTAAGATCAATAATGAATTTACTAATTAATCAATGAAAAATTTGAAGCCAACAAATTGGTGATGACATTCTAAATCAACAAATTGCTCGTAATTAAGCGCACCAGGAGGATTCGATGTTTGTGATCACACGGGGGACGTTTCCTTTTCATATCAATCTTCAGTGTCGTGTGACAATTTGTAACAATGTGCCATCTATTTTGCTTATGTCTCGAACAAAGTTCCTCCAAAGACGCAACATCCACCTTCATACGTTGCATCCGCTTCTGTAGATGCTTGACATAAGCAATCGCATCCGTCAAAATCGAGGCTTTGTTCATCTATTGTTTGTAAATCCAAGTAAAAGCAAGGAATGGTAATTAGGTCTTTATGAAGTAGCAAGTTCATTCCTAGGCAGACACTAGGAAGTCTTAAACCCAAGTAATATTCTCGGTATATTGTTATACAAAACATGTATGTTGTTATTGCCCCACCGAAGCAAGGAAGTCACAAACAAGTCAGGGTCACAAGGCATTGGACTAGCAAAGTGTTCCCCCACATTAACAATGACACAATGTAGTTTGCGACAACAAATTATTGGAACATGGAAGATGAGCCCATCACCTATCCGACTAAATTAGACGATGTGAATTATTATACAAGAGGGATCGTCAAGCACTTGATCGCCATTGTGGTGTAGCGTGCCTTAGTTCGTGCATATAAAAGTGTGCCACTAGGCGACAATGCCAATGCCTTGGGACTTAAAAGTGTGCACCTAGGCCACAGTGTCGGTGCCTAGGTGCACTGGTGCCAATGCCGGTGCACCTAGGTATCCCACACCAGCTCCAATCCAATTAACATACTAATTAGAATATTAACCAGGGCCTAATTAACATACTAAACCTCCACAATTAACATACTAATTAGAAGATTAACCAGGGCCTAATTAACATACTAAACCTCCACAATTAACATACTAATTAGAAGATTAATGACAAACTAAATTAACCCAAATACATTAAATGGAGACAAAATCTCTAATCAAAATTTTGGCAAATACAGTAATAATTAAAACGAGAATCACAACTAAAACTAAAAATGGAATGATACCTTGCTGATATTGGGAACAATGGATCTAAGAGAGTAAAGGACATCGTTCATTTTCTTCCGCCTCCGCCTTTCCAGCATCAGATGGTTTGATGATGCCACTCCCAATCGCTCTGCTTCTGTGCTCTCCATCTCTCCTGTCGTTGATTAATAAAAGGCAGAGCTTGGTATATCCCAATTATTAGCGGTGCAATAATTATCCGCTTAGATCAAACTATAGCTATGGCATAGCTATAAACTGTTAATTATCACTAATTACTGTCATGCTTAGCTGTATAATTTTGCTTACATTGGTTTTGTGATTACCCGATCATCATTTATTTTTTATTATTAGTAACAGAACATTAATCGTGATTAATCATGATTATAGAGGGTAAGCATCATTAGGGGTAATCGCGTAGCTGTTAATTGAGTTACTAAGAACGTAATCACCCAATGATAAATCACGCTATTAATTACTAGCAGCGATTAATTTGTTAATGCCGCTAATTACCTGATAAGATAGCAGTTGAATCGGCGTGGCTAATCTTCGGGGAGCAGTACAAAAAAGAAAGTTTCTCTGCAGTTAAATGTAGTACAAGTTATTTGGGGGAGGTTAGTACGTAGTACATAAGGGCACGTGGCAAGCTGCTGCCAGCTGGCTGCCACGTGAGTTGCGTTTACGTGGCAGGCATCCGTAGGTAGTTAACGTGGCAGCTTTTTTCCACTTTTCTCACGTGATTTTAAGCCACGTGTCACGTGATGGGGGGGGGGGGGCCAACCCCTCGGCAAAACCCCACAAAGTCTTCATTCTTCGCTCTATGAGTTCTGCGGAACTTCTACGTTTTGTTGATCACGCCGGACATTTTTTTTTGTTTTATCGGTTTCTTACCGAGAGAGCAGATAACGCACCACGACATGTTAAGCTCGTGAATTCGTCCGCCTGATCCACCTCCGAGTTTAGGGTTTAGGGTTTAGGGTTTCCAGTGCATTAGAAAAGATCATTCATAGAAGAAGAGAGGGAAACTCGAAATATCAAGGTTTCACCTTTTCAAGTGTTCTTCGAAGGAGGAAATTGTTTCATGTAAATCGATGTCCCTTTCTCGGGCTTGGACCATCTCCTATACTAAGTTCACTTGTGAACTGTCGATAAAATGGTGCAAGTTCTGATGTCTAGCGTGCCCAAAGGATTTCAAGATTTTGTTTTAACAAAATAATTATTTGGAAGAATGGTAAGAGTTTCGAGATTGGGAATTCCCCCCAAAAGTATTAAGCGTCCTAAGCTATTTATGGCGTAAAGTAGTAACACATTCTAATTCTAATCAGGAAAGCACCGGTAAAACTGACAACTATAGTTTGGTTGAAACAAGTGTACCAAATAAGAAAATAATCAATTCCGTATGTGCAAGTTTACAGTGGTTATTTCTTCTTTCCATCCGCCTCGTACTATAGTCGCACATGGCGAGATATTCACATGTAGTTTCAAGGCCAACTCATTTGTCAGTTCAACATCCTCGATGAGGTGACAAAAGCTTCTTTTAAGATTATGAGAGGGAAAAAGCGGAAATTTCAAGATGGCCTACAAGATGGATTGGTAAAAAGCCTTTATGTCCCTTCTTAATTCTTTTTTTTTTTCCCAAAAACTCCCCCCTCTTAATTCTTAATAGGGGAGAAGACATCATACGTCGATATACATGTGAACCTCCTACAAAAGCAATAAGAAAATCAGGAAATGTGAGACATGGGCGATGCGTCCAGGCGAAGAAGGGGGGGGGGGGGGGGGGGATATATGTACTGTATATATGTATAACGTAAGACGACATATGTGATTGTGTTCTGTACCAAGCAAATCTTAACAGTAAGTTGTCCGTCCGAGTTTCACATACTACAGGGAAAATGAATTGTCCGATCGAGACCGGCCATAACAACGATAACTCAAACGGGTCCCGAGTCCCGACCATCCTTTCGAGTTTCACATACTGAAGGGACACTGAATTGTCCGATCGACCGGCAATAACAACGATAACTCAAGTGGGTCCCGACTCCCGACTATCCTTTCAAAATTATTAAATCATTGGTAAAAGGAAACCCCCGTTTCATATATTTATTTTTCCAAACGCATTACCAAGGAGAGAAAAGCATTGTTTCTTATAAAGAAAACACACACACAAATAATAAGCTTTTTAAAGCTCCACACGGGCTGCACGTGCGCTTCCTGTGCACGTGGGCAGCCCCCTGTCACGTGACTTTGCCACTGCCACGTCAGCCTGCTGCGCCCTGTCACGTGCGCTCTATTTTTCTGCTCTCCTTCAACGCTCCTCTCGATCTCGCAGGAACAGCCCGAATTTGGGTAGCGCGCTCACTATTTTCTGCCGGATGTCGTCTGCTAATCCCACCGTCGAACGCCCGCCCTTCACCTGTGCGATCGAGAAACATTGAAATTCAAAAGAAATTCCAGCGTTGAATCGAGAGAAAGTGTATGGATCATTGCCATAGGATTGATTGATTCTCTAGCATTTAAATTTTTGGAGCGGGCGATTACTTGGATCACGAAGGCATTATGTAATTTGATGACAACATATATATATATAGATTGGATTAAGATCACGATGGCATTAATTTGATGACAGTATATATGTATGGATTGAGATCAAGGCGGCATTAACTTGATGACAGTATGTATATATATATGGATGAGATCAAGAAGGCATTAATTTGATGACAGTATATATATACATATTGGATGAGATCAAGAAGCCATTAATTTGATGACAGTATATATATATATATATATATATTTGATGAGATCAAGAAGGCATTAATTCGATGACAGTATATATATATTGGATGAGATCAAGAAGGCATTAATTTGATGACAATATATATGGATGAGCGATCACGTAGCAAGCATAATACCCAAAAATAAAGGATTCTTGAGTTAAGGTTTTAGAGTTTAGGGTTTAGGGTTTAGGGTTTAGGGATTCATGGATGCCATGATTTTGCTTCTGGAATTCACAGATTACCTCTATCAGTAAAGTGTTGAGGACATGATCATTCACAGAAGTGACATTGGCATTCAGAATGTCAAAGTCCAGAGCTTCAAGAGCATGCGTCAATTGCACCAGCACGCCTGGACTTTTCTCGCAATCTATGCAGAGATGATACATCTGTGCCTCCATATGGCGCACATTTAACTACAAAAAACAGAATAAATGCAGACATTGAAGCTGTTTTATTCAAAAAGTGTTTGATTAATATTGTAATTAGTGTCGTATATTAATTTCTGCAACTAATATTTTGATCACCACGAAGTTTAATTAATCGCATTGCTTCTCGAGTAATTTAAATTTTACGCTCTGTAGAAATCATTTGAGGGGGCTAATATATCATCTTAACATATAACTGCAGGTGGTTATCGTCAATGTTAATTAAAGCTTGGGACTGATTCGAATGCAACTAATGGAATTAACTTTAGTTTTGCAATGGTTTTTTAGAATTAGCTCTATGAAACACGTCCATCATGCAGACATGAATTACTCTTCAAACAATGCATGTAGGTTTTTGCATGGTGAAACATTTTTAATCTAGCATACATTCGTAGTGTAATTAATGAAGTTGAGTCGGTTGGAACAATGTCTGCAGGCAGGAGGCATGGCTAGTGAATTAAGCATGGGTAGTGGTGCTAATGCAGATTTAGGGTTTAGGGTTTAGGGTTTAGGGTTTAGGGTTTAAGGTTTAGGGTTTAGGGTCTATAACATGGGCCATGATCCGTGATCAATACTCTGAGAGAAGCAAGCCATTGATTGGGCAGAGAAGGTGATCGATCGATGGATCTTCGTGAACAAATCGAGAATCTATATTGGCCTTGCGAATTTTTCATTAAATTGGGCAGAGCATTAAACATGTATAATGAGAAAATCAATGAATGTTAATTCATTTGAATCCATCAATCTTTAACCGGCTTAGGGTTTAGGGTTTAGGGTTTAGGGTTTAGGGTTCATCTCTGAATTTGAGAATCTATATTGGCCTTGTGAATATTTCATGAAGTGGTTAGCATTAAACATGTATAATGAGGAAATCAATGAACGTTAATTAATTTGAATCTATGAGTCAATGCGAGAAGAAAAATCCTATAATCATGACATTAATCTTAAAATCAACTCAAAATGGCTCGTAATTAATTATTTCACCGTCAGGATCTTATGTTTGCGATCCGGACTGGGCGCAGGCCTAATCTTGGTCTTAATATTTGGAGTGATATTCTGCTGCTTCATGTCTGCAGAATTCGGAGTGGCGGCACAGAGACAGTCTTGATTTCTCAACGAAAATGCCTCCAAAGCCTCGACATCGGTCTGCATAGCCTGCACCCTATTCTGCAGATCCTTCACATAAACAATCGCATCCGTCACAATCGAGGCTTTGTCCATCTGTTCTTTGAAATTCAGGCAAAATTGCAGGAGTAATTAAAGCAGATGCTTAATTATAATAAATCACATAAATCTAGTTACTACTCTTAAAGCAAATGCTTAATAATTATAACTACTTAAGATGGGGTAATAATCGCATCTTAATTAGTAGATTAAGAATGGGATTAAATGATCTGGTGGATCATTAACATAATTCACTATATATATACCTTGCTGATCTTGGGAACAATGGATCGTAGAATGTAAAGGCTCTCGTTCAGTTTCTTCCTCCTCCGGCGTTCTGACATGAGATTCTTGGACACTGGAGATAGTTCCTGTCCTGCCATAGCAGGATTCAACTCTCCTGCTGTCGATTTACAGACAATGCAGCTTGGATTACTGCCGTCATAATTAGTGATTCCATGATTATAATCTGTCAGC
Source organism: Azolla caroliniana (assembly GCF_043228905.1). Classification (NCBI taxonomy): domain Eukaryota; kingdom Viridiplantae; phylum Streptophyta; class Polypodiopsida; order Salviniales; family Salviniaceae; genus Azolla; species Azolla caroliniana. The sequence goes on along the minus strand of NW_028230450.1, from coordinate 18,455,488 downwards.
TTCCTCGGATTATAGATATAACCTTCCTTAATAATCCCATTCACCTTATGATTACCATTCCTGCAATCGATCTTCTTCTTCTTCTTCATCATCATCACCATATCCATCATCACCCCATGGCCACCATATTCATTACTCTGCATCAATGTCTTCTTCTTCTTCTTCTTCTTCTTCATAATCTGATTAGCGTGATTGTTGTTGCTAATCATCCCCGCGCCTTGATTATTGCTAATAATCGGCTCTCGAACATCGTTAGGATGAAAATCAGGCACCAGTAATTCCTCATGATGAGCAGGGGGGGTCATCAAATCAACGGAATCGCGATTGAAGGAATGAATCAGCTCCTCGTGGCTAATCATGGCATCAGAATTAGCAGCAGCAGCAGCAGCATCATTATGATTGTGATTATGATTATCATGCTCATCATTAAGGTCCCATTGAAGTATAGGGCTGAGATTGTCGTGATTAAGGTTCCAGATAAACCTGTCGTTGCAGGTGCCGTTATATTCCATCAGGAGGTCGTGAGTGCAGTCTAGGGTTTCCAGGCCGTTCTCCTGATCCTGATCCGCCATGGATTTGAGCTCGATCAGGGGGCAGTAATCAGTCATTAGCGCGCAGCAAAATCAGCAGAGAAATAACAGGCAAATGGAGGGGATAAAGAGGGAAAACGGCTGGTCCGACGTGGCGTGCCACCTCGGCGTGCCACCCCACGCTCCACCGGTGACGTGGCAGGGCTTACGTGGCGCCCTGTCCACCGTCGTTTTTTTTTTTTTTTTGGCGGTTTTGTTTATTTTTATGTGATTCGTTTATGGGGAAAAGTACCAGGATACCCCCTGGAAGTTCTTCTATTTACCAGAATGCCCCTGGAAGTTCCAAATTTACTCAACTACCCCTATGTCCAAAAAATTATACTTTATAAAGTAATATACACTCAAATCTATAAGCCTTATTTACCAAAGATGGAAGAAATGGACCCGAACTAGCCCTATTTACCAAAGATTTGAGTGTGTAATTACTTTATAAAGTGTAATTTTTTGTACATAGGGGTAGTTTGGTAAATTTGGAACTTCTAGGGGCATTATGATAAATAGAAGAACTTCCAGGGGTATCTTGGTACTTTTCCCTAGTTTATTTATGTGCTCTCTCTCTCTCTCAAAAACCTATCTACGTGTTCTGGTTGTTCCTAAGGCATACTCACTAGAGTTATTTAGGGCTTACTTAGAAAAGATTAGTTGATCAAGGGGTTTAACTTAAGAGCGTCGAATTGGGCATCACCATTTGTCTTATGGACGGCTTGCGGACATAATTTGAGTCGATCGCTTGGCACGGCCTGTCACCTGCCGGTCATTGGGCCCCCAACTTATTCATGCCGACCAATGTGACAAAATACAAGCACTTTGTCCCAAGCCCGTTGCATACCCCTCTCAACCCCCCTTTGTTTATCATCTGTGTGTGGACATCCACTAAGAGATTCTGCCAATCACCCTTTTTACGAATCAAAGCATACGGCTCCAAAGGTAGAATCCGCGTGCTCTTCGTTAATGTGTGTGCTTTCTTCTCCAAGTAACCACGCATGATGGCTTGCCTCCCCGCTTGTCTAAGCTTGTGATGAAACAATGGCGGTTTGGCTTTATTCTAAACTTAATGAATCGACATAAACAATCTAACATGTCACCTCACCTCATGAATTAAGAGCCTCGTCTACCACTTGGTTGGCACTGGAAATTGGGCCAATGTTTGACAAAAAACCTTTGGCCTCCCCCCCCCAAACCCTATCATTGTCTAATGATTTTGTGTTGAAATAGTGACCACTTTGTTTTACTATAAAATTAATGCGCAGACATAATTAGTTGAACTTGACATGACCAAGCATCAACGACAATCTGTTGATGTATAAACAAGACACATTGAACCACATACATTGTTTGACAAAGCATTCTTTTAAGACTCCTCAAATGTAGGGCATTTCTAAGCATATGCTTCTTGTTTCATACGAAAGAAACGACATTTTGTAACCAATCTCCACAACATCATTCATCTAATATAAAAGGTTGTACAATTTAGTTTGTCAACATATAACACATGCCGACAAAATACTCTAACAAAGACGTATCATCCATGACACTACACATACGAGGTGAACATTGTGTACTGATCTCAACAAAATTGTAGATCTAATGTGAAATATTGTGCAATTTAGTTTGTTCACATGCTCTAATATTACAAATGATGGGTGGAATGCTTGATGGACCTAATAAAATTATATGTGCTCAAAATATTGCATGTGATTACTCTAGCTAAGTGTTATCATCTACATTACACAAACAAGCTTGACATTGTCTACCTATCTCAACCATGTCATTTCATCTTATGTAAAAGCTCGTACAATTTACTTTGTCTCATTATAGTATATCACATGGGCATACACCGCTTGAACTCCAACAAAGAGTGTGTGCTCAAAACATTGCATGGAACTGCTCTATCAAAGAGCTATAATCTACACTACACAAGTAGCAAGCTCAAATAAAGAGCGTGCATTCACACCCCACCCCTACCTAGAAGACATGGATCATTAGTCCACATGCCACCACTCGACAACAACACGTGTACAATCGCCACCAATAATAACTCTTTGCAATTAAAGGACAACTTACCAATAATTTAAATTCAAGCCGCTTTGCAAGAATGACAACTTTTAGACCACGATTGATGATAAAGCCAACATATACGTATGATCATGTAAAACCTATCAAGCAAATCACTTATGCCTATAACCCAATTAAAGATATGATGCAAATGGCCACTTTTGGGCTCACACACAATGATCAAGCTAGAGTATTGTTTTCTTTAAATGATTCCCATTACCTTAGGGAAGACCTTAATAGCCAGTTTACACAATATGATGTGAAAGGTTATCCCAATTAATTTATTGTTTTCGCCAACCCATGAAGAAAAGGAGATTGTGTGCAATTGTATAAGAACCAAAAAAGCCCACATTATTGTTGCAAAATGGGGGAAAAAATGTCCAAGGACTTGATCATATGGTGTTTTGTTGAGTAAACCCATCATGGTCAAACCTATGGCAAGTAGCAAGGCCATGATTTGATTCGTGTAGCATATCATCACTTGAAATGTTCATTCAAAATTGTCCACATGCAACAATAAAATGATGTGCATGACATCTACAAAGCGAACATGCGTAATTAATTATGACATACACTTATCACGGAAGCATGAACCTCGAAATCAACACTGAAGCTTACAACCGTTGTCCAAGTTACTTTATTGAAGTACATTCCAAATTAAAATAGTAATGCATAATACTAGTTTACCAAGGTTGTTTCTTCTTTCTACTTATACATTAGTGCACATGGTGCAATATTCACTTGGAATTTCGTTCCTATTCATTCACCATTCAGATATTATAGATGAAATGATAAAAACATCTTTCAAGAGTATCGAGGGAAGGTCGTAGGGAATTCAAACACGTGGAGATTTCGGTGGACGTTCTTTTTTAGATTGATTGATAGATACTGACTCATATTTTCTAGCCTTAATTGACACGATACAAGTTTGTCAAGGTAAACTCCAAAAACCAATAAAATACGATGCACAGCTTGTAATATCAAAGGAAACATACATAAACATACACTTTTTCCCTATATGACATGTCAAGTTTCAAAATACGACAATTTATGAGGTAAAGCTGTTAATCGATTTTTGCATTTCTTGTGATAGCTAGGGCTAATAATGACAGCTCCTGTATCAAACTTCGAACTCATGGGTAAGCTAAGAGTGTAAAATGTGTGATGTTTTTGTGGTAGAAACAAGTTTTGTTGGCGAAAAAGGAAGGCATCAATGTACCAAAAGCATAATCCGAGATGTAGGTTTGCTTTAAAGAAATGGCCTTTTAAGGCACACGGTCTAAATAAGTTTAGGTTTGCCCTAATTTGGAATACTAAAAATGACTCCCTCCAGTTTCGCACTATCATTGCTACTGTTTGGTTTGAAGCAATTAATTATCAATGTTTATCTAGAAGCATTTTTTTAGTAGAATCCAAATTACTTGTGAGTGGTAGGCATATTAAGGTAATGAAATTATGTGATTATAAGCATCTAAAGGTAACTTTTCATACAAGGAAGCCCACACTTCGACCATGCAATACGATATATAAGCACATAAAAAACCTTTGATTTATCTAATTAAACAATTAAATTTTTATGAATGTTGACAATAGAAGCCAAATTACTTGAGAGTAGTAGGCATATTAAGGTAATGAAATTATGTGATTAGAAGCATATAAAAGTAACTTTTCATACAAGGAAGCTCACATTTCAATCATGGAATACGATGTATAAGCACATAAAAAACCTCCGATTTATCTAATTAAACAACTAAATTTTTATAAATGTTGACAATAGAAGCCAAATTACTCGAGTGTAGTCGGCATATTAAGGTAATGAAATTATGTGATTAGAAGCATATAAAAGTAAATTTTCATACAAGGAAGCCCACATTTCAACCATGGAATACTATGTATAAGCACATAAAAAACCTTCAATTTATCTAATTAAACAACTAAATTTTTATAAATGTTGACAGTAGAAGCCAAATTACTCGAGTGTAGTAGGCATATTAAGGTAAAGAAATTAGGTGATTAGAAGCATATAAAAGTAACTTTTTATACAAGGAAGCCCACATTTCGATCATGGAATACGATACATAAGCACATAAAAAACCTTTGATTGATCTAATTAAACATCTAAATTTTAATAAATGTTGACAGTAGAAGTTTACATCTAAAAAATAGATCCACTTGCAAAAAGCAAAATCATAACTACTTCTACCAGAGGACTTCATCTTGTCATCTTTTTTCACGTGATCCGAATAGTATTATCATTCATTATGTCTCTTATTCCTTCACTTAGTCATTCTCTACTTATTGTCACATGTGTTATTCGTATGTAATATGTATCCTTCACTCCTGAAACTTGTGGACTCTCAACTAGAAGAAAAACATTGCGATGTTTGGCACCTTTTCTTTCATTCTTGAAACCATATGAATTTGAATACCTTTTTCATGGGATCACAATCTGATAATTAAGAGGCTTTAATGGAGATGTTCCAAAGTATGTTATGAGAAACATAGTCCACGTTTTTTGTGTTCACTAATTGATCCAAATAAATTTTAACTTTCTTTTTTCAAAATACTTATAAATCAAAATTTGCTAGTATATTGTCTTTGGGAGCCATGGTTTACTTTTCTTGGAAATAAGCAAACAAAAAAAAACCCCATGTGTTTTGCCAAGTCCCATCCAATTTGCTTTTTCCTAAATATTCATTAATCTCAAAGCTTGTGTTTTCCGCGCCTCCAATGGCTTTAGTCTTTTTTCCTTCCATATTGAATAGCAAAAGTCTCAGCCTTGTGTTCACAAGATCAAACAAAAGAATACTTAATCCTACTCTAGACCTCATGTTTGTGCCCTCCTAAGGATTTCGTGGTTTTGGAAATAAGTAAACGAAAAGAAACAAGCTTTGATTTCTTACGCCCGCTTTTCTTTTCCTCAAAAAAAAAAAACATTCCAGGCTTCTATTGGCCCACCCCTCTTTATTATTTTTTATTTTTTATTTTCCAAAAAACCCCTCTTTATTTTTTACCATCCTTTCGAAAGGAAAAAAATAATTTGGCAATGACGACTACAAATTGACTTTGTCACCTTTTCTGTAGTATAGTTATTAGTGATAGTATGTATGTGCATGTGTTCATGTGTAAGAGTCCAATTACCAGACAATGCCCAACCATCTCTTCGAAATTGGAGAGAGAGAGAGAGAGAGAGAGAGAGAGAGTGTGTGTGTGTGTGTGATGTTTATTAATAAAATTGTGTGTTTTCACCCCAAAAATGAGAGTCGTGAATGTCACTCTCCCTCAGAACATTTGCCGTACACATTGTCACAATGTATAACACTTCTTTCTTTATTCTTGAAACTATCATCAAAGCACTTTTTGTTTTTCATAGGGGTTCAAGTTTCATAAAATGAGTGGCTCTGCATTGCAAAGTACTCAAGCCTATGACGACAATTGGCATGAGTAAAATCTTCTTTTGAGTCAAATTCCATTAATATTTTGTGAACATCAAAGCAAACCATAAGGGCTAGGATTAGACAATGAATAGTTCTCCTTACTCATAGATTTTTGACAACAAAGAGTATCTAGCAAAGATGATTATTTACGTATTTTGTATTGCAACTTACTTACGTCTTTTCTATTGCAACTTCACTCCACAAAGGTTTAGCTAGGAGGAGGACGTTCACCTTCATGGAAACTCAGTTCACTAACACCACCATTCGAGCGCGAATGAATGCAAAATAAGTGCACAGATGTGACTCAACGTCTTAACCTGTGAATAGGTCATGGTGCCCGACTAGAAAGATTTCTATCTTAACGAATGTCTTTATAGGGCATTCATTTTAATTCATATTTAGCCGCAGGCTTTCACGGTTTCTAATATCATATATTCTTATTAGACACTCATATAACCTTCTCTAATGACATATGACTAAACCTCGACATCTAGATCTTAAAAGAATAGACTGCTTTTCACCAAGTACCCATTCTTTGCCCCTCAATAGGAATTTGAATTTGGAATGATTGTTACACTCTTGAAAGACTATAGCACTGATTTGTATGCCTAAATATTTAATGTTAACAAAAAATCGCCCTTGTTTCCCTCTTATAATGCAATTGAACTCCATGAAAGATACAAGATATATATAGTCTGGAGTGATGAATGGGCATGACAATTTTACGTGAATGATGTAAAGGCACAAAAATGGTGGTATAAATTATAATAATGGTTGGGGCATACACAATTCATTAGAGAGACACAAGTTAAAACACTTACTATAAAATTAAGAAAATGTTACATAGGTAGTACAAGTGCAAAACTTTTATGAAACAACTTCACAAAGATGTTGTTACTTTTAGTACGAAGCATAATATACCCAATGCATATACTTAATGTTGTTGGTTCTATAATTTAGCTCTTGTACCTCTATTACAAAAATGTTGAGAATATGGTAATTTGTGGAGGCAATTTTCACATTCTCAACGTGAAAGTCTACAATGTCAATTGCACAAGCACACGCATATGCAAAGATGATACCTTTATGCTTCCACATTGGTTACATCCAACCACAATGTAATGATGTCTTATTATATCCATCTTGTTAACACCACATGTTTGAACCAAGAACTTTATTGTTGTCAATTGGCTTTCAACATTTCAATATGTCTTCTACCAATAACTTAAAATATAAGCAAAGGATGGTCTCATTACTCAAAGGATTTTGCCTACATATTCCTTATTCTTTGATGCACTTTATTATTGTAAATAAAAACAAGTTACACATTGTATATAGTTAAGAGGCATATTTGAGAGGTACTTTATAAATGTAGACCTTGAATTTTGAAAATAAAGTTTTTGTTTCATTGTTTTCTATCAAGGTTGACCCATAACTTTGGAAAAATCAAAATGTACCTTTGGAAAATAATTAGTGATGGGTGTACAACTTGACCTTTGGCAACTAAGAAAACTCCCTCAAATTATGTGAGCTATATACCAAATTTGGGCGCTCTGAAACATTCTAATTTGACCTTGTCTCTTTTTATAACCTCAAATAATGTTACTAAAGGAGGAAAGGAGTATTTCTTGGACGAATTTATAGCCTATCTCCAAAAGGAAGGAGTTCAAGGAGAATTTACTTGTCGACACACACTTCAACAAAACGGAGTAGCCGAACGCAAGAATCAACACATATTAGAGGTAGCCAGGGCGATGATGAACGAAAAGAACTTGCCTAAATCATATTGGGCAGAAGCGGCAAACACAGTCGTCTAGCTCATGAATCGATGCACAACATCGAGAGTGCACGATGTCACACTCCACGAGAAGTTCTTCGGAAAGAAGCCGGATTTATCCCATGTTAGGATATTCGGCTTAATTGGTTATGTACATATTCCTGACGAAAAGCAACAAAAGCTCGATCCTAAGTTAGAGAAATGTATCCTCGTAGGATATTCACTCGAACAAAAAGGGTACAAGTGTTATAATCCATTTGCTCGAAAAGTTCGAGTAAGTCGAGACGTTGTTTTCGACGAATCAACATCAAGGTAAGAACCAAAGCCGACTCCACCCGAACCGATTTTGGCCGACCATGAGATAGAAGAGGATGATCGACTGAGGCATACATTCGAAGAAAGTCCAATCTCAACTAGGTTGAGTGGACCTCAAGAGCCTCCAAGCGATCAAAGCACATCTTGGCCGAGTCCGACGAAGGGAAGGCCAAAATGTCAGAGTACGAAGATCCAGACGACAACGAATCGTCTCACTCCCTCAATAGTGAGTTCAAAGGCCTTGATGCTCTGATTATCCGGACAAATGGAATAAAGAAAGCCATAGTTGCCGCAAATGAGAAACTCCGTCACTCCACCCGAGAGAAAAACCCGGTCAGCCAATTCAACTACGAAGACTACATGGCATATCACTATGCCTTTATGATGAAGATGACAACCGTCTGAGAACCGAATTTTTTTTCTAAGGCAACCAAGGATCCATGATGGGTCGAAGCAATGAACAAGGAGATGCACACACTATGCAAGAACGAGACATGGGATCTTGTTCCCCACTCACCACATAAAAAGGCGATCGGTTGTAGATGGATTTACAAAGTGAAGTATAATGTTGACGGCACCGTCAACCGCTATAAGGCCCGACTTGTAGCAAAAGGCTACGCACAAACACATGGACTTGACTATGACGAGACCTTTCCCCCGGTGGAAAAGATGATAACGGTTTGGACAGTCATTGCACTTGCAACAACAAAAGGGTGGCACCTCCATCAGATGGATGTAAAGAATGCCTTTCTTCAAGGAGGATTAGAAGAGGAGGTGTTCATGATTCAACCACATGGTTTCGAAACAACCAACCATCCGACCGTTGTCTGCCGACTCAAGAAGCCGTTGTATGAACTCAAGCAAGCACTGCGTGCTTGGCCTTCAAAGATTATACAATATCTTCACCAAATTGGCTTCTGAATGTTAAAATAAGAGAACTTTCTCTATGTAAGAAGCGAGTCTGACAACCTAATCATCATCATCTTGTACGTGGATGATCTGGTAATCGGAGGAGAGAATCTAGCCGACATTAACAAAGTCAAAACACTCATGTCCGGTAGATTCAAAATGAAAGACATTCACAAGCTCCATTACTTCCTTGGGATAGAAGTAATTCGGACACCAATCGAGATCATGATCTCCCAACGACACTGCATTCTCAACTTGTTGTACAAGTTTGGGATGACAGAGTGGAAACCTGTGGCAAACCCTCTCAATCAAAAACTAAAGCTTGATGCCAGCTCTAGAACAAGAGAGTGCGAGCCGACTCAGTATTGTCGGTTGATCGGTAACTTAATCTATCTTACCATCACATGACCCGACTGTTGAAGACAAGGCCGTGTCGATGCGGAAGATCAAGTAGCATTCGATTGGGGTTGAGTACCTGCGTATGACAGTTTGCAAGATCGTGCACAGAGATAGAGAGAGAGAGAGAGAGAGAAGGCACAAAAGACTCTTTCTATTCAAAATAGAAAACAATAATACAACCAACCTGTTGGGATTTCGTGTTGGGATTTACGGTCCCTCCGGATGGGATGTCCGGAGACGAATGACGGCAAGCCCGGTTGCGGTTACGGAACCGGAGGATGAAGAGTACCCGGATACGGATCCGGATGATGAAGACCCCGGCTACGGAGCCGGATGATGAATACCCCGGTTACGGAGCCGGATGATGAATACCCCGGTTACGGAGCCGGATGATGAATGTACCCGGAGGGAGATCCGGATGCGGGGACATATTTGTGAATATGTTCGCCAAGAGCCCTTGAGGCTATATTTGTAAATAGCCCGAAAGTCATATGTGTATAAATATGACTTAGGGCAAACAGTTTATGTTGTTGCTCATTTTTCATGAGAAGTGAGAGCAGCCGAGAGAGAGAGAGAGAGAGAGAAACGAAGAGGTCGACGCCTCTGTGTAATACCGCCGCCTGTGGCGAGGACAGCGAGCTCAAGGTCGTCGCCTTGCAGCTCGCCATTGTATATTCCAGTGTATAGTGATAGTTGGAGTCGTGCACTCCCGTGGTTTTTCCCGTTTAGGGTTTTCCACGTTATACCCTGTGTATTCGTCTCTCTGTGTTTTTTTTTTTCCCATTTTCTGCTGCATTGATCCGTGTTGTCTCGGTTGTGGCCGAGAGGCGAAAGATTTGATAGCGTCAAATCTCTACAAACTGGTATCAGAGCGACGGTAACACAGAAAATGGAAGGCGGCGGCAGCGGGCCTCCGGGCATGATGGTGCTGAATGCGCAGAATTACGCCGACTGGAAGATCAAGATGGAGGATCTTCTGATTGTTCGGGACCTGTACGAACCGATTGACAGGTCGGAAATACCGAAGGGGGTACTTGAGTCGGAGTGGAAGCTCCTGAACCGGAAAGCCGTAGCGACGATCCGACAATATGTCGATGTAAGCGTCCTACAACATGTGGCGAATGACACCAACGCATATGAGATGTGGAAGAAGCTGTCGGGCCTCTACGAGAGGAAGAATGCGTTGAACCGGACCTCCCTGATGAGGAAGATTGTGAATCTCAAGTACCGGGACGGCGAGAGTATGGTGGAACACGTAAGCACGTTCATGGGATTCGTGAACCAGCTTGCGGCGATCAAGTTCCCGCTGGAGGACGCAATGCAAGCCATCATTTTGATGTGTACATTGCCGGAAAGCTGGGAGAACTTGGTGGTAACTCTCAGCACCTCCTGCACCGAAGATAACTTGTCCTTACAAACGGTAAAGACAAGTATTTTGAATGAAGAAGCGCGTCGGAGAGATAAAGAACCGGCCTCCGACTCGAAGGCGCTGCTCACCGAATCGGAACGGGGAAGACAATGGAACCGGAGTCCTCAAAGACGGGAGAAGTCGGGGACCCGGTCGCAGTCAAGAGGAAGGCCCACATGCTTCCACTGTGGGAAGCCGGGGCACTTCCGGAAGAATTGTCGGCATTACCGAAAGGACAACGGAGCCGACGACACCGATTCGAAGAAGTCACCGGAGGGAAACGGTGCATACCGGGGAGCCACGGACCGGAGAGGTCCGGATCGGCGAAGGCAGGACCGGAAAGGAACGACGGCACTCGCGGCAAGTGAAGAAGAAATCATGCTCATTACCGAAGAGAGGGAGCTGAACCTTGCCGGCGTAGAGATGACCTGGGTGGTCGATTCCGGAGCGTCGTTCCACCTGACCCCGGAGAAGAAATACTTCTCATCCTACACAGCCGGTGAGCACGGCTGTGTCCGGATGGGAAATGAAGGTACATGCCGGATTGCCGGCATAGGAGACGTGTGGTTAACAACCCCGACCGGATGCAAAATGCTGTTGAAGAATGTGCGACACGTTCCGGAGGTCCGATTGAACCTGATCTCGGCCGGGAGGCTAGATGATGAAGGCTACACGGGTAGCATCCGGAACGGTGTCATGAAGTTCAGCAAGGGGAGCCTGATAGTGGCTCGGGCCCGGAAGGTCAACACCCTGTACCTGATGAATTCCCGGCTATGTCCGGAGGAGCTGAACGTGGCAGCCGACACTGCCGGTGAGCTGTGGCACAAGAGACTGTGCCACATGAGTGAGAAGGGGATGAAGAGGCTTGCAGAAGACAACCTTATTCCAGTGAAGCATGTGCACCTGGAGAAGTGCACCGACTGCCTGGCCGGTAAGCAAAACCGGACCTCCTTCCACTCAAGGCCACCGACGAGACGTGGCGCACCATTGGAGTTGGTGCACACTGATGTGTGTCAAGTAGAAACGAAGTCACATGACGGAGCCCAGTACTTCGTAACATTCATTGATGATCACAGCCGGAAGCTGTGGACGGCGCCGTTGAAGACAAAGAACCAAGTGTTGTCCGTCTTCAAAGAACTCCACGCGAGAGTGGAAAGAGAATCCGGCAAGAAGCTGATAGCGATACGAGCGGATAACGGAGGGGAATACCGGGGGCAGTTCCAGGAGTACTGTCGCTCGAAGGGGATCCGGCTCGAGTTTACTGTGCCGAAGACGCCGGAACTGAACGGGCTGGCCGAGAGGATGAACCGGACCATAATGGAGAGGGTCCGGAGTATGCTGGCGCATGCGAAATTACCCAAGGGATTTTGGGCTGAGGCAATGTCGACGGCGACGTATGTGATAAATAGATCACCCTCAGTACCTTTGGACGGAGACACGCCGCAGAAAGTGTGGACCGGTAAGGAAGTGTCCTACCGGCATCTGAAGGTGTTCGGGTGTCTCGCATACGTGCATGTGGCAAAGGACCGGAGAGGAAAGCTAGATCCAAAGACCCGGCCATGCATATTCCTCGGTTACGGCGACGACGAGTTCGGCTACCGAGTATGGGATCCGGTCGACAAGAAGATATTCAGGAGTCGAGATATCATCTTCATGGAGGACAAGACACTCGCCGACTGGGAGTCGGAGAAGAAGATGAAGAGCTCCAAGTCGACCGGTGAGGATCAACTCTACGAGGAGCAGTCCCGACCGGCAAGGGACCGGTTAGCACTCGAGGATCCGGCCGAAGACGGTGAAGAAACAGAACCGGCCGAAGAAGATGAAAATAATACCGGAACCGGCCCCGATCCCGAAATGGATTCGGATGAAGAAGAATCGGAAGAACCGGTTACCGAAGCTCCGGAAAGGAGATATCCTCTAAGAGAGAGAAGGGCCCCCCGGAGATTTCCGGAACCAGAGCACGTGCTGCTAACCGACGAAGGGGAGCCGGAGAGCTTTGAAGAAGCAAAGCATGACACCCAGAGCCGCAGGTGGTTAAGTGCCATGCAGGACGAGATGGATTCCCTGCATGAGAACCACACATATGAACTTGTGGAGTTGCCGAAAGGAAAACGGGCACTCCGTAACAAGTGGGTGTTCAAGCTGAAACCGGGAGATGCCGGAAACCCCCCGAGATACAAAGCCAGGATCGTGGTGAAGGGGTTCCAGCAGAAGAAGGGCGTCGACTTCGACGAGATATTTGCCCCGGTAGTGAAGATGACCTCCATCCGGACGGTGCTGAGCATAGCGGCAAGCATGGACCTCGAGGTAGAACAGATGGACGTGAAGACGGCATTCCTTCACGGTGACCTCGAAGAAGAGATCTACATGCAGCAACCGGAAGGATTCGAGAAGAAAGGGAAGGAGCACCTGGTATGCCGGTTGAAGAAGAGCCTTTACGGACTGAAGCAGGCTCCCCGGCAATGGTACCGGAAGTTCGACTCCTTCATGACCGACGAAGGGTACCACAAAACGCAGTCTGATCACTGCGTGTTTGTGAAGAAGTTCGAAGGAGGAGACTCTCTAATACTCCTCCTGTACGTGGACGACATGTTGATCGTCGGACGGGACCAGGTCAAGATACGGGCGCTGAAGAAAGCGCTTCACCGAACCTTCTCAATGAAGGACCTGGGTCCGGCGAGGCAAATACTAGGGATGCACATCATCCGGGACCGAAAGAAGAAGCAGTTGTGGCTGTCACAGGAGAAGTACGTGACAAAGGTGCTTCAACGGTTCAACATGTCGGAAGCAAGACCGGTCGGATCGACCCTCCCGGCAAACTGCAAGCTGTCCAACAAGCAAAGTTCCAAGACAAAGGCTGAAAAGGAGGATATGATGAAAGTGCCATATGCCTCAGCCGTCGGGAGCTTGATGTACGCCATGGTGTGTACGAGACCGGACATAGGATATGCAGTCGGAGTGGTGAGCCGGTACATGAGCAACCCTGGCAAAGAGCACTGGAACGCGGTCAAGTGGATACTCCGATACCTGAAGGGCACTGCAAACGTGTGCCTCCGATTCGGCTCCGGTAAGCCCGAACTCGACGGCTTCACCGATTCGGATATGTCGGCTGATGCAGATACCAGCCGGTCCACATCAGGGTATGTGATGACGTATGCAGGGGGAGCCGTTTCGTGGCAGTCGAGGCTGCAGAAGACGGTTGCGTTGTCAACCACGGAGGCGGAGTACATGGCGGCTGTTGAAGCCGGCAAGGAAATAATATGGATGAAGGACTTCATTAGAGAGCTCGGTATCCGGCAGGAGGAGTACCGACTCTACTGCGACAGTTAGAGTGCCATCCACCTTGCGAAGAACGCGGCCTATCACTCCCGGACGAAGCACATCCAGCGAAGATATCACTGGATCCGGGAAAGGATAGAAGACAAGGAGTTCGTGCTGACGAAGATCCACACGGACGAGAACGGGTCGGATATGCTGACCAAGGTACTTACACCCGACAAGCTGGAAGCATGCCGGAAGAGGATCGGATTGGAGAGACATCCCATGCCGAAGTGAAGGGGGAGTTTGTTGGGATTTACGGTCCCTCCGGATGGGATGTCCGGAGACGAATGACGGCAAGCCCGGTTGCGGTTACGGAACCGGAGGATGAAGAGTACCCGGATACGGATCCGGATGATGAAGACCCCGGCTACGGAGCCGGATGATGAATACCCCGGTTACGGAGCCGGATGATGAATACCCCGGTTACGGAGCCGGATGATGAATGTACCCGGAGGGAGATCCGGATGCGGGGACATATTTGTGAATATGTTCGCCAAGAGCCCTTGAGGCTATATTTGTAAATAGCCCGAAAGTCATATGTGTATAAATATGACTTAGGGCAAACAGTTTATGTTGTTGCTCATTTTTCATGAGAAGTGAGAGCAGCCGAGAGAGAGAGAGAGAGAGAGAAACGAAGAGGTCGACGCCTCTGTGTAATACCGCCGCCTGTGGCGAGGACAGCGAGCTCAAGGTCGTCGCCTTGCAGCTCGCCATTGTATATTCCAGTGTATAGTGATAGTTGGAGTCGTGCACTCCCGTGGTTTTTCCCGTTTAGGGTTTTCCACGTTATACCCTGTGTATTCGTCTCTCTGTGTTTTTTTTTTTCCCATTTTCTGCTGCATTGATCCGTGTTGTCTCGGTTGTGGCCGAGAGGCGAAAGATTTGATAGCGTCAAATCTCTACATTTCGGTCCCTCCGGATGGGATGTCCGGAGATGAATGACGGCAAGCCCGGTTGCGGTTACGGTGCCGGATGATGAAGACCCCGGCTACGGAGCCGGATGATGAAGACCCCGGCTACGGAGCCGGATGATGAAGACCCCGGTTACGGTGCCGGATGATGAAGACCCCGGCTACGGAGCCGGATGATGAAGACCCCGGCTACGGTGCCGGATGATGAAGACCCCGGCTACGGAGCCGGATGATGAATACCCCGGCTACGGAGCCGGATGCTGAAGACCCCGGTTACGGAGCCGGATGACGAATGTACCCGGAGGGAGATCCGGATGCGGGGACATATTTGTGAATATGTTTGCCAAGAGCCCTTGAGGCTATATTTGTAAATAGCCCGAAAGTCATATGTGTATAAATATGACTTAGGGCAAACAGTTTATGTTGTTGCTCATTTTTCATGAGAAGTGAGAGCAGCCGAGAGAGAGAGAGAGAGACGAAGAGGTCGTTGCCTCTGTGTATTACCGCCGCCTGTGGCGAAGACAGTGAGCTCAAGGTTGTTGCCTTGTAGCTTCACCAGTGTACATCCCTGTTCATAGTGATAGTTGGAGGTTGAGGACTCCCGTGGTTTTTCCCATTTAGGGTTTTCCACGTAAAACATCCAGTGTACCTTTCTCTCTATTGTTTTGTGCATTTTCTATTTCCTGTTTTTCTGTGAGTTGACCCATTCCTCGGTTGTGGCCGAGCACTGTTTTGCAACAAACTGGTATCAGAGCGACGGTAACACAGAAAATGGAAGGCGGCGGTAGTGGGCCTCCGGGCATGATGGTGCTGAACGCGCAGAACTACGCCGACTGGAAGATAAAGATGGAGGATCTGCTCATTGTTCGGGACCTATATGAACCGATCGACAGGTCGGAAATACCCAAGGGGGTACTTGAGACGGAGTGGAGGCTTCTGAACCGGAAAGCCGTTGCAACCATTCGGCAATACGTCGACGTGAGCGTTCTACAACACGTGGCGAACGACACCAACGCATATGAGATGTGGAGGAAGCTGTCGGGCCTCTACGAGAGGAAGAATGCGTTGAACCGGACCTCCCTGATGAGAAAGATAGTGAACCTCAAGTACCGGGACGGCGAGAGTATGGTGGAACACGTAAGCACGTTCATGGGATTCGTGAACCAGCTTGCGGCGATCAAGTTCCCGTTGGAGGATGCAATGCAAGCCATCATCCTGATGTGTACATTGCCGGAAAGCTGGGAGAACTTGGTGGTGACTCTCAGCACCTCCTGCACGGAAGATAACTTGTCCCTACAAACGGTAAAGACAAGTATTTTGAACGAAGAAGCGCGTCAGAGAGATAAAGAACCGGTCTCCGACTCGAAGGCGCTGCTTACCGAATCGGAACGGGGAAGACAATGGAACCGGAGTCCGCAAAGACGGGAGAAGTCGGGGACCCGGTCGCAGTCAAGAGGAAGGCCCACATGCTTCCACTGTGGGAAGCCGGGGCATTTCCGGAAGAATTGTCGGCATTACCGAAAGGACAACGGAGCCGATGACACCGATTCGAAGAAGTCACCGGAGAGAAACGGTGCATACCGGGGAGCCACGGACCGGAGAGGTTCGGATCGGCGAGGGCAGGACCGGAAAGGAACGACGGCACTCGCGGCAAGTGAAGAAGAGATAATGCTCATTACCGAAGAGAGGGAGCTGAACATTGCCGGCGTAGAGATGACCTGGGTGGTCGATTCCGGAGCGTCGTTCCACCTGACCCCGGAGAAGAAATACTTCTCATCCTACACAGCCGGTGAGCACGGCTTTGTCCGGATGGGAAATGAAGGTACATGCCGGATTGCCGGCATAGGAGACGTGTGGCTGATGACATCAACCGGATGCAAGATGCTGTTGAAGGATGTGCAACACGTTCCGGAGGTCCGATTGAACCTGATCTCGGCCGGGAGGCTAGATGATGAAGGCTACACGGGTAGCATCCGGAACGGCGTAATGAAGTTCAGCAAGGGGAGCCTGATAGTGGCTCGGGCCCGGAAAGTCAACACGCTGTACCTGATGAATGCCCGGTTATGTCCGGTAGAGCTGAATGTGGCAGCCGACACTGCCGGTGAGCTGTGGCACAAAAGACTGTGCCACATGAGTGAGAAGGGGATGAAGAGGCTTGCAGAAGACAACCTTATTCCAGTGAAGCATGTGCACCTGGAGAAGTGCACCGACTGCCTGGCCGGTAAGCAAAACCGGACCTCCTTCCACTCAAGGCCACCGACGAGACGTAGCGCACCATTGGAGTTGGTGCACACTGATGTGTGTCAGGTAGAAACGAAGTCACATGGCGGAGCCCAGTACTTCGTAACATTCATAGATGATCACAGCCGAAGACTGTGGACGGCACCGATGAAGACAAAGGACCAAGTGTTGTCCGTCTTCAAAGAACTCCACGCGAGAGTGGAAAGGGAATCCGGCAAGAAGCTGAAAGCGATACGAGCGGATAACGGAGGGGAATACCGGGGACAGTTCCAGGAGTACTGTCGCTCGAAAGGAATCCGGCTCGAGTTTACTGTGCCGAAGACGCCGGAACTGAACGGGTTGGCCGAGAGGATGAACCGGACCATAATGGAGAGGGTCCGGAGTATGCTGGCGCATGCGAAATTACCCAAGGGGTTTTGGGCTGAGGCAATGTCGACGGCGACATATGTGATAAACCGATCACCCTCAGTACCTTTGGACGGAGACACGCCGCAGAGAGTGTGGACCGGTAGGGAAGTATCCTACCGGCATCTGAAGGTGTTCGGGTGTCTCTCATACGTGCATGTGGCAAAGGACCGGAGAGGAAAGCTAGATCCAAAGACCCGGCCATGCATATTCCTCGGTTACGGCGATGACGAGTTCGGCTACCGAGTATGGGACCCGGTTGACAAGAAGATATTCAGGAGTCGAGATATCATCTTCATGGAGGACAAGACGCTCGCCGACTGGGAGTCGGAGAAGAAGATGAAGAGCTCCAAGTCGACCGGTGAGGATAAACTCTACGAGGAGCAGTCCCGACCGGCAAGGGACCGGTTAGCACTCGAGGATCCGGCCGAAGACGGTGAAGAATCAGAACCGGCCGAGGAAGATGAAACTGATACCGGAACCGGCCCCGATCCCGAAATGGATTCGGATGAAGAGGAAACGGATGAGCCAGTTACCGAAGCTCCGGAACGGAGATATCCTCTAAGAGAGAGAAGGGCCCCCCGGAGATTTTCGGAACCAGAGCACGTGCTGCTAACCGACGAGGGGGAGCCGGAAAGTTTTGAAGAAGCAAAGCTTGACAACCATAGCCGCAGGTGGTTAAGTGCCATGCAGGAGGAGATGGATTCCCTGCATGAGAACGACACATATGAACTTGTGGAGTTGCCGAAAGGAAAGCGGGCACTTCGAAACAAGTGGGTGTTCAAGCTGAAACCGGGAGATGCCGGCAACCCCCCGAGATACAAAGCCAGGATCGTGGTGAAGGGGTTCCAGCAGAAGAAGGGCGTCGACTTCGACGAGATATTTGCCCCGGTAGTGAAGATGACCTCCATCCGGACGGTGCTGAGCATAGCGGCAAGCATGGACCTCGAGGTAGAACAGATGGACGTGAAGACGGCATTCCTTCACGGTGACCTCGAAGAAGAGATCTACATGCAGCAACCGGAAGGATTCGAGAAGAAAGGAAAGGAGCACCTGGTATGCCGGTTGAAGAAGAGCCTTTACGGACTGAAGCAGGCTCCCCGGCAATGGTACCGGAAGTTCGACTCCTTCATGACCGACGAAGGGTACAACAAAACGCAGTCCGATCACTGCGTGTTTGTGAAGAAGTTCGAAGGAGGAGACCCTCTAATACTCCTCCTGTACGTGGACGACATGTTGATCGTCGGACGGGACCAGGGCAAGATACGGATGCTGAAGAAAGCACTTCACCGAACCTTCTCAATGAAGGACCTGGGTCCAGCAAGGCAAATATTAGGGATGCACATCATCCGAGACCGGAAGAAGAAGCAGTTGTGGCTGTCACAGGAGAAGTACGTGACAAAGGTGCTTCACCGGTTCAACATGTCGGAAGCAAGACCGGTCGGATCAACCCTCCCGGCAAACTGCAAGCTGTCCAACAAGCAAAGTCCCAAGACAAAGGCTGAAAAGGAGGATATGATGAAAGTGCCGTATGCCTCAGCCGTCGGGAGCTTGATGTACGCCATGGTGTGTACGAGACCGGACATAGGATATGCAGTCGGAGTGGTGAGCCGGTACATGAGCAATCCCGGCAAAGAGCATTGGAACGCGGTCAAGTGGATACTCCGATACCTGAAGGGCACGGCAAACGTGTGCCTCCGATTCGGCTCCGGTAAGCCCAAACTCGACGGCTTCACCGATTCGGATATGTCGGCTGATGAAGATACCAGCCGGTCCACATCAGGGTATGTGATGACGTATGCAGGGGGAGCTGTTTCGTGGCAGTCGAGGCTGCAGAAGACGGTTGCGTTGTCAACCACGGAGGCGGAGTACATGGCGGCTGTTGAAGCCGGCAAGGAAATAATATGGATGAAGGACTTCATTAGAGAGCTCGGTATCCGGCAAGAGGAGTACCGACTCTACTGCGACAGTCAGAGTGCCATCCACCTTGCGAAGAACGCGGCCTATCACTCCCGGACGAAGCACATCCAGCGAAGATATCACTGGATCCGGGAAAGGATAGAAGACCAGGAGTTCATGCTGACGAAGATCCACACGGAAGAGAACGGGTCAGATATGCTGACCAAAGTGCTCACACCCGACAAGCTGGAAGCGTGCCGAAAGAGGGTCGGATTGGAGAGACATCCCATGCCGAAGTGAAGGGGGAGTTTGTTGGGATTTCGGTCCCTCCGGATGGGATGTCCGGAGATGAATGACGGCAAGCCCGGTTGCGGTTACGGTGCCGGATGATGAAGACCCCGGCTACGGAGCCGGATGATGAAGACCCCGGTTACGGTGCCGGATGATGAAGACCCCGGCTACGGAGCCGGATGATGAAGACCCCGGCTACGGTGCCGGATGATGAAGACCCCGGCTACGGAGCCGGATGATGAATACCCCGGCTACGGAGCCGGATGCTGAAGACCCCGGTTACGGAGCCGGATGACGAATGTACCCGGAGGGAGATCCGGATGCGGGGACATATTTGTGAATATGTTTGCCAAGAGCCCTTGAGGCTATATTTGTAAATAGCCCGAAAGTCATATGTGTATAAATATGACTTAGGGCAAACAGTTTATGTTGTTGCTCATTTTTCATGAGAAGTGAGAGCAGCCGAGAGAGAGAGAGAGAGACGAAGAGGTCGTTGCCTCTGTGTATTACCGCCGCCTGTGGCGAAGACAGTGAGCTCAAGGTTGTTGCCTTGTAGCTTCACCAGTGTACATCCCTGTTCATAGTGATAGTTGGAGGTTGAGGACTCCCGTGGTTTTTCCCATTTAGGGTTTTCCACGTAAAACATCCAGTGTACCTTTCTCTCTATTGTTTTGTGCATTTTCTATTTCCTGTTTTTCTGTGAGTTGACCCATTCCTCGGTTGTGGCCGAGCACTGTTTTGCAACACAACCTTACAAAAAGGTTACTAGGTCACTATATATAGTGACCGACTTAGGGCAACTACCATTTATGTTAATTACACAAATGGCCCAAACTTGAGCTATACAAAGGGATAATGTGAATACGTCCATTATACACTTGTATTCGACACTCCCCCGTAATGGGCGTATACATGGGTTATCTAAGATTACAGGTATAGACCTAGGTTCTCGGACATATCAGTTTTGTTCAAGTCGGCAGGGTCCGAAGGCAGAAGGCCGAACTGGTCGGGTCGGAAGAGTTGAAGCCGATCATTAAAGAACTGATGTCGGTTGTCTGAAACCATCCTGCGCTGTGTCCGGCTCTAACCGGATTGGTTTGTCGTTACGCCCATCTGATGCCGAAGGGACCGAAAGCGGTCTGCCGAAAGACACTTGGTCATTCCATCTGCGACATTGTCGGTTGTGGATATTTTCTCTAGACCGATTTTCCCTGAAATGACGCAGTCCCGAACGAAGTGATATCGAACGTCGATATGTTTGGAGGCGTTGTGGTGAACCGGATTTTTCGACAAGGCAACAACACCTTGACTGTCGCTATAAACAACTGGGGCCGAGTCATGGTCGACTTGTCGAAACGTGTGCGCCAGCCGGCCGAGCCACAAAGCTTCTTTTGCAGCGTTGGACGCAGCTACATATTCTGCTTCGGTCGTTGAGGTCGCTGTGCACTCCTGAAGTTTCGACTTCCACGAAATTGCTCCATTGCCGAATTTGAAGCAGTATCCAGTTGTTGATTTCCGACTGTCTATACAGCCGGCGAAGTCCGAGTCGGTGTAACCGACTACGCTTGAGGTTGAGTTCGGGCCGAAAAGAATGCCGTGGTCTTTTGTGCCAGCCAGATATTTGAACACATGCTTGACTGCGTTCCAATGCGATCGGCCAGGATTGTGCATAAATCTGCTAACGACGCCTACGGCATGAGAAATATCAGGCCGTGTCGCGACCATCAGGTACATAAGGGAGCCGACTGCCGGTGCATACGGTACCGACTTCATATCTTCCACCTCCGGACCGGATGTCGGGCAGTCTCGCTGAGAGAGCCGAAGATTCATGGGGAGCGGGGTTGAAGTAGATTTGGCTGATTGCATGTTGAAGCGTTCCAAGACACGTCCGATATAGTCGGTCTGAGACAAAAAAAGATGTCGTTTATCGCGATGCCGACTAATCTTCATGCCAAGTATGTGTCGTGCCGGACCGAGGTCCTTCATGGCAAACTTCAACCGCAATTGCCGAATGAGATCAGCAAGTTCGCCCGCGTGGCGTCCAGAAATTAGCATGTCGTCCACGTAAATGATGAGGAAGATGGGTGATCCATCTTGAGCTATGTTGGTAAAAAGACAATGGTCCTCATCGCTTTTTGAGAAGCCGATCGATTGGATGAAGTCGTCGAACTTCTTGTACCATTGTCGCGGTGCCTGTTTGAGGCCGTATAGACTCTTCCTGAGTCGGCAGACTAGATGTTCTTGGCCAGTTGCCACGAAGCCTTTTGGCTGCTCCATATAAATTTCCTCGTCAAGATCACCATGGAGGAAGGCTGTTTTGACATCTAGCTGAATCAGCTCCAAGTTGTCGGCTGCCACTACGCCGAGTAGAAAACGAAGGGTTGTCATTTTCACCACTGGTGAAAAAATCTCATCGAAGTCGACGCCATATTCTTGTCGGAAGCCCTTCACAACTAATCTGGCCTTGTACTTTGGGGTGGTCGAATCAGACGTCTCTTTTAGTCGATAAACCCACTTGCAAGGAAGAGCACGTCGATTCTTAGGTAATTCGACCAGATCCCAAGTCTTGTTTGCCCGAATGGAGTGCATTTCCGACTCCATCGCCAGATGCCATGTGGCTGAATCGACAGATGTCGATGCTTCTTCGTAAGACGTCGGTTCGCCGGCGTCGGTGAAGAAAATTCCAGGAGAATACCTCTCTGGAGGTTGCGACAGTCTCTCGGATCGTCGAGGTATGATTGGACTGGTCGTATCGGGTATCAAGGTCGGATGGTCCGAAAGCGAATTATTCTGCTGTGCCGAGTCAGAGTTGTCCGAGTCGGTAGTGTAAGGTTCAGCTACCCGTGAAGCTGACCGTGTGTTAAGAGCGGGGCCTTCTTGAAGGGTCGGCACATCGGAAAATGTTACCCTTCAGACTTCGATCGGTGTTTCGACTGATGGATTCATAGCCGACTCGTTGAACACAACGTCCGAACTTCGAACGATTTGTCTGCGTTCGGGGTCCCAGAGTCGGTATCCCATTTCGCCGGCTGATCCATATCCAAGGAAAATGCATTTCCTGGACCGAGGTGCAAGTTTTCGGGATCATCTTTCGGAATAAGGGTGTACGCCTCGCATCCGAAGATCCTCAGCTTGTCGTAATTCGGCTTACTACCGATCCATAGTTCCTGAGGAATTTGAAGTCCTAGAGGTCTGCTTAGCGACATATTGATTATGTGTACTGCCGTAAGTAGAGCCTCTGCCCAGAAGCCATCCGACAGTCCGGAGTGTTGGAGCATGGAAACTATCCGTTCTTGGATTGTCCGATTCATGCGTTCCGCAATCCCGTTTTGCTCCGGACTGTGTGGTGCCGTAAATTCACGTCGGATGCCGCGTTGTCGGCAGAATTTGACGAATTCTTCTGATTTGAACTCTCCCCCATTGTCGGTCCGAAAGCATTTCAGTTTTCGGTCAGTTTGATTTTCTACCATAGCGAGCCAATCGGAGAAGATCGAGAAGACACGATCTTTGGTGCGAATTGGATAAGCCCACACCTTTCGAGTCAAATCGTCAATAAAACTGACGAAGTAAGAGGCACCGCCGAGAGACTGATGCGGCATTGGGCCACAGACGTCCGAGTGGACTAAATCGAGAGGTCTCGTTTCTCTTGGTGCTGATGTCGGGTGTGATGCGGCTGCTTGTTTGCCATACTGGCAATGTTCGCAGAATTGATGGTCCAAGAAGGAGAGTTTAGGGATGTATCCGGCTCTAGATAGGTGCGTAATGCCGGCCTTGCTGAGGTGTCCTAATCTTTTGTGCCATAGTGATGACACAGGAATATCCACCAAAAATAGGTTACCCTCTCTGAGCGTAACATGTAACGGATACAGTGAGTGTATCTTGGGTCCTCTAGCAAGCAGGAGGTTCCCCCTGTGGAGTGTCCACCCTCCCGAAGAAAAACCGGCACGAATGCCGTCTTCATCTAGTTGTCCGACTGAGATCAATGGCCTTGAGAGCTCGGGTACATGTCGGACATTGTGAAGTACAAGTGTAGAGCCACCTGCAAGGTTGAGCTCTACTGTGCCGATTCCAATGATGTCACAGTGTTGCGAGTTGTCGACTCGAACTGAGTTGGAGTGACGGATCGTATATTGCCGAAATTGGGATCGATGAGGAGTCACGTGAAATGACGCGCCCGAATCTAAGAGCCATGTGCTCGATTCTTCAGTCGTGAGCAGAACTTCTGATCCAACTGGATTTTCGATTGATAGTATATTCGGGTCGTTTGGTAGCACATCAGCTGAGAAGCTGACGTAATTGATCTCCTCATGCCGGCCACTCTTCTTGTCTGATTTCTGAGACTTGTCGTTCTTGTTCTTGAGTGCGCGGCAGTCGGCTTTGATGTGTCCGGGTTTCTTGCAATAGTTGCAGATCCGATTATCCCGTGACTGGCTCCGTCTTCGCTGATTGTTCGGCTGCCGTGAGGAATCTCTTCCTCGTATGTTCGATCGGTCTGTCGAACCTTGTACTACATAAGCGTCGTCTGTTGAGTCTTTGGCGAAAGACTTTCTCCGAGCTGCTTCGGTCAGGATTGCGCTCGTGACTTCGGAGTATTTAACAGCCGTGGTTGACGCGTTGCACACGGTTGTGACGAAAGTTTCCCATGATGAGGGAAGGCTGCTCATGAGTATCATTGCTCTGAGTTCATCCTCGATTGCCGTCCCCTGAGATGAGATTTGGGAGCTTATGCTTTCGTACTCATTGAGATGTGCTTGAACCGAATCTGATTCTTTCATCCGCAAGTTGTAGAGGCGCCGGATCAGAAACATCTTCGTTGCAGCGACCTTCTTTTCGTAGGTGTCCGACAATGTTTTCCACAGTTCGAATGCTGTCGTACACGATTGCACCGTAAAGTATACCGATTCCGATAGGTGCATCCGAATCGTGGCGCGGACGATTCTGTCCAGCTTCTGCCACTCAATTGGTTTGTATCCTTCTGGAGGTACTTCATTTTCGATGGGATCGATTTGCCCCTTGACTATGAGATAGTCCTGCATTTGCTCCTTCCAGAAGTTGAAGTTCGATCCATCGAACTTTCGTAGACTCATTTCTGACGAGCCGGATGTTGATGTCATGACTCTGCCCTAAGTCGGCTACGAACTTTGGTGAAGTGCAGCGGTTTGGCCCACTCAGTGTCGTTCTAGCCGAAGTTGGACACAAGTGATGTTGATTACGGAGAATCGGGGATTTGGTTCGGATTGACTACCGACAACTGTCTTAGTCGAGTTGAACCTAGATTTAACGATCCGACAGTACTTCAAGCCGATTCGGTTTCGGTTGACTGCAACGGTGAGAGTAATGGAACCGACTGGTCCTTCCGATTATTGTCCAATCGAATGAAACACGAACTGGGGTTGTCCTTGAAGTCGTCGTTGTGCAGGAAGCCCACCTCAAGCAGTTACGATCACGGAAGTAGAGTACAGCCGACTGGTTTACTCCGAGTGATGATCTAACGCAGCGAGATTCAAGCTTGTGTTTGCCTACTTTCTTCTCTGTTTCTTCGAATGACGCAAGAAACCGAATGCTTTGCAGACTAGGATGAAGCGAAAGGCCGAATACTGTGCAGGCTGTGATGAAGCGAAGAACCGAATGCTGTGCAGGCTGAGACGATGGCCGACAACGGGTTGAGGGACCTCGCTCTGATACCAAATGTTGAAGACAAGGCCGTGTCGATGCGGAAGATCAAGTAGCATTCGATTGGGGTTGAGTACCTGCGTATGACAGTTTGCAAGATCGTGCACAGAGATAGAGAGAGAGAGAGAGAGAGAGAAGGCACAAAAGACTCTTTCTATTCAAAATAGAAAACAATAATACAACCAACCTTACAAAAAGGTTACTAGGTCACTATATATAGTGACCGACTTAGGGCAACTACCATTTATGTTAATTACACAAATGGCCCAAACTTGAGCTATACAAAGGGATAGTGTGAATACGTCCATTATACACTTGTATTTGACACCGACCTCGGCTATCTGGTCGGTCTACTTAGCCAATTCATGCAAAAACCTTGGGATATTCATCTGGATTGCGCTAAGAGAGTACTCAAGTACGTTGTCGCAAAGTTTCGCTTGCGTGTGTCTCAACGGGACCACCGGGGCCTTGGACCGGGGTGACACAAGGGGTGAGGAAGTGGGAGATTAAGACAAAGACATGGGGAAATATACATAAGTTTTGATATAAATTAAGCTTTAAACAATAGTTAGGTTTAATACCACGATTTCGGTGGTTTTATTTCTTACATAGAATCAATTTCATCATTATTCAAAAACAACTAATCAACACAAAAGGGCTGAAAATAATATGATGAAGGCGAATCTAGTGGGCTTCGAGCTCGACTACTTCCGACGGCTATGTTGCCTCGATTCGGAGTAGCTCTCGTGCCATTACAACCTCCCTTCCGCAACCGGACACTAAGTTGACCACCATCGAGATGTTGAAGAAGCCGTCGTATAAGGAACCCAAACCCAAACCCAAACTCTCAAGTAGATGCAAAACTCATAACCCTAAAACTCATAAGAAAGAAGAACCCTAGATGCTCATAAGGAACATAAAAACCCTAAACCTCGAGTTCTCTAATATGTTGAGGAGAAAGATAGAAAAGTAGAAAGAAGAAGTTTTGAAACCCTATGTCTAGAAGGAAAAGAAGGAGAAAAGGATAAGGAGAAAGGGAGGCTACAAAACCCTAACCCGAGAAGAAGATCAAACCCTAATGGTACACCCCTAAGCCAAAATGGGCGACCCCCAAATAAGCCTTATCCCTCCTCTCTTATAGAGGAAAGAGGAGCTTATTTTAACATTACATGCTTTTATTTATTTATTTCCTTTACAAAATATTCGTTGATTTGTAAGAAGAGAGACTCGAACTCTACACATCTCTACATATACTTATAAGTCTTAACCACTAAGCTACTACAAGTTACTTATTATTTTATTATTTATTTATTTATACATTATTTCATGAGATGTGCGTGGAACCTCGGTTTTTCTCACACTGCACACGCCACACCACGATAGCGCACTCAAATAAAGTGGTAGTGCACTTCGATATGCTTCGTGTGCACATGGAACATCGGGTTCCGAGCCAGATGAATACTGTTCATGTTGTCACAGTAAAGGAGAATCATATCCTTGGGAAAAGTTGGGAGGCAAAGTCTGATTGGACGGTCGGATCGACCAACGAGTCGACCTGGTAGTCAATTGTATTGGTTGGATGGACCAAGTGAGGGATAGGCTGATCGAATGGTCGATGACAAGGCCGACTAGTCGGGCCGACCGGATGGTCGACATAGGAGTTGGCTAGTCGAATCGACTAGATTGTCGACTTGTGGGTCGGATAGTTGAGTCAACCAATCGATCGATTAACTAACAGTTATTAATATTATTATATAATAACTTAGTCCATTTATAAATATAAAAAAGCTAGGGCACACTTAAGTGTAGTGTCTGTTGTAGTAGTAGTTGAATAGAGTCTAGAGCAGAAGGAGTGCAACAAAGAATAGGAAGAGACTCGAGAGAGCATGAGTATAGAAAAAGTGAGGTGAACTTGTCAAAACCCTAAGGGGTGAATACTCTGTTCTACAGAGTCTTGTAATATGGTCTCATCTCCTGTATCTCTATTGTATAGTGCAGATCTGTTGCCCGTGGTTTTTCCTTTGTTTTAGGGTTTCCACATAAATGAGTGTGTATTGTGTATTTTGTTGTTTGGGTGAAAGCATGTGTCATTGAATGGAAACACTCATAGTATGAACCATACGTACCATACGTGCATTTGCATTCGTGAATATTTGAATCATTCGTGTAAGAAAAACACCCTCAAAGAATGATAAATACCATACTTTTGGATTAACTATTTTTTATGAGATAAATAAGCCTAAAATATGGAAAAAAACATAAAAAACATAAAACAAATGGGAAAGAAACACAAGAATGTTTGAATAACATTCACATTTGTTTTCCAACGTAGGAAAACGAATGTTATGCTAGACGAACACGGATTTTACGTACTATGGAAACACTATTATGCTAACATGTAGCTAAAATGACCACAACTAAGTAGTTCTTTTTATAGTTAATTTTTAGTGGAAAAAACTTAAAGATACATATAATTTACCATGGGGATAGAAATATTACCATTTATGGTCCACATTTTAGCCGGTCTTTATTTGAGGTCACATTCTAATAATCCCTAAAATTTGCCAAATTAAATGTAGCTTTTTGCATAGCTAATTAGTTATGTCAAGGGCACAACTAATTGCTCCCATTCCCTAGCTTTCACTTTTCTGTTTTGTACTTATTTGAGCATATCTTTCTCGTAAATCTATGGTTCGAATCTATCAATGGGAACGCCTAGATCCTTCAATATTCTTTTCAGCCAAATGACTTCACATGCCGCGATAGCCACACCCTTATACTTGGCTTTTGTGCTCGACAGTGCGACTGTCGGTTACTTCTTGCTGCTCCAGGAGATAGCTTTGCTACCAAGGGAGAAGATAAACCCCGAAGTCAATTGTTTGTCAGCCATGTAGCTGGCCCAATTTGCATTTGTGTACCCTTCAAGTCGAACAATCGTGTGCGACTTATACATGATGTCGTAATCCATTATCTCACTGATGTTGTCGTGGTGTGGCGTGTGAAGTGTGAGAAAAACCGAGGTTCCATGAACATCTCATGAAATAATGTATAAATAAATAATAATAATAATAATAAGTAACTTGTAGTAGCTTAGTGGTTAAGACTTATAAGTATATGTTGAGATGTGTAGAGTTTTAGTCTCTAAGGAAATAAATAAATAAAAGCATATAAGCTTAAAATAAGCTCCTCTTTCCTCTATAAGTGAGGAGGGATAAGGCTTATTTGGGGGTCGCCCATTTTGGCTTAGGGGTGTACCATTAGGGTTTGATCTTCTTCTCTTCTTCTTCTAGGGTTAGGGTTTTGTAGCCTCCCTTTCTCCTTATCCTTTTATCCTTCTTCTTTTCCTTCTAGACTTAGGGTTTCAGACCTTCTTCTTTCTCCTCAAGGCGGTAGGGGAGGACAAAGATGGACAAAGAAGAGATTATGTCGAAGCTGATGGTTGATTTTGTGCAGGCAAGGCGCAACGAAGGGAAGAAAACAAAGGTTGACAACCTTTGGCCTCACCACATCACTTTTCTTTGGCACATGCCGAAGGATGTGCTGTTTGGTGGGGGTGGATGTCGTGGTGTGGCGTGTGCACTATGAGAAAAAGCGAGCTTCCACGCACATCTTATGAAATCATATATAAATGAAAATAATAATAATGATAATAAATAACTTGTAGTACTTTAGTGGTTAAGGCTTACAAATATATATAGAGCGGTGTAAAGTTTGAGTCTCTCTTGTCCTACAAATCAAGGAGTATTTTTCTCCCCTTCTATTTTTGTAATAAAGGGAAAAAAACAAAGAAGCTGTCAAGGCTGAGAGAGAGAAAGAGAGAAAAAGAGATAGAGAGATAATTGAAAGAGAATTATTATATTGAAGCGTAAAATGGATTACAAAGAGTAGGCTACAAAATGGCGTTGAACCAATTTAGGTTTGGGATGGGTGGTAGATCCCTATTTATAAGTAATAGAGAACATTCTAGAATATTCTGGTTATCCTAGAATGTAGAGTAATCTAGAAGATCTCTAGAGTATTCTAGAAGGTTCTAGTGGTATAGAACACTCTAGAATATTCTAGGTCATTCTAGAATGTAGAGTAATATAGAATATTCCTATAATATTAGATTTCATATTCTAGAGACTATATATATAAGAATATTAATACAATGGTTAAGGATTTGACATGTGTACAACAAGGTCGTGGGTTCAAATCCTTTCGAGTCATAATGTGAGTGTCATGATCCCTTCGATGCATGATGTGAGTGTTATCATGACAGAAGCATGTAATGCTAAAATAGGTGCCTCTTTCCTCTATAAGAGGAGAGGAATAGGGCTTATTATGGGTTGCCCATTTTGCTGTAGGGGTGTACCACTAGGGTTTCATCTTGGGTTAGGGTTTGGTAGCCTCACTTTCTCAGTATCACTTTCTCTTTCATCTTTTCCTTCTAGGGTTAGGGTTTGAGAGCTTCTTCTTTTCTCCTCAATATACTAGAGGAATAATTCAGGATTTTAGGGTTTGAGAGATTTTCTTCTAGTATTCTACTTCTTACTCAAGATAATTTAGGGTTTGGATTTCCTAAACAACGGCTTTTTCGTCATCTCGGTGGTAGTCAATTCAGTGGCTGATTGCAGAAGGGAGGTTGTAGTGGCACGAGGGCTACTCCAAATTGAGCCAACATAGCCATCAGAAGTAGTCGAGCTCGGAGCCCACTAGACTCGCCTTCTCTAGATTATTTTAGCCTTGATTATTTCACAATGATTGTTGTAAAAACCACCGAAATCGTGGTGTCAAGCCTAGAAATTCTAAAGAAAACAAAAACCCATTTTGATTCATAGTAGTTTTTTATTAATCATGAAACTGATTCTATGTAAGAAAGGAAACCACCGAAATCGTGACCGTATTAAACCTAACTGTTGTTTAAAGCCTCTTTTATCAAAACGTATGTATATTTTCGCCATGTCTTTGTCTTAATCCCCCACTTCCTCACCCCTTGTGTCTCCCCGATCCAAGGCCCCGACGGTCCCGTTCGAGCAACACACGCACGCGAAACTTTTCGACATTGGTGAACCCGGCGTGAAACTTTGCGACAATGCGTTCAGGCTGGAGATGTCGACATGCAACACATTAGCACGAACCTTCAAGTAGCCAACATCTTCACAAAAGCCTTAGGAGTCGACAAGCTTAGACAATTCATGACGAACCTTGGCCTAACGATAGCCACATTGCCGAGCTTGAGGGGGAGTACAACAACTAATGCACACAACATAGCAGTCGATCACTCAATAGACAACCAAACGGGTAGTTGAACCAGTAGCACAACTGACCAAAGGGCAGTCAAAGACAAAGGAGAACAGTCGATGCCGATCCAACCGAGCATCCAGACATAGAGCCGAGGAATTTAGAAAACCGAAACGAACCAAACAGCAAGACAAATTTCTGGCGACCAAAAGTTGTGTTTGAAGGGGGATGTTGAGAATCTAACCCAACTTCCCCAATGCAATGGTTTTCACACTAGCAACGGACACTCTAGGTTTAGGCTAGTTTTGTAAATAGTGAAAGGGCAGTTGCCCTAAGATAGTTGATATTTAAACCAACCCATTTGTAACTAAGTTATTGTTGGATGTATTTGTCATTTTTCTAATATAGATTCTTGTTCTCTCTCTCTCTCTCTCTCTCTCTTTTGGTAAGAGAACACAATTATATGAATTGTATGTAAAATCCACTTAGTTACAACACTTCTTAGTCTCCTCTACCTATCATATTCCTATGTAGGGAGAGGGACGTTCTATAATGCTATTAAAAAACCCGAATATGCATTTGAGGAAATGATCCCCACATGCTCTAACATCCAAAAATTCCACATGAGAATACCTTTAAGCTTCTTTATATAGGCTTTCACCCCATGTCTATTATCAAACATGAAAACATTACGCATATTCCAATTGTGTTGTAGACCCCAATAGCGTAAAAATTGGAATAATATCTCCATCTCATTATTTGAACCATTCAGAACATTTGAGAAAAAAAACCATTGTTGAGGTCTCAAACAACAACGGGTTAAAACTTGCCAAATGTCCGATAAGTACTTCCAAATGGTACACGCTATAGGACATTTAATGAACCTATGTGTACTATCCTCCAATGGAACGATGCAAAAGAAACAAGTGTCGGTGTCATGAACATCGACTCAAATGTGAACCTTAGGCCCTTGTATATATATTTCTCCTAGACAAACTTTAGACTTCAAACCTTTGTATAAAGAGTGGTATGTAAGACCTAGTATGTAAGACCCAGTATGTAAGACTCAGTATGTAAGATTGAGTATGTAAGACTTGGCATGCAAGAATTAGTATGCTTGACATTATAATATGTAAGACTTGGCATGAGCATGCTTATCATGCATCACTACATGTATAAAAAGGGTTGATCTCCCTTGTTAACATCAAGGACATCAACACCAGTCATGGAATAGATATTTTTACTCATTGTCATCAACTTCTCGATCTCCCTATCTCATCAACTTCCCCATCTCTTTACCCCCAATTGTTCATCCATGACAAATTGATCTCCTTCTTTCCTTCTTTCTCAATACATTATCATGTCAGAATCATCTAGTAATCTTGAGCAAATTTTAGCGGTCGTGCAACAAATCCAACATGAAAATGCAAACTTGCGAAACTCTGTTCAAGAACATCAAGCAACCACACCGGTTATACCTCACCCGATTGTTAGAACCCAATGTCAGCTTGCTAGAAAAATTTGATGGAACAAGGTCATGGCTAAGAGGTTTCATCAACCAAATCCGCCTTATTATTCGTCTTCAGCCCCAACACTATTTTGATGATTTTCGACAAGTTGGGCTCATTGGCATGTTGCTGACAGAACCATCACAAGCTTGGTTTGCCCCTCTAGCGGAGACCTCTTCACCTCTCTTGAATGACTTCCAAGCATTTCTTACCAAATTTGAGACAACTTTTGGGGAGACCGACACACGACGAGCCGCACTCAACAAACTATATGCGTTACAACAAGGCGATCGTGCAACATCAATCTATGCATCCGAATTTCATTAGCTCACGTGCGATGTTGAGTGGGATGGACAAGCCCTCCTCGATCAATTCCGCAGAGGATTACAAGGTGAGATAAAAAATCTTTTACTTAATTTTCCTGAGCCCACATCTTTGAATGAGGCTATTTCCCAAGCTGTGCGCTGCGATAATAGTCTCTTTGAGTTCCGGCAAGAGGAACGTCCTCACCGGATCCATCCACCTTGGCCAGCCGCTATGCGAAGTCACCTACCATGGTTGACGACACCGCCTCCCATGTCATCCTCCACTTCATCGTCAACTCCCCGCCACAGATTCTAGCTCGCCAATGGAGATCGATCGAATTCGCTATCGACCATTGACTAATGTGCAACGACAACATCGACGGGCCAACAATTTATGTCTCTATTGTG
Source organism: Azolla caroliniana (assembly GCF_043228905.1). NCBI lineage: Eukaryota > Viridiplantae > Streptophyta > Polypodiopsida > Salviniales > Salviniaceae > Azolla > Azolla caroliniana. Next base: position 18,422,413 of record NW_028230450.1, on the reverse strand, counting down.
GCGGCCTTGACCATTTGATCTGCTCTTGCCCAAAAAAGGGACCCCGTCAAACACCACATCATGTGGATGGGGTTGACATTTTTGGCCAACAGGAAAACTCCAATGTCCAGTTGCAGTAGGGGTGGTGCATCTGGACCACAAGAGTCGACAATTATTATGTCAAGGGCCCAATCAACCGACTACCTCGGCAACAAGTTTCACGATTCCGATCACTCTTTAGTTTGGCTCTACCACTATGAAGACAAAAGCTTTGTTGGATTCTGGGGCTATGTCGTGCTTTATTGACATCATGTTTGCACGGAAACACAACATTCCAAGCAACAAATTAACCGTCCCGATTCCAGTTGAAGTGATCGACAGTCGAATGCTCTCTTCTGGTGCCATCACAAATACAACAATTCCCTTGGGTTTCCACATAGGAACCCACCAAGAAGAAATCACTTTTAACCTCATCACATCACCTCGACATCCTATCATCTTGGAGTTATCATGGCTCGAAACTCACAATCTAGTCGTGGATTGGCGATCTTGCTCCATCAATTTCACCTCGAATTTTCACTCACAAGGTATTACGTCCACCCTTCTTCGAGCCAATGCTCCGCCATTTGTTTGGCCGCCTACTCCGGTGAGGACCATCTCAACGATTGCTCCCACTCATGTTTTGGGGACAACTCTCGTTTCTGCTCTAGTGAGAACCACATCAATGGTTGCTCCGATTCCAGTTTCTGCTCCAGTGAGGACCACATCAATGGTCACTCCCACCCATATTTCAGGGGCAACTCCCATTTCTGCTCCGGTGAGGACTAGGTTATCAGTCGCTCCCATTTCCTCTTACCCGAGAACCATCTCAGTAGTTGCTCCAATAGAAACAACATTGATAGTTAATCCCGTGTCGACCTCGGAAACAATTCCAACTCTTGCTCGGGTAAGCGATACAATGCTGATTGCATCCATTTCTAATTCTAAGGACATGGCGGTCATGTCCACTCCAGATATTACCCAATGTACTAGCTCTTTTCCATCAAAATACAATGATTTCTCTGATGTATTTGAGAAGAAAAATGTTGATCGCCTGCCCAAACATCGCCCATATGATTGTCCAATTGACTTGAAAGATGGTGCTTGTCCTCCATTTGGCCCTATCTATGGGTTATCTGAACCTGAACTCAAGACCCTCAAAATATACATTGAAGAGAATCTCGTAAAGGGATTCATTTGCCACTCAAAATCTCCAGCTGGCTCTCCTATTCTATTTGTCAAAAAGAAAGATGGAACGTTGCGCCTATGTATCGACTATTGCGGGCTCAATCAAGTCACGGTTCAAAACCGCTATCCACTACCTCTAATCCCCGAAATCCTCGATCGACTTCGGGCTGGGCGTATATTCTCCAAAATCGATCTTAGAGGTGCCTACAACTTGGTCCGTATCAAGCCTGGAGATGAGTGGAAAACGACATTTCGAACCAGGTATGGCCATTTTGAATACATGGTAATGCCATTTGGTCTCACAAATGCTCCTGCCGTTTTCCAACATATGATGAATGACATCTTTCGAGAATATCTAGACCAATTTTTGGTCATCTATCTTGACGACATACTTATCTTCTCACAGGACTACATAGAGCACACCAAGCACGTTCGACTTATCTTGATCAAACTTCGGGAACATGGACTTTATGCGAAACCCGAAAAGTGTGAGTTTGATCGAACCTCAGTTGAATTCCTTGGGTATGTCATTTCATCTGATGGTATCACTATGGACGAGAAGAAAGTCGAAATGGTTCAACAGTGGGAAGTCCCCACTAGGGTCAAGGATATGCAATCATTTTTGGGTTTGGCCAAATTCTATCGTCGATTCATTCAAGGATTCTCCACATTGGTGCAACCACTTATAACACTCACTCGGAAGGATTTCCCTTTTTGCTGGACTCCCACAACCCAACTAGCATTCGAGACACTAAAAAAAGCTTTTACCTCGACTCTGATACTTCTACACCCAAATCTGACCAAACCATTTATGATTGAAACTGATTGTAAAGAATCAAGAGATGGATTCTGTGCAGTGGAATAGATATGAACTGTGTGTGTATGAGAGAGAGAGAGAGAGAGTGGGAGAGACAAGGAGTAAGACACAGAGAATACGCAAGGTAAAGTATATTAACAAAGGAGAAAGACTCAACATTATATAAGGTGGGAGGAGGGTGCTTTATATAGTCACTAGACCAAGTTGAGCTTGATTCTCAACACGCCCCCTCAAGCTCAAGTCGGGTCGGTTTCAGACGATATCCGAAATCCGCTTCGACTTGCGTTCCGGAGTCCGCATCGACTCGTATTTATGCGGAGTTGCGGAATCCGTGCTCCAGCTTGCGTTGTGCGTAGTTGCGAAGTCTGTGCTTCATCTTGCGTCTTTCTTCGCGGCTTTGCGTGGTAGATCTGCTCTTCGCGGCTTCGTTGCATGGTTGCGGAATCCACGCGTTATTGCGTAGTGTCTTCAGTACTCCCCCTCAAGCTTGGCAGGTCAGGGATCATCAATCCGAGATCGGTCATGAATTGCCATAACTTGTCGGCTCCTAAGGCCTTAGTGAAGATGTCGATTGTTTGAAGATTGGTGCTAATGTGTTGTAGGTCGACATCGCCAGCTAGAACGCGCTCTCGGATGAAGTGATAGTGCACTTCGATGTGCTTTGTCCGCGCGTGGAACACCGGGTTCCAAACCAGATAGATACTGCTCATGTTGTCGCAGTAAAGGGAAGTCGGATCCTTGATGGGTACGCCCAAATCCTTGAGTATCCTTTTGAGCCATATGGCTTCACATGCAGCCACTACTGCGCCCCTGTATTCCACCTCTGTGCTCGAAAGAGCGATGGTTGGTTGCTTTTTGCTGCTCCAGGATATTGCTCCGCTGACGAGGGAAAAAACAAATCCGTAGGTTGATCTTCTATCGGCTGTGTAGCTGACCCAATCAGCGTCTGTGTACCCCTCGAGTCGTATTGGCATCACGGTCTTGTAGAGGATGCCGCAATCCATTGTGCCGCTCACGTATCGTAGAACTCGCTTAGCGCAATCCAAGTGAGTATCACGCGATATTTGCATGAATTTACTAAGGAGACCGACCGGATAACTGAGATCGGGTCGAGTGATCGTGAGGTAGATGAGACTCCCGATGAGTTGCTGATACTGAGTCGGCTCACACGCTTTGGTGCTAGAGTTCGCATCTAGTTTGAGATTGCGATCAAGCGGGGTTGCCATGGATTAGCACTCAGCCATACCGATCTTGTATAACAAGTTGAGGATGTAGTGCCGTTGAGAGATCATGATTCCGGCCAGAGTTCGAATTACCTCGATGCTGAGGAAGTAGTGGAGCTCCTTCATGTCCGTGATCTCGAACTTGTCGGAAAGGAGGGATTTGACCTTATTGATTTCGACGAGATGCTCACCTCCAATGACTAGGTCATCCATATATAAGATGATGACGATCGGACTTGCGGAATCGCTTCGTACGTAGAGGGAGTTGTCCCATTTTGACATATGGAAGCCGTTTTGATTAAGGTATTGCATTATCTTCGAATGCCAAGCACGCAGTGCTTGCTTGAGACCGTAGAGTGGCTTCTTGAGTCAGCATACAGCTTTCAGATGGGTGCTCAAGTTGAAGCCGGGTGGTTGTATCATGTACACCTCTTCTAATTCGCCTTGTAGAAAGGCGTTCTTGATGTCCATTTGATGGAGGTGCCACCCTTTCGCCGCGGCAAGCGCAATTACGGTCCGTACCATCGTCATCTTTGCCACCGGGGCAAAGGTCTCTTCGTAGTCAACTCCGTGCGTTTGTGTGTAGCCTTTCGCTATGAGTCGCGCTTTGTAGCGGTTGATGGAACCGTCGACGTTGTACTTCACTTTGTAAATCCATTTGCATCCGATCGCCTTTTTGTGTGGTGAGGTGGGCACGAGATCCCACGTCTCATTCTTACGTAGTGCCCGCATCTCCTCGTTCATGGCTTCGATCCATCGCGGATCCTTGGCTGCTTCGAAAAATGTTTCCAGCTCGTGTACTGTCGCCACCTTCTTCATAAAGGCATAGTGATATGCCATGTAGTCATTGTAGCCGAATCGGCTGATCGGATTCTTTTCACGGGTGGAGCGACGGAGCTTTTCATTTGCAGAGATGAGGGCTTTCTTAGCTCCGATTGGTACATCGAAGCTGCCGAACTCACTGTCAAGTGAGCGAGTCGACTCATCGTCATCGAAGCGATTGTCTTCGTATTCCGTTATTTTCGCCTTGCCTTTGTCCATCTTCGGGCTAGGCCGTGATGTGCTTTGATTGCTTGGGGGCTCTTGTGGTAATCGGGCTATCTTCGAACATGTCTTTGAGCCGATCTCCACCTTCTCGCTCTTGTTCGGCCGGTTCCGCATCGATCGGAATCGAAGTCAGAATCTTCTCTGGTGCGTACCAGGATGCGGATTCGTCGAACACGACGTCTAGACTTACTCGAAATTTTCGGGTAGATGGGTATAGCATTCGTACCCCTTTTGTTCGAGTGAGTATCCTACGAGGATACATTTCTCTGACTTTGGATCTAGCTTTTGCCGCTTTTCGTCGGGTATGTGCACGTATGCTATCGCGCCGAATATCCGGGTGTGCGATAAGTCCGACTTCTTTCCGAAGTATTTTTTGTGTGGAGTGACCTTGTGCACTCCGGATGTTGTGCACCGGTTCATGAGGTAGACGACCGTATTTGCAGCTTCAGCCCAATATGACTTGGGCATATGCTTCTCGTTCATCATGGCCCGCGCTACTTTGAGGATGTGCCGATTTTTGCGCTCGGCTAGTCCGTTTTGTTACGGAGTGTGTCGGCAAGTGAATTCTCGCCAAATTCCTTCCTTTTGGAGATACGCCGTGAAATCGTCCGAGAAGTACTCCTTGCCGCTATCCGATCGAAGGCATCGTACATGATGACCAGTGGCTTTTTAAACCTTTGGAAGTGTCCGAACACTTGGCTCTTTTGCCGCATCGGATAGAGCCATGTGTGCCTGGAGAAGTCATCGATGAAGAACACGTAATATCGGCATCCGCCGAATGTAGCCGTCTGCGCCGGTCCCCATACGTCGGAATGGACTACGTCGAGTAGACCTTTGCTCACGTTCCGCTCTTTCGGGATTGGGTGTTGGTGTTGCTTGCCGAATTGGCACGCTTCGCATACACCTTCAATCTCCTTCTCTTTGAATGTCGGGAGTCTGATGAATACTCCTTTCGATTTCATTGCTTTGAGTTTGTTGACATTGATGTGGCTGATTCGCTTGTGCCATAGCTCTATGTCGGAGTTGGCTTTCGTGATTTTTGCGAACATGGCGGATTTCATCTCGTGTGAATCGAGAATGAACATCCGGCCCTCTCTTCTTCCGCGCGCGATGATTCAACCCTCTTTTTCGATGAAGCACCCTTCTTGGTCGAATCGTACTTGCATCCTTTGCTCAACCATTTGGCCGACAGAGACTAAATTCTTCATGATGGTGGGAACATGCAAGACATTTTTAATGTATGTTTGCTTACCTCTTTCGCCGAACGGAACATTGCCGATGTGCCGAATCGGGTGCGTAGTGTCATCTCCGGTTTCGACATAACTGGGTCACTCAGGCTCTCGAAGTTCGAGAAACCATTCTTTATGAGATGTCATATGGTTTGAGGCTCCAGAGTTAACAAACCATACGTCCTCCGGATTGAGGGCACTAGTTGAGGTAGAGGCCGACATAGAGTTTGCTCTATGTTTCATCATGAACATTCCGCCACGGTTGGAGTTGTGTGCATACATTCCGCCACGATCTTCGTAGTAGGAGTTGTGCCTATACATTCCGCTATACTCTTCGTAGTCGGAATTGTGTGCGTAATTCGTGAGTTGTCGGCTTGTGGAAGCCGATTCGCGCATCTTCTTTCGGCACTCTTCTTCGTGGTGGCCGAGCTTTCCGCAATTTTCGCATTTGGTTGCGTTTTGATGGGTTGGGCCGGAGTGGAAGCTCCCCCTTCTTGCGAAGGTTCCTCGTTGGCTTCCGTTTTGCGGCCGAAATTGGGAGTTGTTGTCATAGGTCGGACCCATCCGCCTTGTCCTTGGCCGAATCGGCCTCTCGCTCGCCCGCGTCCTCTTCTTCCGTTCGAGTGTGTGTAGAGCATGTGGCCTTCCGACTCATTGCTCCTTGTACGCACGTGGTTTTCTTCAACCAATAGCATTGATTGGAGCTCGAAGGAGGGAGATTTCTCCCTTGCTAGAGCAATGGTTCGCATCGTGCCGAACCGTGGTGCGAGGCCGCCGAGGCATATTTGCACCATCTCATCATCATCGATATTTATGCTTATCGAGCCGAGCGAGTCACAAAGCTCCTTGATCTTCAAGGTGCATGTCGGGATGTACATGTCCCTTTGTTGAATGTTGTTCAACTCTTGGCAGAGTTGAAGCCTTCTTGCGGTTGTGTTCGCCGCGAAAATCTTTCGTAGATTTTCCCATGCCTCCTTCGGCGTCTTGGCTTCGTGAATGTAGCCGAGCATGTGATTGTGAACACATTTCACCAAGCAATACATCACATGGCTTGCGGCTTGCTCCCATGTCGCGTATCCGGGAGCCGTTTCGACAGGTCGGTCTTCGTGCGCTCCTTTGATGTAGCTCCAATAGCCTTGTCCGACAAGGTATTGGTGCATCTTGTACTCCCAAGATGTGAAGTTGTTTTGATCCAACTTCTCGGTAGGGAGAGCGCTCCCCATTTGAGTATTCATTATGTCGATTCTTCTTCTTCTTCTTCTTCTCTCTTCGAATGCGAGCTATGTAGGGAAGCTACGATGGCGATGAGCTGGTTCTTGGTCGTCCGCATAGGACACAACGCACGCAGATGGGCTAGATTGAGCTACCAAGTCGCTCTAATACCATGTAAAGAATCAAGAGATGGATTCTGTGCAGCAGAATAGATATGAACTGTGTGTGTATATGAGAGAGAGAGAGAGAGAGAGTGGGAGAGACAAGGAGTAAGACACAGAGAGTACGCAAGGTAAAGTATATTAACAAAGGAGAAAGACTCAACATTATACAAGGTGGGAGGAGGGTGATTTATATAGTCACCCTCTCTCTTCATTAACTACAAGACTCATGGAGCATGGGGAATGTGAAAGCTCATAAGTTATGTGTCATAGAATATGATTCTATGACTCATACTAAATGCTAGAATACAAAGCGGTGACATAATGGTGACTCTTGACCGTTGGAGTGTCTATTCACTCTCAAGGTGAGTTCACACACTAGACCAAGTTGAGCTTGATTCTCAACACTGATGCCTCTGACTTCACCATCAATGCCATTCTCTCTAAATCAAATAACAATGGGATTCTTCATCCTGTTGTTTTTTATTCTCGGAAGTTCACACCTCCCAAGATCAATTACCCAGTTTATGACAAAGAACTCTCTGTCATTATTGCAGCCTTTGAAGACTGGCGTCCTTACTTAGCAGGCGCCCAACACCGTGCCCACGTGGTGATCGATCACAAGAACCTTGTCTACTTCACCACTACTCGCATTTTGAACCGGAGGCAAGCATGATGGTCGACGTTCTTGGCTGACTATGAATTTCAAATTGTTTTTATTCCCGGTGCCCAACATGGTAAAGCTGATGCCCTATCTCAGCGTTTGGAATTCGAAATTCGACCAGGAGATGAGACCTACAATCAACAATCACGTTGTCTCCTACAACCACATCAGATTCAGCTCTTTGCAGCTTACATGGGTGCAGATGAATCATTACTCAATGCAATAGCCACAGATACTGCCATCGACAAATTTGCAAAAGAAATTAAGGATAATCGAGTCAACAAATCAACCATAAAGGAGGTATGGAATAGTCAAGAACAATTTATGTTTCGAGATTGTTTTCTTTTTCAGAACAACTTAATGTATGTCCTAGATGGTCCTTGTCGTATTCGTATCATGAAGGAATGCCATGATGATGCCCTAGCTGGAGATTTTGGCGTTGCAAAAACTTTGGAGTTAATCTCTAGAAGTTATTGGTGGCCACAACCTTGGAAACTTGTTAAACAATTTGTGAAAACATGTGATACATGTGCCCATGCCAAAGCAGTACATCATCGTCCCTACGGTCTACTTCAACCTTTGCCAATTCCAAGTAGGCCATGGGCCTCCATCTTGACGGATTTTATCACCAACCTTCCCGACATTGAGGGATTCAATTCAGTATTAGTGGTGGTGGATAGATTCACAAAGATGGCACATTTTATTCCATGTTCTACAGCAATTTCAAGGATGGAAACAACAGATCTATTGTTAACAAATATTGTGTGCCTTCATGGTTTACCGGATGACATTATCTCTGATTGTGGTCCCCAATTTATGTCTCATTTCTGGAAGCGCTTCTTCCAGACTCTTGGAACTTCCACAAAATTTTTGATAGCCTTCCATCCTGAGACAGACAGCCAAACGGAACGAGTAAATCAGATCCTAGAGCAATATCTCCGATGTATGATAATTTATCAACAAGATGATTGGATCAAATTTCTTCCAATGGCTGAGTTCGCCTACAACAATACTCTCCACACATCAACTAGTGTAACACCCTTCTTTGCAAATTATGGATTCCACCCACGCTTTAGTATAGCTATCCCTACTGGTTCTGTGAATCCATTTGTTGAAGAACGAGCTCGTCTGATGAAAGAAGTGCATCATGACCTATCCCTAGAACTCTCAATTGCTCAAGAATGACAGAAAGAGAAGGTTGATCAACATCAACGGGTTGCACTTGATTTTAAAGTCGGTGACATGGTATGGCTATTACGTTGTCAAGTTATTTCTCTTTCGCGTGGGAAATAAGGCAGGACCATGGGGGCCATGAACCGAGGAGATAGCTGAGGAAGAGGAAGGGAGAAGCGTGTACGTGTAGGGCCGGGTAGACCTATCTACAATCGACAACGCTTGCCGGAGAAACACAGGTAGACGAAAAACAAGAGATTCAACTACAACAACAATAATGATTACAGTGTTAGCAAGATTACAACTGGCTAGCCGGCGACAGAGCCAACCCAGACAATCACACACCCACGCGCACACACAGTAGAGCCTTGCCAAAACGCACACGACTTTCCTCGAAGCAGAGGCAACCCACCCAGAATCCTGCAGAGAGCAATGAAAAAGGAGGAGAGAGCTTGGTTCCCAGTCCGACAACACCTCGTCCTAGCCTAAAACGCGATCCCCTCTCAGTCCCCTCTCCTCTCCTTTTATAGTCCAAGGAGAGAGACGTTACAGTCTGTTCCATCACTTTTATTCTGTGTCCCTTTTGATAGAGATACTCCTCAATTCTCTACCTAATGCATACGCGCTACCTAGGATATTCACATCATCGACCTGTACCTAACTATGTACAATACATCAAAACATGTGCTCGTGTGTAAGGGCCGGTTCACGCACACTATCCACCGATTCTTCCTAGGGACGGTTTTCTCCACGACATCCGCCCCCACCTAACCGTGCATCCACCGGTATGTGCCAGAATAGACCTTTGCCGGAGAAGACCGGCCCACGCTTATCTTTCGTTCTCTGGATCGCCATCCGCTCCGAACCGGTCGCCGTCGCTATCCATGTCCTCTGGCTCCGGTTCATCCTCGTGCCGCTTCTTGAATGCCTTGATTCTCTTCCCGGCCATCGGCACAGCTATTCTTGTTCCGTCGAACTCCGCAAGATGGTAGGTGTCGTTGTTGTTGACGATTGTCACCTCGTAAGGCCCGAACCACCTCATAAATTTCTGTATCGCCTTGTGCTGGTTGTCGAGGCTGCTGTCATAGACTAGAACCCAGTGGCCTTCCTCGATTTTCCTTGGTCGTACTCGGTGAGTCCGGTCGAATCACCCCTTGTTCTTTGTCCTTGCCGCATGCAGTTTTGCCGTTGCTCGTTCCATGTCCTCTGGTCTTCGCTCGAGCTGTCGGATTTGCGCCGCTAACAGCTCCTCCCAGTTCATCTCGTCTCTCTAGTCCACCGCGGCCCATGAGGAGATCGTTTGCTCCATCGGCATGATTGGCTTCTGCCCGTACATCAACTCCGCCGGCATGAACCCGGTTACCGAAATGTGCGTAGTTCGGTCCGTCCACAACACGTAAGGTAGGAGCCGCGGCCAATTCCCGACTTGGCCTTCACATGCTCGTACCAACACCTTTACGATTGACCCGTGTCCGCGTTCCACCTTCCCGTTTGCCTCCAAATTGTACGCCGTGGTGAGCGAGAGTTTAACCCCTAACCAATCAAACAACTCTTCGGCCTCTTGTGCATCCAGTTCTCCACGGTCTGCTATGATCTTCCCTTCGCACCTGTACCAACATACTACCTCTTCAATCAGGAACCGGAACACGGCCACAATCATCTTGTTCGGTAATGCACGGCCCTCCACCTGGTTCGTCAGGTCCTCTCGTGTTAGCACCAGGTATTGCATCTGCCCTACCCCCATTGGCATCATCACCAGGTCCACCATCCACTTGAAGTGGACGGTCGACGGGTAAGTCGGGTGCAGCTCGTCCCAATGTCGGACTATGGAATGCATCTGATAGCTTTCCCAAGTCGTTACGGACCGATGCACGTCCCGGTACAGTTCCGGCCACCAATACTTCTCCTTCAGCTTCTCGAACGTTGTCCATGTCCCCTGATGTCCGGCCCAAGGACTTGTTGGGATTTCGGTCCCTCCGGATGGGATGTCCGGAGATGAATGACGGCAAGCCCGGTTGCGGTTACGGAGCCGGATGATGAATACCCCGGTTACGGAGCCGGATGATGAAGACCCCGGTTACGGAGCCGGATGACGAATGTACCCGGAGAGAGATCCGGATGCGGGGACATATTTGTGAATATGTTTTGCCAAGAGCCCTTGAGGCTATATTTGTAAATAGCCCGAAAGTCATATGTGTATAAATATGACTTAGGGCAAACAGTTTGTTGTTGTTGCTGATTTTTCATGCGAAGTGAGAGCAGCCGAGAGAGAGAGAGAGAGAGAGACGAAGAGGTCGTTGCCTCTGTGTATTACCGCCGCCTGTGGCGAAGACAGTGAGCTCAAGGTTGTTGCCTTGTAGCTTCACCAGTGTACATCCCTGTTCATAGTGATAGTTGGAGTTTGAGGACTCCCGTGGTTTTTCCCATTCAGGGTTTTCCACGTTAATCCCTGTGTCATCGTGTCTTTCTCTGTGTTTCCTATTTTCTGCTGCTTTGATTCGCAATTACTCGGTTGCAGCCGAGTGAAGAAGGTAAATCGGAGCGTCGATTTGTAACAGGACTCTCGTGGTACATCGTCAGCAATGCTTCCTACTCCTCCTTCCTCACCACCACCCAGAGTGGGACGCTGTCTCGCTTCTTCGGGTGTTTCCATATGCTTCTGTCCTGTAGGAAGAATTGGTACGCTTTCTTCCGGATCCGGTTAGCCACTTCCTTTGTCCACACCTTGTCCAACGTCATCGTTTTCAACAACCCACCGATCTGGAGCCACTCCCCGTCGTACTTGTTCTCGTCAAACTCATTAAGTGCCGGAGTGGCCCCCTTTCTCATCATCACGTAAGCCGTCTTGAAGAAGTCCACGCCGAATTCCTCGTCCTCTAAAACCATGCTGCACTCGTCATCAAACCTTGCTCTCGAAAGCATGTTGGCCATGGCGTTATCCTTCCTGGAGATGTGCCGAATCTTCGGATTCAGGGACTTAATGTATGCTATCCACCTGAGCATTGCTAGGTCCGACGTCGCGCACCCGGAAACCATACCGAGAATCGGTAGGCAGTCCGTCTCTATTATTACCTCTGTTCCAATCAGGTAGTCTTTGTCGGCCTTGGCCGCCGAAACGATACCCTAGAGTTCATGTTTAACCTGGGCATATCCTTGCTATCGCTCGCGAAGTACTTTTGCTCCGAACTGGATGGGGAACCTCGTGCCGGTTTCGTCCTCCTGGTTGACCACCTATCCTATCCCGGTCGGGCTCGTGTCTACAGTATTGTAAATGGGGACGTCCTTGCCGTAAACTGCTTTCTGGAGTGTCGGTGCCGCGGTTAGCGCCTCCTTCAATCTACGAACAGACTCCGCATGTTCCGGGACGGCGAGAGTACCGGGACGGCGAGAGTATGGTGGAACACGTAAGCACGTTCATGGGATTCGTGAACCAGCTTGCGGCGATCAAGTTCCCGTTGGAGGATGCAATGCAAGCCATCATCCTGATGTGTACATTGCCGGAAAGCTAGGAGAACCTGGTGGTGACTCTCAGCACCTCCTGCACCGAAGATAACTTGTCCCTACAAACGGTAAAGACAAGTATTTTGAACGAAGAAGCGCGTCGGAGAGATAAAGAACCGGCCTCCGACTCGAAGGCGCTGCTTACCGAATCGGAACGGGGAAGACAATGGAACCGGAGTTCGCAAAGACGAGAGAAGTCGGGGACCCGGTCGCAGTCAAGAGGAAGACCCACATGCTTCCACTGTGGGAAGCCGGGGCACTTCCGGAAGAATTGTCGGCATTACCGAAAGGACAACGGAGCCGACGACACCGATTCGAAGAAGTCACCGGAGAGAAACGGTGCATACCGGGGAGCCACGGACCGGAGAGGTCCAGATCGGCGAGGGCAGGACCGGAAAGGAACGACGGCACTCGCGGCAAGTGAAGAGGAGATCATGCTCATCACCGAAGAAGGTGAACTAAACATTGCCGGCGATGAGACGACCTGGGTAGTCGATTCCGGAGCATCGTTCCACCTGACCCCGGAGAAAAGATACTTCTCATCCTACACAGCCGGTGAGCATGGCTGTGTTCGGATGGGAAATGAAGGTACGTGCCGGATTGCCGGCATAGGAGACGTGTGGTTGACAACCCCGACCGGATGCAAAATGCTGCTGAAGGATGTCAGACACGTTCCGGAGGTTCGATTGAACCTGATTTCGGCCGGGAGGCTAGACGATGAAGGCTACACAGGTAGCATCCGGAACGGCGTAATGAAGTTCAGCAAGGGGAGCCTGATAGTGGCTCGGGCCCGGAAAGTCAACACTCTGTACCTGATGAATGCCCGATTATGTCCGGAAGAGCTGAATGTGGCAGCCGACACTGCCGGTGAGCTGTGGCACAAAAGACTGTGCCACATGAGTGAGAAGGGGATGAAGAGGCTTGCAGAAGACAACCTTATTCCAGTGAAGCATGTGCACCTGGAGAAGTGCACCGACTGCCTGGCCGGTAAGCAAAACCGGACCTCCTTCCACTCAAGGACACCGACGAGACGTAGCGCACCATTGGAGCTGGTGCACACTGATGTGTGTCAGGTAGAAACGAAGTCACATGGCGGAGCCCAGTACTTCGTGACAGTCATTGATGATCACAGCCGGAAGCTGTGGACGGCACCGTTGAAGACAAAGGACCAAGTGTTGTCCGTCTTCAAAGAACTCCACGCGAGAGTGGAAAGAGAATCCGGCAAGAAGCTGAAAGCGATACGAGCGGATAACGGAGGGGAATACCGGGGGCAGTTCGCGGAGTACTGTCGCTCGAAAGGAATCCGGCTCGAGTTTACTGTGCCGAAGACGCCGGAACTGAACGGGCTGGCCGAGAGGATGAACCGGACCATAATGGAGAGGGTCCGGAGTATGCTGACGCATGCGAAATTATCCAAGGGATTTTGGGCTGAGGCGATGTCGACGGCGACATACGTGATAAACAGATCACCCTCAGTACCTTTGGACGGAGACACGCCGCAGAAAGTGTGGACCGGTAAGGAAGTGTCCTACCGGCATCTGAAGGTGTTCGGGTGTCTCGCATACGTGCATGTGGCAAAGGACCGGAGAGGAAAGTTAGATCCAAAGACCCGGCCATGCATATTCCTCGGTTACGGCGACGACGAGTTCGGCTACCGAGTATGGGACCCGGTCGACAAGAAGATATTCAGGAGTCGAGATATCATCTTCATGGAGGACAAGACGCTCGCCGACTGGGAGTCGGAGAAGAAGATGAAGAGCTCCAAGTCGACCGGTGAGGATAAACTCTACGAGGAGCAGACCCGACTGGCAAGGGACCGGTTAGCACTCGAGGATCCGGCCGAAGACGGTGAAGAAACAGAACCGGCTGAAGAAGATGAAAATGATACCGGAACCGGCCCCGATCCCGAAATGGATTCGGATGAAGAAGAATCGGAAGAACCGGTTACCGAAGCTCCGGAACGGAGATACCCTCTAAGAGAGAGAAGGGCTCCCCGGAGATTTCCGGAACCAGAGCACGTGCTGCTAACCGACGAGGGGGAGCCGGAGAGCTTTGAAGAAGCAAAGCATGACACCCATAGCCGCAGGTGGTTAAGTGCCATGCAGGAGGAGATGGATTCCCTGCATGAGAACCACACATATGAACTTGTGGAGTTGCCGAAAGGAAAACGGGCACTCCGTAACAAGTGGGTGTTCAAGCTGAAACCGGGAGATGCCGGAAACCCCCCGAGATACAAAGCCAGGATCGTGGTGAAGGGGTTCCAGCAGAAGAAGGGCGTCGACTTCGACGAGATATTTGCCCCAGTAGTGAAGATGACCTCTATCCGGACGGTGCTGAGCATAGCGGCAAGCATGGACCTCGAGGTAGAACAGATGGACGTGAAGACGGCATTCCTTCACGGTGACCTCGAAGAAGAGATATACATGCAGCAACCGGAAGGATTCGAGAAGAAAGAGAAGGAGCACTTGGTATGCCGGTTGAAGAAGAGCCTTTATGGTTTGAAGCAGGCTCCCCGGCAGTGGTACCGAAAGTTTGACTCCTTCATGACCGATGAAGGGTACTACAAAACGCAGTCCGATCACTGCGTGTTTGTGAAGAAGTTCGACGGAGGAGACCTTCTAATACTCCTCCTATACGTGGACGACATGTTGATCGTCGGACGGGACCAGGTCAAGATACGGATGCTGAAGAAAGCACTTCACCGAACCTTCTCAATGAAGGACCTAGGTCCGGCGAGGCAAATACTAGGGATGCACATCATCCGGGACCGGAAGAAGAAGCAGTTGTGGCTGTCACAGGAGAAGTACGTGACAAAGGTGCTTCAACGGTTCAACATGTCGGAAGCAAGACCAGTCGGGTCGACTCTCCCGGCAAACTGCAAGCTGTCCAGCAAGCAAAGCCCCAGGACAAAGGCTGAGAAAGAGGACATGATGAAAGTACCATATGCCTCTGCTGTCGGAAGCTTGATGTACGCAATGGTGTGTACAAGACCGGACATTGGATACGCAGTCGGAGTGGTGAGCCGGTACATGAGCAATCCCGGCAAAGAGCATTGGAACGCGGCCAAGTGGATACTTCGATACCTGAAGGGCACGGCAAATGTGTGCCTCCGATTCGGCTCCGGTAAGCCCGAACTCGACGGCTTGACCGACTCGGATATGTCGGCTGATGCAGATACCAGCCGGTCCACATCAGGGTATGTGATGACCTATGCAGGGGGAGCCGTTTCGTGGCAGTCGAGGCTGCAGAAGACGGTTGCGTTGTCAACCACGGAGGCGGAGTACATGGCAGCTGTTGAAGCCGGCAAGGAAATGATATGGATGAAGGACTTCATTAGAGAGCTCAGTATCCGGCAGGAGGAGTACCGACTCTACTGCGACAGTCAGAGTGCCATCCACCTTGTGAAGAACGCGGCCTATCACTCCCGGACGAAGCACATCCAGCGAAGGTATCACTGGATCTGGGAAAGGATAGAAGACCAGGAGTTCGTGCTGACGAAGATCCACACGGACGAGAACGGCTCAGATATGCTGACCAAAGTGCTCACACCCGACAAGCTGGATGCATGCCGGAAGAGGATCGGATTGGAGAGACATCCCATGCCGAAGTGAAGGGGGAGTTTGTTGGGATTTCGGTCCCTCCGGATGGGATGTCCGGAGATGAATGACGGCAAGCCCGGTTGCGGTTACGGAGCCGGATGATGAATACCCCGGTTACGGAGCCGGATGATGAAGACCCCGGTTACGGAGCCGGATGACGAATGTACCCGGAGAGAGATCCGGATGCGGGGACATATTTGTGAATATGTTTTGCCAAGAGCCCTTGAGGCTATATTTGTAAATAGCCCGAAAGTCATATGTGTATAAATATGACTTAGGGCAAACAGTTTGTTGTTGTTGCTGATTTTTCATGCGAAGTGAGAGCAGCCGAGAGAGAGAGAGAGAGAGAGACGAAGAGGTCGTTGCCTCTGTGTATTACCGCCGCCTGTGGCGAAGACAGTGAGCTCAAGGTTGTTGCCTTGTAGCTTCACCAGTGTACATCCCTGTTCATAGTGATAGTTGGAGTTTGAGGACTCCCGTGGTTTTTCCCATTCAGGGTTTTCCACGTTAATCCCTGTGTCATCGTGTCTTTCTCTGTGTTTCCTATTTTCTGCTGCTTTGATTCGCAATTACTCGGTTGCAGCCGAGTGAAGAAGGTAAATCGGAGCGTCGATTTGTAACAGGACTCTCGTGGTACATCGTCAGCAATGCTTCCTACTCCTCCTTCCTCACCACCACCCAGAGTGGGACGCTGTCTCGCTTCTTCGGGTGTTTCCATATGCTTCTGTCCTGTAGGAAGAATTGGTACGCTTTCTTCCGGATCCGGTTAGCCACTTCCTTTGTCCACACCTTGTCCAACGTCATCGTTTTCAACAACCCACCGATCTGGAGCCACTCCCCGTCGTACTTGTTCTCGTCAAACTCATTAAGTGCCGGAGTGGCCCCCTTTCTCATCATCACGTAAGCCGTCTTGAAGAAGTCCACGCCGAATTCCTCGTCCTCTAAAACCATGCTGCACTCGTCATCAAACCTTGCTCTCGAAAGCATGTTGGCCATGGCGTTATCCTTCCTGGAGATGTGCCGAATCTTCGGATTCAGGGACTTAATGTATGCTATCCACCTGAGCATTGCTAGGTCCGACGTCGCGCACCCGGAAACCATACCGAGAATCGGTAGGCAGTCCGTCTCTATTATTACCTCTGTTCCAATCAGGTAGTCTTTGTCGGCCTTGGCCGCCGAAACGATACCCTAGAGTTCATGTTTAACCTGGGCATATCCTTGCTATCGCTCGCGAAGTACTTTTGCTCCGAACTGGATGGGGAACCTCGTGCCGGTTTCGTCCTCCTGGTTGACCACCTATCCTATCCCGGTCGGGCTCGTGTCTACAGTATTGTAAATGGGGACGTCCTTGCCGTAAACTGCTTTCTGGAGTGTCGGTGCCGCGGTTAGCGCCTCCTTCAATCTACGAACAGACTCCGCATGTTCCTCGTCCCACTCGAATTTATGCCCCTTCTTCAGCAACCCGTAGAGCAGCTCTGCGATGTGCGCGTAATGCGGAATCCAAATATGGTAGAACGCACACGCGCCTAGGAACCTCCACACCTCCGTAACCGACTTGCATTCTTCCTTCATTGCAGAGATTGCTTCTACCTTTGCCGGAGACGGTTTCCAGCCATAAGGTCCGCACAAGTGTCCGACCACTAGGATCTCCGACTGCCCGAAGGCCAATTTCTCCCCGGAGAAGGTGAGCCACGTGCCCTCCAGCCTTTGTAGCACCTTCTCGCAGTCGATGATGTCGTCCGTTACGAATTTCCGGCATCCGTCCGGCCCAACCAATTCGTCCCTCTCTTCCACCGGGCATCCCTTGATCGGGATGTCGTCCAAGAACGACATGGTGATGTCCGGGATGCAGTCCCTCAACACCTTGTTCATCACCTTGTTGACCGACTACATGTCTTGAATGAAGCGCAGTGTGCCATTCTTCTTCGGCATGGTAAACCAC
Organism: Azolla caroliniana; assembly: GCF_043228905.1. NCBI lineage: Eukaryota > Viridiplantae > Streptophyta > Polypodiopsida > Salviniales > Salviniaceae > Azolla > Azolla caroliniana. The sequence continues at coordinate 18,404,639 of NW_028230450.1, read as the reverse complement.
CGATTCGAATATGAGGCACTCGATGGCTCGAGGATGCCCATCTCCACCTTTTGCTTCAGCAGCTCCATCAACTTTGGGATGTGAGCTCTAGGTACCGGAATCGGCTTGAGATTCCACGACACATGCGGTACTGTGAAGATCACCATTGGTTCCACGACCGTCGAATCTATGCACCTGATCTCCCCCGGCGTGAATGCAAAGGCCCTCCCATGCCTTTTGAGCAATCTCCGAAACCAATCCTCCTCCGCCGGCAGTAGAAAGCCACCCCCACCGACCTTGAGCTCCTGTAGCGTTATGTTAGTGAACCGGTGTCCTATGTCGGCCGAATTCCGTAAACTTGGGTCCGACGCGACCCCCTTTCTCCGCTCCCCGCTGCCCTCCGGCAAGAGAACCGCAACTGGCCTCACCTTCCAGTCCATAGTCTTGTATTTTGCATTTACATAGGCCGTCTGATCCGGCCTGACCCTTTACCTAAAGTCGGCAATGACTTCGTACATCTCCACCGAGCTTACTAGAATCACTCGGTCTTCACTAAAGCCTTCATCGATCACCTTTCCCATTTCCCCCAAGGTGTCGTTGAAAGAGACTGCCTCCATGGCGCTGCTAATTTCTTTGTCGGGGCGGAGGACTCCGCACTCCATGAAATGTTCCTCGGCCCCCTTCTTCTCCCGGCCACCGACTCTGGATATTGTACAACCTCCGTTGTCAGAAACCCAAAACTTCCTACCTATAGTACACTTGTGGGGTTCTACCGGAGTGTCCGGACTATCATGGCCGCATGCCTTGATAGCCCTCTCTAAAACAACCCTCGGCTGTCGCCGCCGAGGGTCTCGCGGTTACGCTCGTGGTTCAGTCGCACTGTCAGAAAATGGACGGAGTGTCGCCCATCTTGGCTTTTCACGCGTGCGTACGCCGAACTGTTATCCAACACCTTTGTCTCCATGTGTGCCGCCGTAATGTACAGTTCCCCAAGTATCATCGGGTGCGAGGATGTCTCCTGCACGAAGAAATGCTTATCAATCTCGACATCGCCGATTTTCACCCAGGTCGAAGCATGCTACGGTGTACCAACTTTTGGCCAAAAATTTAGTACTAAATCGAAGAAGAAAATAAACATTAAAAATTGTAAATAAGTTTCAAAAAACAAAAAACAAATTCATTACGTCACACTCGAATGCACAAAGATATTGTACGTCACACTCGAAATGTCCCTAGGCCATATTTAATACATTAATTGTTGCCCCAGTCTCCTAGGTAGAGTTGTACGAAAGCACACCTGGAGAAGGTATCCATTGTGACAGTTGGTCAGTCTCAGTATCTCTCTCTCTCTCTCTCTCTGGTATGGGTAGTCGAACGTGTCAATTGGTATCTCTCTCTCTCTCTCTCTCTCTCTCTCTCTCTCTCTCTCTCTCTCTCTCTCTCTTCTGTCTCGAAGTTGTCAGACAGACAGTGGCAGAAAGTTAAAGAAAGACGACATATATATTACAGGTCTATCTCTCTGTTTCTTTCTTTCACTCCACCTTCGATTCTTTCTGTTTTTTTCTTTCAAAGCTCTGTTTCTTTCTTTCTTTCTGTTTCTCTCTCTCACTCCACCTTCGATGCTCTGTTTCCCCGCGTAGCTGTTCTTGTGTTCCCCTCTGTGCCAGGTTCGATCTCTGAACGCAGAGATTTTTGTTTCCCCTGCTCGTTGTATGTGTTGTTGATTTTCCTTCCTTGTGTATGCTCGTTTGTTTCCTCTGTCTATGCTCGTTTGTCTCCTCTGCAGCAGCCTCGTTTGTCGAAATCAACACGGTCTGGTACCTCTGCAAGTTGTACAACCTCCAGGTATTCTCTGTGTTGCATGCCCAATACTCAATGTTTTCTTTTTCTGAATGTTTCCTGTCTGTCTGTATGCTCGTTTGTTTCCTCTGTCTATGCTCGTTTGTCTCCTCTGCAGCAGCCTCGTTTGTCGAAATCAACACGGTCTGGTACCTCTGCAAGTTGTACAACCTCCAGGTATTCTCTGTGTTTTTGTTTTCTCTGTGTTTCTCTGTGTTCCTTTTAAAAATGTATGAAAATATTTTGATCGAGGTGGTTGTGTGTTAGACATGTTTGTACATGCAACGTAAATGGAGTTGGCTATGATGAGTTGCTATGTTTTCGTTTTGTTCTTGTTTCTTGTCCATCTGTTTTATTTTGTGTGAGTTTGACATGGATGAGTGTTTTTCCGACTATTTTGGGTTTTTGTGTGTTTGACATGGCTTGTACGTGGGATGTGATGGAGTTGGCTATGATGATTTACAATGTTTTCGTTGGCTTGTGATGGAGTTGGCTTGTGTGTTTTACGATGTGATGGAGTTGGCTTGTACATGCGATGCGATGATTTACAATGATTTACAATGATGGAGTTGGCTATGATGATTTACAATGATGGAGTTGGCTATGATGATTTACAATGATGGAGTTGGCTATGATGATTTACAATGGAGTTTTTTTCCGACTATTTAGGGTTATTGTGTGTTTGACATGGTTTGTACATGCAATGAGATGATTTGCTATGTGTTGATGGTAATTGCTTGAGTTTTCTTCTAGTACATGCATATTCATTCCCTGAGAATTGTGTTGACTAGGACAATGACGAGAAGGACACCCATAAAGAAGACATTGATGAAAGAGAAAGTGAAGACACCAGTGAAGGAAGGAAGAAGGACACCCATGAAAGAAAGCAAGAAGACACCCACAAGAGAAAGGGTGATGAATTCATCAACACAGAGAAAGAAGATGTACCACTCCATCAGTCGAGACACACCTCTTGGATGGAATTATTTCCTTCGAGCACGACCTGACGTGTATCCAGAGCTGAGAGAGTGGTTGTTGAAAACCTGGGGGTCAGCACATCCCGACACAAGGCGAGGATTCCACATAAGTGGTTTGAAGAGGGAATACATGAATTTATTGAAGACGAGATACGAACATGTTTATGATACAAATCAAATCACTAACAATGAGGTGGGTACTGTTTTTGCACGTGCTTTTGCATGTGAAGTTCAAGGTGGCATTGACGTAAATTGGGAAGATTTTAATCGGCACCGGTCAGAACATTACAAAGGGTCCTCCAGTACCAACACTGGCTTGAAGTCATCTGGAACCTCTCATGTGGATATTCTAGCTATAACACCTATCCACCAAGTTCTAGAGGCAAAGGTACGGGCCACAATGACTGAAAAGCATGAACAGATGATGGCCGGTTGCATAGCTTCTATGAGCTCAAGAATACAAACACTACTTGCTGATTTGGAAGCAGTTAAATCAGCTGAGATACAGGCAGAAAAGAAATTTTCTTCAATAAAAACTACATATGAATGGATTGCATCGACAATCCAAAATTCAGAAAGTGAGGTCTTGAAAGAGGAGTTGAAGAAAGAGCTAAACAATATGGGCACTCAATTAGGTTCACAGATGAGAGACCTTGATACTTGCAGGAATGCACATGAAGAAATAGATAATAAGTTGTCAGCCTTAAAGTTGCATTCTGAGAACCTTGCATGCTTGATGCAGGATTTAAAACAAAATGGTTTTGATACTTTGTGTCCATCTGTAATTGAGCACCCAAGTGGTATAGAAAGTACCATTATTAGTATAGCTATATCACGGTATTGGCTTTAAAAGTTATTTATTTCTACTTCTTTGGTATAAATAAGTGAGCAACTAATATATTATAACTTGTGTTTGCAATCTTCCAGGTGTATATTTTGTGGCCTTGGATTCAAGCTGGAGGCTATGGATGTTGTGATTACACCATGCTTGCACACATATCATGTGTTATGTGCTAAGTATCATTTTGAGAAAGAGAATACATGTATGGACTGTAAAACTACAATTGCGGCTGAGTGGTACTATGCTTGGGGTTTAAAAGTACACCCGTACGGTATGTGGCTCTACTATTCTATTGTTTGTATTATATGATGTCAATTAACATTTGGACTAGAACTAGTGTATGCCACAATTCATACTTCAAATTTAGTGTAATCTCTAACAACTATTATGTGGAACCCTAATTATGTGGGTTAGTATTGGCAGTACTCTTAATATATAATTGGTATGTGTAGTTGAAGGGATATTTTCCACAATTAGTAGTACTAAAAGGGAACCAGGTACAACATCGTCCAATCTATATTGCAACTTGCCTAGTATTAGTTTAGTAAACACTATACTTATAGTACACTGTTGACTGTTAAGATTGTTTGTGTAACTTGGGAATTAGTACTAGTAATGTAATTTGGGAACAAGGTGTATAGTAAATTGTTGAATAATAGTACAATTATTGTAATTTGGAAATGAGGTGTGTCAAACACATATCACGTTTAGTACTAATACTGTTCAAGATTAATACTGTTGGTGTAATTAGTACAAGTTATGTAACTAGGTGTGTAGAAGACATATCATGTTTAGTATTACTTGTGTGCAAAATACCAATCTACATTTGTTGGATTAGTACTTAGTAAGTACTACATGCTTCATGAATAGTACTAGTTCTGTACTTTGTGAACTAAGTTACTAGTACATTGCTCATGATTAATACTAGTTTTGTAATTTGGGAACTGAGTAGTACTTTGTTCCTTATTAGTACTAGTTTTGTACCTTATTAGTACTAGATCAGTAATCTAGAAAATAAGTGAGTAGTACATTTTGTAGGATTAGTACTAATTGTGTAATTTGACTAAGTCAGTGGTACATTGTTGAGTAGTACATTGTTCAGGATTAGTACTAATTGTGTAATTTGACTAAGTCAGTGGTACAATGTTCGGGATTAGTACTCCTTGTGTAATTTGCTAACTAAGTGAGTAGTATATTGTGCATGATTAGTACTACTTGTGTAAATTGGGAACTAAGTGAGCAGTACATTGTTCGGGATTAGTACTCCTTGTGTAATTTGGTAACTAAGTGAGTAGTATATTGTGCATGATTAGTACTACTTGTGTAAATTGGGAACTAAGTGAGCAGTACATTGTTCGGGATTAGTACTCCTTGTGTAATTTGCTAACTAAGTGAGTAGTATATTGTGCATGATTAGTACTACTTGTGTAAATTGGGAACTAAGTGAGCATTACGTTGTTCGGCATTAGTACTCCTTGTGTAATTTGCTAACTAAGTGAGTAGTATATTGTGCATGATTAGTACTACTTGTGTAAATTGGGAACTAAGTGAGCATTACGTTGTTCGGGATTAGTACTAGTTCAGTGATTTAGGAAATAAGTGAGTAGTACATTGTTCAAGATTAGTACTACTTATTAATTTGACTTAGTCAGTGGTACATTTTTCGGGATTAGTACTTGTGTAATTTGGTAACTAAGTGAGTAGTATATTGTGCCTGATTAGTACTACTTGTGTATGTTGTGCATGATTAGTACTAATCGTGTAAATTGGGAACTAAGTGAGCAGTACAGTGTTCCTTATTAGTACTAGTTCAATAATTTAGGAACTATGTGAGTAGTACATTGTTCATGACTGGTACATTGTGTAAAATGGGAAGCAGCTCTTGTGACCTACATTATATATTTTAGATGATGGTACTAACATTCAAGGTTTTTTTGTTTCTTGCAATGAATGTTGTAGTGTCAAGCAACTCCACGCCAGGGAAGGTAATGGAACAACCAGCCCCTGTGCCTAAACCCTCAATATCTGCTGCACATTCCAAGGTTCAGGGACCATCATTACCAATAACCTATGATTTTTATGATGAGGATGAATGTATGAGAAGGGCCATTGGAGCAGTGGAACATATGCTTCTACAAACAAATTCCCCAAGCTCCGGTCAACATCAAGAAATAGAGCCCACTAAGAAGAGAAATGCAGTTTCTTTACAAATAGAGCCCAGTAAGAAGAGAAATGCTGCAAGAATGTTGTATGGAAACGGCAAGAAAGGCAAAGTTGAATGCAATGGTGAGTCATATAAGTTCTCACCTGTCTGGAGCATTGTCAACCTAATCCATTGTCTAATACCATGTACTTGTGTTACTAGCTGATGATGAAATGATATTTGGTGACGGAGATACGAGTCCAAAACCTGATCATGAAGACGAATTTATCACACTCCCAGGTACACGTCAAAAGCCAGACTTTGAAAACAATGATTTAGCTCATAACAACCCTATTCTTGTTGTTATTATAGATCATAACAACACTGTTGAGCACCTAGATGTTGTGGAGAAGATGACCGAGCCCACCACTTGCAATGGGGTATCTACGGCTGTACAGTATGACGATGTAACATTAGGTAAAAATGTGGCCCTAAACCCTATGTTCATTGTTTGCAAACTTTTGAGTATGTGAGTTCATACCAATATTCTTTGGAATCCCACTAATTAGGTTTACAAGAGCAGTCTGATTCCCAACTGCAATCAAATGAATCGGGAACTTCATGGAGCACAAGTGCAGAATCAGATTCCCATCAGAGTCAGAATCAAATTAACCTTTGCAAGGAGGCAGACTCTAGAAGCACATCTTCCACACATGAGGATTGTGAGAAAAACGAAGCATTCATATGTGAAGAGCAGCTGGCATGTACAAACAACACTATGTCTAAAGAAGCCTATGAGTGTGGAAAGAATATGGCAAGTACTGAAGAGAAGATTGAAGCCCATGAAGAGTGTGGAAAGAATATGGCAAGTACTGAAGAGAAGACTGATTGTACTGATAATGTGGCAAGTGCTGAAGAGAAGACTGATTGTACTGATAATGTGCTAGTACTATCTAAAGATTCCCATGAGGATCATGGAAAGAACATTGCTAGCAATGAAGAGGAGCTTGATTGTACTGAGAATGTGCTAGTAGTGTCTTGTGAAGCCCATGAGGATCGTGGAAAGAACATCGCTTTCCCTGAAGATAAGCCTGATTGTACAGAATCCCATGAGGAGTGTAGAGTGAACAACGTTACTAATGAAGGTGGGCCTGATTGTACTCAGAGCGAACAACGTTGTCTTAAGAATGAGGTGACATCCATCGTACAAGAGGAGTTGACCATGACTACTGCCACGGTCCACATACAGGAGTCTAATAAGAACGAGTGTATAGGCATCGGTGATGATGATAGGGCAATAAAGATCGCTAGGAGTACAAGCATTCAGGAGATGAGTGATAATTTGTCTATCGACAACACCTTTGTGGATTTGTGTACAAGCATTGCAGTTGCAGAAAACATAGTTGCTCTCTCAAGCTTGCCACCAGTACAAGGTGCCCGCGCATCCACGCCTGTCTCTGATGCCTCTGATGATGAAGTGCCACTTAGTCAGCTCATACCTAAAGGCTTTAAGATAAAGAAGAATGTAAAATCAGAAAAATCTGGCACCAACAACAAGCGCATTACAAGATCGGCCAAGTTACCCTCTAGTGCCTGATTGTCTTTCGATTGTACTTGAACTTTAGTTGTTAGTGATGTCTGAAATTGAACTATTTGGATACCAAAATACTATTTCAATTGCCAATGTAAAAAATCCAGTTCATGAATCTGAAATAGTTATACCAGTGTGAAATCAAGTTCATGTTTAAGGATTGCTTCTATATTTTGCTCATCAACATATATCAAAAACAATGGGAATATACTTTTTGATCTAAGTATTCTTATTTTACAACGTTTTGTTTCTTTTTTGAGATCATCTCCTAATCCTCGCAAAGTCTTTCAGTCTATTGTAGATAAAATGCTTGAAAGTCTTCTTAGCTTGCTAGGAAAATTTAGGTTTTTAGGTGTTGATGATGAGAAACAGAAAATATCGAGTATCGGGTGTTATTGAAGATATCCTGAAGTATAGACTGTTTCATCAATCCCATTTGGACGGTAACCAGAATGTGTGCAAATTGTTGAAGCAATGTGGGCCATATTTTGATGATATCATCCCAAAGGATGAATCATCCACTAACAGTAGTAAGGAAACACATACCTTTTTGAGCTATCACAAATTATTGTTTCAGAAGTTGGATTATTTTGTTAAGGAAAGGAAGGTTTGTACTTTAAAATCCATAGCCTGGATATTCAGGACTTATATACAAGAAGTAAAAACTCAGATGGCTTCACAGGACATATCATGAAACAAAAAAGGATTCTGAGAGAATAATTTTCATTGTTGTCTTCACAGAATTCATCGCCCCCTTTGAAAAATGAACTTACAGTAGAAAATCTTACAATATTAAAGTCTTTAATGAATTCAACTAACAATCTTCTCTTCGTAGCAAAAGAAGAGCAGATTTATGTGCCAACAGAGGACACACCAACTCTGCAAAACTCCTATGCTCAAATAACATCAGGAAACATGAGCAATATCGGCAATGAAGAAATCCAAGTCCTGTTGATAACAACTAATATATTATGAAAGATAAGTACAAGTGGTTGAGAGGCATAAACCCTTTGGAAGAAAGACGAAATATATCAATTCATTTGTCAATCATCAAAATTAATAGTGAACTCCAAGTGGATGTTTTTCAGTTTTCTAGTACAATGTATTGATAGGGTGACTTTCAAGCATTAAATAGAGAGACCTCCCCTAATATGTGCTCATGAACCTCTTGGGGGACCTTGTAGACAGTGTTGTATCCCTTAACCTTGTGCTTTGCTTGAGTCATATTGAATTTGATCGCAAGAATGGCATCAGCGTAGATTATTGCGATGGGTGCTTCTTTTAGTAATGCATATGTGTTCTTGCACTGCGGCAACTTTGCATAATAGTTTCCATACACGACAGACTCACCAACGTTGAAATTGTTGCCCCAACCATCCCTCACCACTTCTTTCAATAATGTCTTTCCTTGCTTGCACACCACAATGTAGTAGTCTTCTAAATCTTCATTCTGAGAATATTTGAGCACTGCAAAATGATCTCCAACTTCCAATAAAACTGCCAAGTCTTGATTTTGGTTGTAGTATACAATATCGTTTGAATGCACATCCTCTTCAATATCATCTTGTAGTTCAGGCTCAAGCTTCTGCAGCTTCCAGGGCTCCACGATTGATAGGTTGATGCATTTATCCCAAGCTTCATCTAGACACATGGAACAAAAGCATGATAAACTACGGAGTAACAATTGGGTTGTGTCCTTGCGGCTAAACCCTAACACACAATGGGTGCTGCGTGTCCCTTTCACGGTTTTACAACCATATGATTTAGTTCTATCGACCTCATCAGCGCGAACTTCAACAAACAATCTGTTCTTACCATCATTTGACATCTTCCATGTTAGCCACTGCACAACATCATGTGCATTTTGTAACTTAGCGCCATTATTATCCAACTGCTCACTTGTAAGGGCACGTTTGATCACAGTCCCCGCGCCATCATGCTCTCCTTTTCCATGTCCAGACCCGAAGTAATTCCATTGCATACGAATATTGAATAAGGAGAAATACCTGCTTTGGTGAGTACAAGATGAGTACAATACTATGAGTACAACATGAGTAAATACTGATTTAGTACAATTCTCTTAAGGACGGACAATACTATGAGTACAAGATGAGTACTTTATATCCTCCTGTAAACACAACATAGTACAGATACAACACACAACATAGTACAATGTGTCTATGGAGAACCCTTCACATGGATTAAAACATAATTAGTACAATTCTCTTAAGGACGGACAATACTATAAGTACAAGATGAGTACTTTACATCCTTTTGTAAACACAACATAGTACAAAACCAACACACAACATAGTACAATGTGTCTATGGAGAACCCTTCACATGGATTAATCGATACTTAGTACAATTCTCTTAAGGACGGACAATACTATGAGTACAAGATGAGTACTTTACATCCTCCTGTAAACACAACATAGTACAGATAGGACACACAACAAAGTACAATGTGTCTATGGAGAACCCTTCACATGGATTAAAACATAATTAGTACAATTCTCTTAAGGACGGACAATACTATGAGTACAAGATGAGTACTTTACATCCTCCTGTAAACACAACATAGTACAGATAGGACACACAACAAAGTACAATGTGTCTATGGAGAACCCTTCACATGGATTAAAACATAATTAGTACAATTCTCTTAAGGACGGACAATACTATAAGTACAAGATGAGTACTTTACATCCTTTTGTAAACACAACATAGTACAAAACCAACACACAACATAGTACAATGTGTCTATGGAGAACCCTTCACACGGATTAATCGATACTTAGTACAATTCTCTTAAGGACGGACAATACTATGAGTACAAGATGAGTACTTTACATCCTCCTGTAAACACAACATAGTACAGATAGGACACACAACAAAGTACAATGTGTCTATGGAGAACCCTTCACATGGATTAAAACATAATTAGTACAATTCTCTTAAGGACGGACAATACTATGAGTACAAGATGAGTACTTTACATCCTCCTGTAAACACAACATAGTACAGATAGGACACACAACAAAGTACAATGTGTCTATGGAGAACCCTTCACATGGATTAAAACATAATTAGTACAATTCTCTTAAGGACGGACAATACTATAAGTACAAGATGAGTACTTTACATCCTTTTGTAAACACAACATAGTACAGAACCAACACACAACATAGTACAATGTGTCTATGGAGAACACTTCACATGGATTAAAAGTTACTTAGTACAACATAATACAAACAAAATTAGTATGCATGCATCCATTCACAAGTGCAAGATTCGAATAGTTAGAAACATAATTAGTATGCATCGATGTGACTAGTACTGTTTGTTAATAGTTACAAACATAATTAGTATGCATCCACTAACACAAGATTTACTTCCTTACACATTGCATGATAAGTATTAAACATATGGATTAAAAATTACCTGGCGATAAAGTAGAACGATCGTGCCGCCTTAAACTGCGAGGCAGCACCATCAGACCAAACCCAATGACGGTTAAAGGTTAACCCTAGAGAAAATAAATCTGCATGGTGAAGCTTAAAACAATGTTGAACAAATAGTGTATCATGCTTTTTATCATCTGAAATGTAAAATATTGATTTCTTATGTAACTCACCGTCTTGCCTCCAATAGCAAATATGTACAAGTATTGTACATTGATCATTGTACCAATGCATTGATTGAACCTCATTTTGAACTTTAAATGTATAGTTTTCTGCAAAATCAATAACGGATACAATGACACCCGTTGGTAAGTTATTAATACATTCCTTGAACTGTGAATTTTGCCAATAACTCCGGAAGTTATGTGGAATAAACTCCCCAAGTTGTTTCTTAAATTCTGAGACAAGGGTAGCAGCACATGTCTCCTTATATACTTCCTTGATACGCTTAGTTACAACTCCCTTGCCAATATTTTCAGTCACATACTCCAAATATTTCCATTTCACGATATGACTATTTCCCATATCAAGCTCCTGCCTACAAAATAATGGTAGCGGACAAACCTTACATGTTCTTAATAGACATGTACGACGATGCCACTCACACGATGGTTCTTTTTCACAAACACAAGACCTCCATAGCTCAGAAACGGATGCATAAGTCATGTTTCGTGCATTACACCTATTATCCTCCCCATTTGGTCTACAAATCTCACAAGTGCAGACACATAATTCCCCATGTATACCCTTAGAATCAGTACGCATTGCATTCACAGAAACCCTTAACATGTCCATCTTCACATGGTACACACAACAACATGTATTCCTCTCATTTAATTTTCTAACATAAAATGGTTTCAAACCTTGGAACTTGCGGAATCCGACAGTCAAGCTTGGATGTTGGTCTTTAAAGTTCATGTACAATTCAGCCTACATCAACCAATATATATAGCAAACATTAATATACACTTGGTCAAAACAGAAAGTTATGGAATGTGAATTGATATAAAAAAATGGAATACCTCTGTCATCTCCAAGAAGTGTCTAGGGTGAATCTGGTACATACCCTGACTTATTCGTTGTCTACACACGTCCTTCTTATTTGGTGAGACACGCGTATTTTTGGCCCAAAATGAATCCACTTTCTCAATAATCTCTTGAGATAAGGCATCACATCGTCGTCTACGTCCCGACCCCAGCCACTTGAATTTGCTTGAGTGTATATTTCGGCGATGTTTCCTCAAGTTCCTTCTTTGAATACCCAGGGCTAAGGCAACTTTAGTATCACTATATTTTTTTTCTCTCACACCATTCACAACCATGTGTAGGGCTGCCCTCTTTGTAGCAAGTTTGTCTAAGCTCTCTACACCTTTCACTAAGTCTAGGGATGACTTCATAGACTCCACAATCTCTTCTGAAACACATTGGTCCCTAAATTTTATTCTCTCCATGTCTTCATTCAAACTTTGATGGTGTAACACTCTACAAATAATATCCCTACGATCCTCTTCACTAAATCTCTTCGTTATTTCTACCAAATAACGAACTATGTGAAGAACCACTCGTCTCTTAGTCCTTTCAGATATGCATGAGTTACTTGACAACTCACTCTCGTTAGGAACCCCCATTCGGTCACTAGATTTATCCACAAAAATTAAGTGTCTTGCGAAAGTAGTTAATGTTATATAGACTCAACCAAGAAAACACAATCAAATGTTTTTAAATGTGGCCTGCAAAGTGAGAAATATTTTGTTTCAAACATTAGAATTACATATCAAATATGGCAAATGTCAATTCTAAAAATTTAGTACTGAAATATGAAGAAATGAAACATTTTAGTACTGAAAATGAAAAAAATGGATGGAAGGAACCTCCAATGGTGGAGGGAGCGTGGATATATAGACTCAACCAAGAAAACACAATCAAATGTTTTTAAATGTGGCCTGCAAAGTGAGAAATATTTTGTTTCAAACATTAGAATTACATATCAAATATGGCAAATGTCAATTCTAAAAATTTAGTACTGAAATATGAAGAAATGAAACATTTTAGTACTGAAAATGAAAAAAATGGATGGAAGGAACCTCCAATGGTGGAGGGAGCGTGGATATATAGACTCAACCAAGAAAACACAATCAAATGTTTTTAAATGTGGCCAAAAAGTGAGAAATATTTTGTTTCAAACATTAGAATTACATATCAAATATGGCAAATGTCAATTCTAAAAATTTAGTACTGAAATATGAAGAAATGAAACATTTTAGTACTGAAAATAAAAAAAAGGATGGAAGGAACCTCCAATGGTGGAGGGAGCGTTGGATATGCCGCCTCGATTTGGTGGAAGGAACCTCCAATGGTGGAGGGAGCGTGGATATGCAGCCTCGATTTGGTGGAAGGAACCTCCAATGGTGGAGGGAGCGTTGGATATGCCGCCTCGATTTGGTGGAAGGAACCTCCAATGCCGCCTCGATTTGGTGGAAAAAGCCCCAAATCACCACGACATCAACTGCAATCGGTGGAAGTACGAAAGTCGTTGTCAAAGAAGTGACTATTGGCTGCTACCTAAACCCTCAGAACAGTCTCTGTACCTCAACCGAAACCTAACAAAAACAGAAACCCTAAAAAAATCAGAAATCCTCAACTCAAACTCTCCAACCAGACATGGATGTCTGAGATTTAGATTGAAGGAAAATCAGAAACGTGACATGGATGTCTGTGATGAAAAGCTCAGAGAGATAGAGGAAGAACAGTATGAGGGGAATCGCCAAAACGACGTGAGGGGAAGCGCCAAAATCGACGTGAGGGGAAAATAGCCCCCAAAATGGAAGAACATCTCCTCACGTGTTCCCCCCACTCCTTCTACAGTAAATGACACTTGTACTACAGTCACCCCACTCTCCAAAATCGATTTTCTTTTTCTCTAATTTTTTTTCTGAATTATTCAGTACTAACAGTATTGAAAGTACTGACAATTTTTGTGGCCAAAAACAGTACTTTTTTGGTACCCCGTAGCGTGCTTCGACCCACCCGTACATTCGGGCAGGCCCCGTGCAGCTCCTTCATGGCACGTGTAGCTGCACGTATCTTCCACCCATGGTTGGTGTTGATCGACCACTAGAAGTCCATAGACATCAGGTTGATCTCCGACCCGTGGTCGGTTAGCGCCACTACCGGCTCCTGGACGTCCCCAACCCGAACAAGGGTTTCCGTAGTAGCCCTTGCCCAGTGTAACTTCGAATAGTGGTTCTCCGCCAACTCGTCTTCCAGGGCCATGTCTTCCAGGTGCGTGGTTCTCACCTCCACCGGTTTCTCCGGTTCCGGCTCTGTCGAGAGCCCTTTTCGCTTCACCAAGTCCACGATGGAATCGTGGAACTCCTTCTTGGCAATTCCTAGCACCTCCCTCAGCGACAACTCCACTTTGTTGTCGAGAATTCGCTCCTCAAGGACCTTCCGCAGGTCCTTCGACCTCTCAATCTCCATGCTTAGCCAGTAACCGGCCTGCTTTGTTTTATCCGGTGCGCCGGGGTTACCGGCCTCATTTTGCTTCTGCCCGAACCGAGTCTTGTACCGCTGTGAGGGCCTGGCACCTCCGGCCTTTCCCGCACGCTTGTCTTCTACCAGAATCTCATAGTTCTGGCATGCGGCTTCCACGAAACCGGTCTTTTCCTCAACCGGATCGTCCCATCCAGTGACCTCCCGGACCTGCTACTCCGTGCGGTCCGCTTCTTCCCTCTTCAGTCGTGCGCCGCCAAGGCCTTCTAGCACCAAGGGCTAGAAGCTAGAGTCTTCCTTTTTCCTGCCCTTGTCGCTCCCGGCCCGGATTCAAGCCAACGCCGAATAGTGGACAACCTCTACATGGCGCACCGCTACTTCTTCCATCAACCTCTTCATTCTGTCGCGCCCGAAGTTCGTCTCTAGGGGTCTCCGGGTATCACCGGTGTGCACCTGCCCGTTCCACAGGTACACCACATTGCTTCTAAGTGCGTCTGCAAAATCCGTGCACTCTTTTCGGGCGTGGCCGATCGCGTCGCACCACATGCACCGCTGCCCAGTCGGAGGCCTCCGGTTGCGGGACTGTTCACCGTTGTCTGGAGATCGCGCACCATCTGCATCAACTCTTCCAGAGCCGCTCCTCCAAATGGGCCCTTAACCACGCCGGTTGAGGTCGAGCCCGTCTCGAGCCAATCCTAGGTTTCCTCATTCCGTGCCGGCAAAGGCTCATCAAACTTCCTTGCCCGGACGGGTCTTTCCGCCGACGATCCCTTGTCGACCCACTCACGCCGTTTGTCAAATCGGCCGCAGACTCTCTTCACCACGACCCAGTCGGCTATCAGCCCGTCATCCATTTCTAGTAGGAGACCCACTTGATCTCGATCCCGCGCATCCATGGCTTTGACAAACAACAAGACACGGCTTGTGTCAAACACGGTTTTGTCCAGTGCTGAGAGCCGCGCGAAACGCTCTTCAAACTCCCGGAGAAGCGCCGACACATTCCTCCCCTTTCCGGGGGTCTCCACCCAATCCATGAAATCTCGCTTCGATAACTGAAGTGCGTCATCGAGACCGTACCTTTCGAGGAGGCGCCCCTCGAACTCTTCCTAGGTCCGGCATCCGGCCTGCACCTCAAGCACCTCCGTGTGGATGCTCGGTGTCGCCACCCAAGGGAACCCAGCCAGACACCTATCCTCCGGGATGTCCCTCATCACCATTTCGGCTCGGTAGGCCACCAAATAGCTCGTGGCGTCCTTCCCATCGAGCGGCCTATTGTGCCAACAATTGCTTCAATGGACCTGTCGAGGGTGTCCGTGCCCTCAGGAGCACTTACTATCCGATCAACTACTGCTGCCATGGCTTCAGCGAGCTCTGATCCCCTCATCTTCAACTCCTCTATCTCCTTGTTTCACGTCGAGTTCACCAAATATGTCAAGTTATTTCGCTTTCGCATGGGAAATAAGGTAGGACCATGGGGGCCTTGAACCGAGGAAATAGCGAAAGAAGAGGAAGGGAGAAGCGCGTACACGTAGGGCCGGGCAAACCTCTCTACAACCGACATCGCTTGCCAGAGAAACACAGGTAGACGAAAAACAAGAGATTCAATTACAACAACAGTAATGATTACAGTGTTAGCAAGATTACAACCGGCTAGCCGGCGACAGAGCCAACCCAGACAATCACACACCCACGCGCGCACACATTAGAGCCTTGCCGGAATGCACACGGCTTTCCTCGAAGCAGAGGCAACCCACCCAAAATCCTGTAGAGAGCAACGAAAAAGGAGGAGAGAGCTCGATTCCTAGTCCGACAGCACCTCGTCCTTGCCTAAAACGCGATCCCCTCTCAGTCCCCTCTCCTCTCCTTTTATAGCCCAAGGAGAGAGACGTTACAGTCTGTTCCATCACTTTTATTCTATGTCCCTTTTGATAGAGATACTCCTCGATTCTCTACCTAATGCATACGCGCTACCTAGGATATTCACATCGCCGACCTGTACCTAACTATGTACAATACATCAAAACATGTCCCCGTGTGTAAGGCCGGTTCACGCACACTATCCACCAATTCCTCCTACGGACGGTTTTCTCCATGACAACATCGGCATATTCTGACAACTCGCCCATGCAACAAACTTGATTACAAAAATTTGGGGCCATTCCGCATCATTGATAAAGTCAACATTGTGGCTTTCCGTCTTGCTCTTCCATCACGCTACCGAATTCACAATGTCTTCCATGCATCACTTCTTGAGCTCTATCATCCATCCTCAATTCTAGGAAGAAGCATCGACCCACCTCCCCCTGTGGCTTTGGCGACCGGGGATGAGTATGAAGTCGAGACCATTCTGGACTCGCGCAAGAGCCAACGAAAGCTCCAGTATCTGGTATTGTGGAAAGGATATCCCATCTCTAAGGCTACATGGGAGCCCGCTAGAAATTTACTAAATGCCCCAGAAGTGGTTCATGATTTTCATCTCCGATATCCTCACAATCCTGCACCTTCTTGAAATCGGCACTTAAGGGGAGGATAATGTCATGAACATCGACTCGAATGTGAACCTTAGGCCCTTTTATATAAATTTCTCCTAGACAAACTTTAGACTTCAAACCTTTGTATAAAGAGTGGTATGTAAGACCTAGTATGTAAGACTCAATATGTAAGACCTAGTATGTAAGACCCAGTATGTAATATTCAATATGTAAGACTCAGTATGTAAGACTTGGCATGCAAGAATTAATATGCTTGATATTATAGTATGTAAGACTTGGCATGAGCATGCTTATCATGCATCACTACATGTATAAAAATAGTTGATCTCCCTTGTTAACATCAAGGAGATCAACACCAGTCATGGAATAGATATTTTTACTCATTGTCATCAACTTCTTGATCTCCCTATCTCATCAACTTCTTGATCCTTGCAACAATGGTATATCTTGTAATTTCTCCCAAATAAATCCATAATTTGGGGGAATACATAACCATCGGTTGGCATCTTCAAAATCCAACAACCTTTGAGATTCATTATCAACCACATCTTCCAAATGTACAATCCCCAATCGAAATAAACGATTGAATTGAGATCTCAACTTCTCTTTCCCATGCCAAAACAACACTCAAGAAGAAACAAGCAATTCATTTTGTAATGAATTACAATATTCTCGATCACTTGATGGTCCCCATTCAAAAAGAGATAATGGATCTTGCCACGATCTTACCAAATGTTGTCCACATATAGAATGTCGAATCTTTAGAGGAATACTTCCATTGAGTAATGACCACCAGGATGCTTGAATCTTTGTTTTCCCGTGCACCGATCCTTCATGCTCAATAAAATATTGCATCATAGGTATCCATGGTTGATTTTGTTGACATATATCTCGTAATAATGCAAATCTACGAGCCATCAAATGCCTTTCCAAATCCAATATTGTTGCTCCACCTAACCTTTAGGAGTAGCGAAATGGTCCCATGAAATCCATACAACTCCCATCATTTCTCGCTTCCGCCACAACATGAACTGAATATGTTGTAAAATGTTTTGTAATGCCTTCTTAGTCCAAGGTAGTAAAGGCAAAAAATATAATAACATGGGTATCAAGATACATTGCACCACTTTGAGTCATACATGAAAGGGCCATAATTTGAGACTTCCAATACATAAATTTGTCCTTCAATTTACTACCAATCCAATCAATCAATTGAACATTTGTAACAACAACACCCAATGGATACCCAAATGTCGATAAATTGATCCTCGTGTAATCACTGACCCTCGCCATCCCAAACATTCCAAATCACTCTCCGTACAAGAAATAAGGCGAGACTTCCTCCAATTTATATACAACCCTAAAGCCAAAGCAAATTGATCCCAAACTTGCATACTCCTTTCAAGATTTTCTTTTGAGGCTTGTAAAAACATAAAAGAATCATCAACCAATGCTTGTGCCACCAATTGTCCACCAGAAGGAAGATGCAAACCCACAATACCACCATTAGCCGCAAGATTTGACAACATTACTAACAAAGGATGTGTAACAATAGCAAATAACAATGGTCTTAGTAGACATCCTTGCCGCACGGATCTAGTAAGAAACACTTTCGGAGTAACTCCGCCATTAACCATCACACGCGAGGTTGCATTTTGCCCTAGCAAGAATATAAGTCGACACATACGAGGACCAAACCCCATATTATACATCACACTTGAGAGGAAAAACCAATAGCTTTTTCCAAATCTAATTGCACCATAACCATTTCTTGATGTGTATGTCGTGCATAATCAATAGCCATTTGAACATTCAAAACATTATGCAATATATTTCTACTTGTAATAAAACCATATTGAGATGGATGAATAAGTTGAGGTAAGAACTTCTGAAGTCTGTTGGATAATATCTTTGCAAACACTTTGTATAACCCTCCCATCAATGAAATGGGCCTCCATTGATGAAATGACTCCGGAGATGGTACCTTTGGTATCAGTTTGATTAAGCCCACCTTCCAGCTCTCGGGCATGAAACCAGAATCCCAACATTGTTGAAACATTTGTGTGAATGGACTCTTAAGCATGCCAACATACTTCTTAAAAACTTCATTTGTAACACCATCCCAACCAGGCCTTTTACAATTTGGAAGGTGTAACAATACCTTTTCCACCTCAGCTTCTTCAAAATCAGCATCTGATTCTTGACAAATATTTGTATTCACGACACTCCCAATTACATTATAAAACTCTTGTCATGCTTTCAACATGTCCTCATTAATAATCAACTCTGGCCCAATCAAATTCTTAAAATGAGTAATACATAACTCAATAACCTTGATTGGGTCTACAATAATGTCATCCCCTATCTTAATGTGTACCACATTTGAACGAGCATATGGTGGTCTTAATCCTTGAAAAAACATATGAGATTGTGATTGATTATCTATAAATCCCTCCTTTAATTGACGTAGTCTTGTCTGTTGATAACTTTGACAAGTAAAATTCTTCACAATGTCCTGTACTTGAACTTAAACATCCAAAAGCTCTTCATCATGTGGATTATTCATCAATAGTACATTGCATCGCGTAAGAATATATGAAAACTTATCAATCAATTTCTTATGTCTTTTAGCATTAGCCATACCATACAAACGGTGAATATCATTGATGTTTTGTAGTGTTGTATCCCATGCATGCCATCCTTTTGAAATAACTTGTTCTGAAAACAGGCCAAAAATTTGTTGCATATAGGCATCAAATAAGGAATGTAATAATAAAGAAGAATTAAACCTCAAAGGAACTCGATCAAGCAATGTTTTGAACATATCTAAACATATGGGAAAATGATCTGATGTCACAACCTCTTGCATAATTGACATATTAAGCATCTCTGGCAAAAAGGACTCATCATGCATAACATACATTCCATCTAACCTACTCCATGTTTCCTTATATTGCATAGACTGAAATGTAAACCCAACCTCATCTTGATGCAACCATTTCCATACATCCAACTTCAAAACCTCTGATGCCAATTTGTCCCAAACTGCTTGCTCAGGAGAATCCATCAATGAGAATTGTGAAGTAGATTGTGAAGCATCAACACACATATTAAAATCACCCATTAACAAACCAACATGGCCCACTAATAATCGTGGATACATTGAAGACCATAACTCAATGCGTTGATTATCATTATTGGGTGCATAGATTCCTACCAACCATATCAAATCCTCAAAATACTTGACTTCCACCACCAAAAAACGTCCATATGGATCATTATAGACTATATGTGGACAAAACAAATCACGAAAAATCATGACAACCCCTAAGTAATGATGTGATAATTGTCCTGCATAATATGCGGAATATCCACACAAATGTAACACAGATCCTGCTAAATCATGACACTTATGTTCAACTACACATAAAACATCCCATTCTTTATCAAATAAAGTTTTCCAGAATATATATTTCTTATGAGGAGAAGATGCCCCTCGCACATTCCATGATACCACTTTCATTTATCACTTTTAGTAAGAACTTGCTCTTTATGAGCAAGTGTATTCATGAATGTACTAACTACTTGTTCAAGAGCTGCATAAGGATTCATGTGTACTACATCCCCTCCAACAATATTAGGGTTTTGTTGTCTAGTTCTAGGAGAATGAAGTCCTTGATTTAATTGAGGTCATACCACTCTTCTTGAATAATCAAATTTTAATTGGTTGGACAATCTTTGATTTCGCACTTGTTTCTACCAAGGATTTTTCTTAAACCCCTCATTCAATCTCAAATTATCTTTTGGTAATGCCTTACCATTAGTATTTTTTGTGTCCCTTTGTATGGCAACACCCTTCCCTTTTATCTTATGCTTCACTTGATACCACTCTCCATCTTCAACATCTGGGTCATCATTAATGCATATTCCATTCTCCTCCCCAACACCTCTAACATGACCATGAACTTTAGGATCTCGCTATAACCCATGAGATGTTCCCTCATCCATGACCATATCAACCATTTAGACAATATCTTTCTCAACATCTTCCTTATTTTTCCCTTTGACATTATTTTCTGGGGATAGTTCACCATGAGATTGGCATTCAGCCATAAAATGCCCCAATTTACCACATTAAAACAATGTCATGCAAAGGTCTCCCATTGAAGCTTAAAATGAAATCGACCAAATCAAGATGTATTTATACTCAACCATCCTGGAAGTTTACAACTTGTATCCCATAACATGCAAAATCTACATTTGTTCAACGAATTAACAT
This sequence comes from Azolla caroliniana, assembly GCF_043228905.1. Taxonomy (NCBI): domain Eukaryota; kingdom Viridiplantae; phylum Streptophyta; class Polypodiopsida; order Salviniales; family Salviniaceae; genus Azolla; species Azolla caroliniana. The sequence continues at coordinate 18,383,543 of NW_028230450.1, read as the reverse complement.
GAGGAGCAACCAAAGCTTTACCAATTTGAGACATCAATCCTGGTAGTAAATCCCAAAAGAATGAGTTACTGCAATCAACGGTCACCCAAATTGGACATTATTGTTTTAATAAATCTTTATAATCCACCACTGGAACCCATTCCATCACATGCACCAATCTTCTATCAAAAAATATTGTTACCTTTGCCATCAAAGTCGTATGATGTTCTAACGATCGAAAAACCACATCATAGAAACCTCTTGGACCCACATAGACATCCTCAACACAATTAGGCATTATGAATGAATTCAACCACTACTTAATCCATGATACTAAAGGAAGTTTGCTAGTGAAATACAAAATAACACCACGATCATAGAACTTGTCAAAATTTGCTAACATAGACTTGGTCTCCATCACCACCTCTACAACATCCTCCTCCACACAATCTTTAGCATCTTTCTCATTTTTTTCCATAAAATTGGAAAGCAAAGCCTTAACAAAATCACGACAACTATCAATATTATAATCATCTCCAATAACATCTTTCCCACCAAGAATAGCAACATATGATGTTTTGTCATGTTCTGTAGAATCGATGCACTTTTGCCTCTTGTAATTTTCACAACCATCATTACTACCACATCCATCAACAATCATCAACTCACTTCATGTTGTTGTGTCAACCATCCTAATAGAGATTGAGAGAACTAACTTGAGACGAAGAAGATTTTTCTTGTAGGTTCTTGTAACGATAAGGAAACTTAGCATCCAAATAATCCTTGGAAAGCTCTCTAAATGAGCTTCGCAACAAGCCAAAAATCATAAAAATCAGAGTTCTGAGTACAAAGTTACATCATAAACATATTTCAACACTATTCTTGGAACGTCATCGCTTTTTTTCCTCCTCTCCTCTCTCTCTCTCTCTTTTCTTACACACACACACACACAGAGAGAGAGTTTCTTCCGCTGCACAAGAACACCTACACACTCCTTTTCTTTATACTTATTGAATGTCATTTTTCAATTGGTCTCTACCTCTCATCATTGGAGGGCTGAACATTTCCCCCCTTGTTAGTTCCCTCAACTATGTGAGATGGTTGTCCCTTATCTAGGTTAACAAGGTGAACACTTGTATGAGCTTTAGGTGTATCGTTCTGAGGTCTAAAACTCTTCTTGTTTTCTGGGCAATCTTTCAATACATGACCTTTCTGTTTTCCATAAAAACATTGCCCAAGCATACCCACATATTCCAATTTTTGCATAAACATAGAATTCCCATAGGGTGACGATAAGAGTACCTGAGTAGGTAAATTTTCCATGGAGGGAACTAAGATTCGAATTGATGGGTATCCTATTAACTTTATTTCCAATGCATCTTCACGAGGAGGTAGAACCATGTTGATTCTACAATTGATGTACAACCATGTATTCCTTAGGGATTCTCAAGTAAACAATTGAAATCGGGGTTAGATAGTGCTCCGAATTCATAATTTTGATAGAATCAAAGCCCGTTTCCATGACACAAACAAGCAATTGCATTACGAATGTTAATTATCATATTAGCATTCAACGTTACCTCTATGGACTCAACAGTATCCAATTCTAAGTGATAAAAGGAATGCCCCATGAACTTGTTGAGAATCAAGCTCAACTTGGTCTAGTGTGTGAACTCACCTTGAGAGTGAATAGACACTCCAACGGTCAAGAGTCACCATTAAGTCACCACTTTGTATTCTAGCATTTAGTATGAGTCATAGAATCATATTCTATGACACATAACTTATGAGCTTTCACATTCCCCATGCTCCATGAGTCTTGTAGTTAATGAAGAGAGAGGGTGACTACATAAAGCACCCTCCTCCCACCTTGTATTATGTTGAGTCTTTCTCCTTTGTTAATATACTTAACCTTGCGTATTCTCTGTGTTTTACTCTTTGTCTCTCTCTCTCACACACATACACACACATAACTCATATCTCTTCCGCTTCACAAGAATCCATCTCTTGATTCTTTACATGGTATCAGAGCGATTTGGTAGCTCGATCTAGCCCATTCGCCTCATCGTGATCGTGTGTTGTGCTCCATGCCGACGACCAAGAACCGGCTCATCGCTATCGTAGCTTCTCTACATAGCTCGCATTCGAAGAGAGAAGAAGAAGAAGAAGAAGAATCGACATAATGAATACTCAAATGGGGAGCGCTCTCCCTATCGAGAAGTTGGATCGAAACAACTTCGCATCTTGGGAGTACAAGATGCACCAATACCTTGTCGGGCAAGGCTATTGGAGCTACATCAAAGGAGCGCATGAAGATCGACCCGTCGAAGCGGCTCCCGGATACGCGACATGGGAGCAAGCCACAAGCTGCGTGATGTATTGCTTGGCGACATGTGTTCACGACCACATGCTCGGTTACATTCGAGAAGCTAAGATGCCGAAGGAAGCGTGGGAAAATCTACGAAAGATTTTTGCCACCAACACGACTGCGAGGAAGCTTCAACTCCGCCAAGAGTTGAACAACATTCAACAAAGGGACATGTCCATCACGACATACACCTTGAAGATCAAGGAGCTTTGCGACTCACTCGGCTCAATAAGCGTAAGTATAGATGATGATGAGATGGTGCAAATATGCCTCGGCGGCCTCGCACCACGGTTTGGCGCGATGCGAACCACCGTTCTAGCATGGGAGAAATCTCCCTCCTTCTTCGAGCTCCAATCAATGCTATTGGTCGAAGAAAACCACGTGTGTACAAGGAGCAATGAGCCAGAAGGCCACATGCTCTACACGCACTCTAATGGAGGAAGAGGATGCGGATGAGCGAGAGGCCGATTCGGCCAAGGACAAGGCGGATGAGGTCCGACCTACGACAACAACTCCCAATTTCGGCCGCAAAACGGAAGCCAATGAGGAACCTTCGCAAGAAGGCTTCCACTCCGGCCCGAGCCATCAACACGCAACCGAATGCGGATATTGTGGAAAGCTCGGCCACCACGAAGAAGAGTGCCGAAAGAAGATGCGTGAATCGGCTTCCACAAGCCAACAACTCACGAATTAAGCACACAATTCCGACTATGAAGAGTATAGCGGAATGTACGGGAACAACTCCGACTATGAAGATCGTGGCGAAATGTATGCGCACAACTCCGACTGTGGCAGAATGTTCATGATGAAACATAGAGCAAACTCTATGTCGACCTCTACCTCAACTAGTTCCTCCGGTCCGGAAGACGTATGGTTCGTCGATTCCGGTGCCTCGAACCATATGACATTGCATCAAGAATGGTTCTAAGAACTTCGAGAGTTGGACCGACTCAGCTATGTTGAAACCGGAGACGACACTACGCACCCGATTTGGCACATCGGCAATGTTCCGTTCGGAAAAGAAGGTAAGCGAAATTACATTAAAAATGGCTTGCATATACCGACCATTACGAAGAATTTGGTCTCCGTCGGCCAAATTGTAGAGCAAGGGATGCAAGTTCGATTTAATCCAGGTGGTTGCTTCATCGAAAAAGAGGGCCGACTCATCGCACGCGGACGAAGAGAGGGCCGGATGTTCATTCTCGATTCAGGCGAGATGAAATCCGCCATGTTCGTGAAAGGCACGAAAGCCGACTCCGACCGACATAGAGCTATGGCACAAGCGAATCGGCCACATCAATCTCAACAAACTCAAAGCAATGAAATCGAAAGGAGTCATCATCGAACTCCCGACATTCAAAGAGAAGGAGATTGACGGTGTATGCGAAGCGTGCCAATTCGGCAAGCAACACCGACACCCATTCCCGAAAGAGTGGAACGTGAGCAAAGGTCTACTCGACGTAGTCCATTCCGACGTATGGGGACCGGCACAAACGGCTACATTCGGCGGATGCCGATATTACGTGCTCTTCATTGACGACTTCACTAGGCACACTTGGATCTACCCGATGCAGCAAAAGAGCGAAGTGTTTGGACACTTCCAAAAATTCAAGAATGAAGTCGAGAAAGCCACGGGCCGACATGTACAATGCCTTCGATCGGATGGCGGTAGGGAGTACTTCTCCAACGATTTCACGACGTATCTCCGAAATGAAGGAATTCGGCGAGAATTCACGTGTCGACACACTCCGCAACAAAACGGAGTAGTCGAGTACAAAAATCAGCACATCCTCGAAGTAGCACAAGCCATGATGAACAAGAAGCATATGCCCAAGTCATATTGGACCGAAGCTGCAAATATGGCCGTCTACCTAATGAACCGATGCACAACATCCAGCGTGCACGAGGTCACTCCGCACGAAAAATACTTCGGAAAGAAGTCGGACATATCGCACACCCGGATATTCGGCGCGATAGCATATGTGCTCATCCCCGACGAGAAGCGTCAAAAGCTTGACCCGAAGTTGGAGAAATGTATCCTCGTAGGATACTCACTAGAGCAAAAGGGGTACAAGTGCTACAACCCCTCAACTCGAAAATCTCGAGTAAGTCGAGACGTCATATTTGACGAGTCCGCATCTTGGTACGCACCAGAGACAACTACGACTCCGACTCCGCTCGACCCGGAATCCGTCGAACCAGAGATAGAGGATGAAGATCGCCTTACGCACATGTTCGAAGAAAGTCCAATCACGACCCGATTGAGCGGACCACAAGAGCCTTTGAGCGATCAAAGCACATCACGGCCTAGCCCGAAGATGGACAAAGGCAAGGCAAAAATGGCGGAATACGAAGACAATCGCTTCGATGACGATGAGTCGACTCACTCACTCGACAGTGAGTTCGGCAGCTTCGATGTACCAATTGGAGCTAAGAAAGCCCTCATCTCTGCAAATGAAAAGCTCCACTGCTCCACCCATGAAAAGAATCTGATTAGCCAATTCAGCTACAATGACTACATGGCATATCACTATGCCTTTATGATGAAGGTGGCAACAGTACGCGAGCCGGAAACATTCTCCGAAGCAACCAAGGATCCGCGATGGATCGAAGCCATGAACGAGGAGATGCAGGCACTACGCAAGAACGAGACATGGGATTTCGTTCCCATCTCACCACACAAAAAGGCAATCGGATGTAGATGGATTTACAAAGTGAAGTACAACGTTGACGGCTCCGTCAACCGCTACAAAGCGCGACTCGTAGCGAAAGGCTACGCCCAAACGCACGGAGTTGACTACGAGGAGACCTTTGCCCCGGAGGCAAAGATCACGACGGTACAGACCGTAATTGCGCTTGCCGCGGCGAAAGGGCGGCACCTCCATCAAATGGACGTCAAGAACGCCTTTCTACAAGGCGAATTAGAAGAGGAGGTGTACATGATACAAGCACCCGGCTTCGAATTGCACATTCATCCGAAAGCAGTATGCCGACTCAAGAAGCCACTCTACGGCCTCAAGCAAGCACCGCGTGCTTGGCATTCAAAGATAACGCAATATCTTCATCAAATCGGCTTCCATATGTCAAAATTGGACAACTCCCTCTACATACGAAGCGATTCCGCAAGTCCGATCGTCATCATTTTATATGTGGATGACCTAGTAATTGGCGGTGAGCATCTCATCGAAATCAATAAGGTCAAATCCCTCCTTTCCAACAAGTTCGAGATGACGGACATGAAGGAGCTCCACTACTTACTCAGCATCGAGGTAATTCGGACTCTGGCCGGAATCATGATCTCTCAACGGCCCTTCATCCTCAACTTACTATACAAGTTCGGGATGGCTGAGTGCAAATCCGAGGCAACCCCGCTCGATCGTAATCTCAAACTAGATGCGAACTCCAGCACCAAAGCGTGTGAGCCGACTTAGTATCCGCAATTCATCGGGAGTCTCATCTACCTCACGATCACTCGACCCGATCTCAGCTATCCGGTCGGTCTCCTTAGTCAATTCATGCAAACACCGTGTGATACTCACTTGGATTGCGCTAAGCGAGTTCTACGGTACGTAAGCGGCACAATGGATTGCGGCATCCTCTACAAGACTGCGATGCCAATACGACTCGAGGGGTACACCGACGCCGATTGGGCCGGCTACAAAGCCGATAGAAGATCAACCTCAGGATTTGTTCTCCCTCGGCAGTGGAGCAATATCCTGGAGTAGCAAGAAGCAACCTACCATCGCTCTTTCGAGTATGGAGGCGGAATACATGGGCGCAGCCGTAGCTGCGTGTGAAGCCGTATGGCTCAAGAGGATTTTGAAGGATCTGGGCGTACCCATCAAGGATCCGACTTCCCTTTAATGCGACAACATGAGCAGTATCTATCTGGCTCGGAACCCAGTGTTGCACGCGCAGACAAAGCACATCGAACTGCACTATCACTTCATCCGAGAGCGCGTTCTAGCTGGCGATGTCGACCTACAACACATTAGCACAAATCTTCAAACGGCCGACATCTTCATTAAAGCCTTAGGATCCGACAAGCTCTGGCAATTCATGACTGATCTCAGATTGACAATCCCTGACCTGCCAAGCTTGAGGGGGAGTACTAAAGACATTACGCAATAATGCGAGGATTCCGTAACCGCGCAACGAAGCCACGCAAAGCCGCGAAGAAAGACGCAAGCCGAAGTACAGACTTCGCAACTACGCACAACGCAAGCTGGAGCACAGATTCCGCAACTCCGCATAAATGCAAGTCGACGCAAACTCCAAAACACGAGTCGAAGCGGATTTCAGATACCGTCTGAAACCGACCCGACTTGAGCTTGAGGGGGCATGTTGAGAATCAAGCTCAACTTGTTCTAGTGTGTGAACTCACCTTGAGAGTGAATAGACACTCCAACAGTCAAGAGTCACCATTAAGTCACCACTTTGTATTCTAGCATTTAGTATGAGTCATAGAATCATATTCTATGACACATAACTTATGAGCTTTCACATTCCCCATGCTCCATGAGTCTTGTAGTTAATGAAGAGAGAGGGTGACTACATAAAGCACCCTCCTCCCACCTTGTATTAAGTTGAGTCTTTCTCCTTTGTTAATATACTTAACCTTGCGTATTCTCTGTGTTTTACTCTTTGTCTCTCTCTCTCTCACACATACACACACATAACTCATATCTCTTCCGCTTCACAAGAAACCATCTCTTGATTCTTTACAGAACTTAACATCAATTACTATTGAATAGGTGTGTAGACAACTTACCTCTCTTTGCAACATGGCTTCTTCTTTTGGTGTAAAGACAACGACGATAGCAGACCGTGGAGGAGCTGTTGGGGGCGTTGCATCAGAGTTCCCTTGGCCTAACGTGTTGGTCATCTCTACTTCGTCTTCTTCTGAGTTGCAACAATCGTTCTCTGTTTTTCCTCTGTGCTCTTCAGCAAAATGAGGGTTGTCTTTTTATTTTTAATTTTAAAGAAGATATTCTGTCATTAATATAAAAAAAATTACAAGATTTTAAACCTCTATGTGATCGGCGGGGGAAACAACCATTTCGAAGGCTGAAAATGCCAATAAGGAGTGCCATAATTGGATGTCATGAATGGAGTAGTTGTCCAGCTAATAAGAAACTCATGCCATTGAGCAATTTTAGCCTCAGAATCTCCAACTATACCATCCCATTGACCCTTCAAACTATGAACTATGTCTAACCAAATACTTGAAACCACTTCAGCTGGTGGTGTTTTAAGTTGGTGGAAAACAAGAGAGCACCAAGCCTTCCAGATGTGATATACAATGGTACTACTCATTATCTCCCATACTAGTTGGACTTCCTTCTGTACTCCTGAAAATTGTAATGACAGCAGTGGTAATGTATGAACACTTCCATATTGAGTGTAAAACCCATGGTCCATAGATTCGGTGTCACAATGGAACGCATCATGGACAAGTGATGTCCAAACCACCATTCTCCAAGTGAAAACCAATGGGTGAAATTAATTAGCAAAAATTCTAAGGAGACATTACCATATCGGATGAAACTCAATGCATTCCCATAAACAATGTTTTTGAGTTTCCGTTTGTAAATGACATCAAGTACAACCAGAAGATACTCCCATCCTATGCAACTATGTGCCAACTGGCAAGGCCCGGTGTACAACTAACCATTGTACATGAAATCTTTCGTGTGTTTGTTTTCTTGCCCATAAAATATCCCAGAATTTTGCAAGGAATTGGGGAGTAGTACCTTGTTGATTCCAATATTGAGATGCAACCGGCAACACATCACATGTATCTGAAAGTACATGTCTTCCCAACTATACAGAATATTGGAAGAAATTGAACTTGTTACCCTTGTAAGGATCTGTCCACTGATAATCAATTGGGTCCCAATCTAATCTTAATAGCGGTTTTTTAACTAACACCCACAACTTCCAATGTGGTCTTATTTCCTCTATCATTGGATCAATATACCATTTACGGTCGGCATATCCGATGATCCTTATCTTGTGTTCAATAGCATAGGGGTAATCTATCACCATTTCCCCCGACTGAGATGTCAATTGGTTTGTTTCATCCACCTCAAAACACCGGCATGTCTTATCATCTAAATACCCTTTAATAACCAAGAGTACTTCCAATCTTGAAAAAACCCCAACCCATTTATGAATAGAGTTATTGGGTGGTATGGGGAGTCTACTCATAGCTTCTTGAATTTGTTGATACAGTATTTGGCCGCCATGCATATTACATAGGATTTCTTTTTGCTCCTCCAATGAACGTGATAAAAAGTCGTTCCAAGTCTAAACTATTTTCGTAGGACCTTTTGTCATTTTCCCCCACGATAGCCATTGTCTAGAACCCAACATTGAACTATCTGATGTTGTAAACAACGGGTTCCAGACTATCTTTTGTTTGAGATATCAAGTTAATGTTCGGGGTTAGGTTTACTGTGAGGCAAACCAGGTAATACTTGTTTCCATGCCAACAGAATCTAAGGAGCGGCCTCTACCGATCGTATTCTCGATAGAAGAAGAGGCTGAATTCAAATCAGAGATTCAGTGTCTAACTCAACTCTCCATGATCTGCAGAGTGGTGGGAGCTCGGCTGAATAGAGGTGAGTGCAAAGATTTATTACAAGCAGCTATGCATGGATTAATTGGTAGGATAATAGATACATCCAATTTATGGGACGAGGATTTTATCATGTGGAATTGGATACAATCGAATCAGCGGGCATAATGTTGGAACATAATCCTCTTGATGTAAGAGGTACCTGTGCATTTGTGATGCCTTGGAAACAAGGTTTTAATCCTATGGAGGCAATACGGAAAGGAGATCGGATACTTCCATTAATGATTGTTTTCCCGGGATTACGCAAGGAGTATTTACCAATGCTTGGAGCAATAGCTTCGAGGATCGGAACGGTAGTGAGAGTCCAAGAAAGTATGGTTATGCGATTAACTAAAATGTCAGGATTTCCATCAGCCTGAATCTTGGTAGGATCACTCGAAAACTTACCTACAAAGGTAATGCTATCAAATGAAGAAGGGGATTTTATAGAACAAAAGGTGGAGTTTGCCAAACTCCCTGGACAATGCTTCTATTGTCGACAAATGGGACATTTAGCCAAGAATTTCCCAAGGAGAAATGTTAAATTGGGGGGAAAAAAACGTTGTTGCGAATATTGTAAACAAGAAGGGCATGAGGCAAATAAATGTCAAGAGAAACTAGCCTCAGATTGTATGGGTGTACGGGCACAAGGGAAAACTAGAGACAATCAATGGATAAATGTAAAGGCTAAGCATGGATGCAAGACACATACGGTGCCTATGCAAGAGACATGCCTCACCCCTAATGCGTATAATGCATTGGACATAGAAATTGATACACAAGAACAACCAACATCCACTACTGAGATAAGGGGGGGAAATGTTAGTACCTAAAAAGAGAGATGATGATAGAAAAGAGAGAGAAGAAAGATATAAAAACCCAAATATACAAAGATATATTAATAAGGAGTGATGATCATAGAAACAAGAGAAAGAAGATACATAAACTCAAGCCTACAAGGATGAATTGATAACAACTCAACCAACACTACATAAATCCAAGAAAATATCACAAGAAAAAGACCCCCCTCACCACCTCACTCTTCTTGATTTATATGAAGTTCTCCTCTAGTAGATAAGTTTCGCTTGCTTTCTTTTCCACGCTTTTTTTAGAGCTTTTCCATCTCCTATTCTTAGCTATGACACAACGATCTTCTAATCGTCATATCTCTCTCATCCATGCTCCAAATTTAGAGTTTTAAAAAGTTACGGATAGCTCTCGTCATACGCTTTCTAACCCATATTTACGCGTGATATTTGGGTGTCAAACGAGAGAGTTATGAGCGTTTGTTTCGGACTGCATTTTGGTGGTCTGCTTTTTCCTTCTTTTACTTTTCTCCATCTTTCTTGCTTTTAGTTTGACTTATACTTGAAACCTTAGCTCGTGTTCTTGGCCTTCGGGTGTGAATGCTCCATACCTTATATTTTTGTAGACTTCAATACCTTGAATTCTAAAAACACTTTCACAATACCATCCAACCAAATGATGGATGTGTCAAGTCAAGAACATTTCGTTCAAAAAGAACGTTACGATCACAAAATTTGGATAATGCGACCACAATAAGAACATGTGGGATGTTGAAGGAGGATACCGGAAATGGTGGGTTTTCAATACTTGATTATGCAGCCCCCTTTGGGCATGATTTCACAAAGCATTTGGGTGTTAAAGATGTTCATGAACCCAATGCAATAAGGGTCCATGTTTTATTTAGACAAAAACAAGTGGAAAGCCCATTTGTTGGTTATTCCTTTCCATTATGTGGTTATGAGAGAAATGACATATGGAATCAATCGAATGTTATGTTGGCCATGAGGGGACAAGTTTTGTATTTTGCCAAATACATGCAAAATCCTCAATTGGGGGAAAAAATATTGAGGGGGTTAGAGAATGCAAGTTGTTCAATGGTTCCGTATTTGGATGCAATGAACCGCAAGCATGTTGTATTGGATGTACCTTTAGATATATTGTTTGATTTTGGATATGTTTATATTCATGAAGATAATGAGTTGGAAAGCCAAGCCAAGGCTCGGGCCCATCATCATTGGCAATTCATTAAAGAAGGTTGTGACATACTCAAAAGCCAAATGGTGATTATGGGAGATGGGGGGGTGTAAGCTCCGTGGAACCATCCTCTAAGACTCATAGGATCGGGTATGGTTCGGTCTCTAACCATTGTTAATGAGGCTCCTCACGTGGAATGTTCAGGGCTTGGGAGATCCCTTGTATCGAAGATATAGAGGTAGGTTAAGGAAAGCATTCAAAAGTGTCTCACGAATGGGTCGTTGGATATTATAATGTTTCAAGAACATCATTTGAATGAGCAAAGAACACGGAACTATGGCACTATATTACCTGGTAGTTGGGAGATGTTTTGGTCCCCGGCTATTGGCACTAGTGGTACACAAGGCGGGGTGTGTATGGCAATAGCACATCATTCGAAATCAAGTATTATATGCAAAAAAATCATTGTGCTAGGAAGAGCACAATATATTGTATTACAAGATTTGCATACAACTTGGGGTTACTTGAATATCTACACGCCAAATCATGCATTGGCTAGGAAACACTTTTGGTGTGAAATTACAAATGCATTACCGAATGTGTCTCATTGGTGTGTTGCGGGGGATTTTAATATGCTTGAGGACCCGGAGGATAGGAAAGGAGGGAGTGTTTCAACAATTCATGGGGAGGAATTAGCAGTCTGGGAACGGATGTGTTTGAAATTGAGTATTTTGGATGCATGGCATATGCCTAATGTTTATAGATCTCAGGATTCCTTGAGTTTCTCACATTGTGATAGGAGAATTGCTGGAACCAATCTTTCAAGATTGGATAGATTTTATGTGGGGGAGGCCTTTGTCTTAAATGGGGGAAATATCACTATTATGCCAAGCACAACTTTCTCTGATCATGCTCCTATTATATTGAGAACCTTTGGGCAATCGAAAAGGGAGTCCATACAATTTAGGATACCCGAAAAAGTAATGTTACATGATAGATGGTATAATCAAGTGACAGATATTTGGCGGAACAAAGATAATATGGATGTTCCCATTACAATCAAAGTGGCTTGTGCTTTGACGGAGATATCACAATATTTTGCGTTAAAATCAAGATCTAAATTTATGGAATATCAAGAGAAGGAAAGAAGGATGAGGGCAAGATTGATATCTTTGCAAAGATTGCAATAGGGTCGGCCAGAGTGTGCATGGATAACTTCACATCTTGAAGAAGCCCGAAAACAAGTTCAACATATGGAAGAATGTCATAGTCAATTTCGGTATCACAATTCTGCTTCAAGATGGACACAAATTGGGGATAGATGTACAAAACAATTTTTTAATATTAAAGGCCCCAAGAGAGACTCTAATGTAACCTATTGTTTGTGGAATGAAAATGGCGAACTTGAAATGGATCCAAATGTTCTACGTGAAATTGCCACAAAATTCTATGCTACCCTTTTGTCAGAAGAGCCTATCTCTGAGGATATCAGCCAAAATAGAATGAAGGTCTGGGCGGAAATTCAACCCAAGGTTACTCAAGCAATGCAAGATTCATTGATGTCACCTATTACAGAATTGGATACACTCTTTATCGGACAATAGTTGTCCTGGAGTGGATGGACTTACACCTAAATTCTACAAGAAATATTGGGGGATACTGAAGAAAGATTTAAAAGATGCTTACCAACATATGTTTGAAAGTGGAGAGATGCCCATGTCATTATCTGAGGGGCTTATTTATCTTATACCTAAAACAAAAGGGGTTTCAGAAGATATTCATAAGTGGAGGCCAATCACCCTCTTGAATACTAGTTATAAACTATTTGCTAAGTTACTTTGTTCTCGGTTACAAGAGGTATTACCAAAGATAATTCATGTATCGCAAATTGGTTTTATGAGGGAAAGGAGTATTATGGATAATGTTTTTACATTTTGGGAGGCTACTACAATAGCGGTAAAAAACAAACAAAACCTAGCCGTGTTGCTTTTAGATTTTGAGAAAGCGTATGATAGGGTTGACTGGAATTTTTTGGAAGGTACTATGCATCACTTGGGCTTCAACACGGCATGGATTAAGGGTGTTTCTTGTCTTTATAGAAATGCACATAGTCATGTGTTGTTGGCAGGTGGAGTAGGACCTCGGTTTAACATTACTCGATCCATCCGCCAAGGATGTCCACTCACACCATTTTTGTTCCTTTTGTTTGCGGAAGCAATGCATGTATTTATATCATCACAATCTATAGGCTTGCGTGGTTTGGCAATGCCAATGCATGGACAAGATATATTGGACTCGGAATTTGCAGATGATACTGCATTATATGTGGATGGGACTCTAACGAATTTGCAACAAGTACAAGGGGCTTTGTCACAGTTTTGTATAGCGTCTGGAGCTAAGTTAAATTGGGAGAAAACTGTTGCATTTTGGGTGAGCAAGGAACCGTCGCCTTGTTGGGTACCACATCATAATTTCCAATGGACTCAAAGAGGAGTTGCAGTTCAATATCTTGGAGTGTAGGTTGGGATTGATTTGGTTCTAGAATTACATGTTGCACCATTACAATTAAATTTGAGGAAAAAGTTATTCTTGTGGAGCCATGCTAAACTATCTTTGGTCGGTAGAGTGATAGTTGCCAACCATGTGCTACTATCTACGGTGTGGTATATAGCCTCATCTTGGATCTTTTCAAAATCATGCATTGGACAAATTCGAAGGCTAGTTAGGAATTTTATATGGGCTGGGGAGGATAAGAGTTATGTAAGAGCGAAGGTGGCTTGGAGTACACTGATAACCCTGAAGTAATACGGTGGTCTAGGGATTATAGATCCATTAGACCAATGCATGGCCTTGTTAGCAAAGCTAATAGTTCATGGCCTTTTACCAGGACATGCTCCTTTGAAGCAATTGCTTATGCAAAGATTGTATCGTTGTGCTCCGCCGATGGGTGGATTATGGGCTGATAGCATAAGGTGGATCTTTATACCAGACAAGAAACATGTTATGACTAGGAATTGGGAAGACAAATTTTTTAATGGTCTTCTACGAGCATGGGAGCATGTACATAAAGGGTTGGAAAATGGTGTACCAACATGTGAGGAGGAATACTTGAGACAAAACTTAGTGTGGAATATGAATATGTGTTTGCCCTCATGGCACATGTTGGGGTCCCGTACGCAATTGGATTGGGCCAAGCTCGATGTAAGGCCAGGAGCGTCCATTGATGCATGGAAATCATTTCATACTCTGAATATAAATGACAAATCAGAATTCTTGTCTTCCTTGAGAGGGGGGCTGATTATGTGGGACCAGGTGCAGTCGGTTTTGGGGCACTCAGCCTCTACGGTATGGTCCTTTAATCCTCCCAAGTGGGAAGGAGCATTTACGAGGCTTCAAGTGCTAGTGGGGGTAAGGGGACATTTGTCTTGCGGACGATGTCAAGACTATGATGTGGAGGAAGATGGCAATATATGTAGAGCAGCGATACAAACAGAGGTCTTGCAATGTGCTACATTTTCTAAAATAAGGGTCCTTGCTTATGATGGATCTAAGTGGATCGTCGACCCACAAATTGAGGCAGTCAAGGAGCATTGGAAACTGAGAGTTTTTGAAAAGAAACCTTTGATAAGGTTGCAATGGGATCTGAGAGAATTTCGGTGGAAAGATCCGTTTGATCGTGCGGAAAAAAGGTGTGGTTTTTTTTCAGTACTCAGTTAAGATTGGACGACACATTTTGGCAGCTCAATGTAGGACTACACCACAAGCTAGTCAATTTTGGACCCATCAAGGGATCACGTCCGAATTCCTAACAAAGTTTTGGAGAACATTATGGAAAAGGAAGCAAGATATGAAAATAAATGTCTTCCAATGGCTAGTAATACATAGAGCATTACCAGTTGGCCAATGGTTGCAACAATCAGCTGCATCGACCACATGAAACATTGTAGTTGTCAGACGGAGACATTGAAACATTGCTTGTGGGAATGTCATGCTGCACAACAAGTTTGGAGACGAGTGTTTCGAGTTCTTGCTTGTATGTTTAGGGATTGCAATTTTTCGTGGGGTATGGTAGTATGGGCTACAATGGCACAAGTGATGTGGCCATATGAGGCATGCCCAAATGACACGATTATTAGAATTCAAAGAGGAATGATAATGGTGGTGCAACGAAGTCAAATGGAGGCTCCTTACATGTTAAAGACAATGCAAGAAGTATGGGAGCTACTATGCACCACCACAATGTGGTTTATTTGGACTGCTAGGTGTTCTAAGGTGTTTGGTAATACTATTGTTCATCCAGTGGAAAGTGTACGGAATGTCTAGATGGAGATGGTACATACCTTGAAAGGGCGGTATGAGGATATTAAAGGTGAGATAGATGATGCGGTGTTGCAACGTCTCGAATTTATTGCCTATTGGAAGAAGGCCCCTTTTCTCACAGTACAAAATCCAAGACTTAAATGGTGCTTAGCACCACCAGTATGGTTGTTCCCACCACCAATCACATAACTTGGTTAAGGAGTGGTGGTGTTCATACTATTTATCCTTGAGGGATGGAACCTAAGGAAGAATGCACCAGATCAATGGTAGCTCGATGGTAGGTCAGTTTTTATTGTAATAATTGTTCATAACTAATGAAAGGATATATTTCCGGGGAAAAAAAAAATACTTGTTTCCATGCTGAAAAATAGTGTCCTAATAAATTTGTCTTCCCATCTATTGGATGAAGGTACTCAGAAATTTTCCATAAATATCCAATTTACATCCTTCGGCTAGGGGGCACCTAAGCGAGGAGAGCAATCTAAACAATAGTTAAACAATAATACTTTCCAATATCTCTTGCCCCGACGTAAATCCTCTAACAAGCAACCTACTTAACAATGAGCTTGATTGGTCTACTGGATCAAGAATACCTAATCCTCCTTTAGAACAAGGTAAGGTAATAACATCTCATTTCACTTTAGACCGAGCATTGCCTTCCGTTTTACCAGACCAGAAGAAATTACGAATCAGTCTACGTATTTTCAGAGTACATGACTTGGAGACAATCCAACATGACATAACATACCATGTTGAAGCCAATAAAACCTGATTAGCAACTACAATCCAACCAACAAAAGTTAGCTTGACCGAACTCCATAATAACAACTTTTTCCGCAATGACAAGAGGAGGGGTGCCAGTTGATTTTCCATTAAAAGATCAATACCTATCGTACACCCTAGGTACCGAACTGGGCAACCTAATGGTATCCATCGAAATTGCGGGTGTGGATTCCATAGAGGAGGCTCTACATCCCCCACCCAAAATGCAAAGGACTTGTTCCAATTGACCAGTGCACCTGAAGCCTTACAAAATGTGCATATGACCAATTCTGTTTTTTGCAGATTTTCCAAATCACCTTTTAAGTATAGGACAATGTCATTTGCAAATTCAGTGTCCCGTACTCCTATTGTGAGAGTGGGATGCGTAGTCCCCATATACCTATATCACCAGCATTCAAAAAAGAATCATTGCCTCAACAAAAAATAAAAACAGGAAAGGAGCCAAAGGACAACCTTGGCGAATTGAGCAAGAAATAGGAAACAAAGGTCCATAATTCGTAGCCAGTAAGACTCAGCTTTGTGCAAAATTATATAATGAAGAAATACCTCTTATCCATTCTTTCGAGAAACCAAAACGAGCCAATACACCTTGTAAAAAATCCCAGTCAACACGGCCATAAGCTTTCTCAAAATCAAGCATAACAATGGCCAACTTTTGATTAGATTTGGCTGCCACAACAACAGATTCCCAAAACGTATAAACATGACCCAAAATGTTCCTTTCCCGAATGAATCTTGTTTGAGTCGGATGTATAACTATAGGCATTATAATTCTAAGTCGTATACTAATAGCTTTAGCTAGGATTTTATACACCGTATTTAGTAATGTAATCGGACGCCATTTATTGATGTCCAGTGAAGAACGAGAGTTGTCTTGCTCAAGGATCGTGTGTATGTATGTATGTACAGTATGTATGTGTGATATATATGTCTATCTGTATGTATGTATGTATGTATGTATGTATGTATGTTGTGCAATGTGTGTGTATGTATGTATATGCTACTTATTTAATAAAGATATCCATTCATTATGTATGTATAATGTATGTATGTATGTATGTTGTGCAATGTGTGTGTATGTATGTATATGCTACTTATTTAATAAAGATATCCATTCATTATGTATGTATAATGTATGTATGTATGTATGTATGTATGTGTGTATGTATAATATATGTATGTATGTATGTATGTATGTATGTATGTATGTATGTATGAGGGAGAGGCCATATTCGGAAATTCACAGAATGTCTCCCTCTCTTTCTTCCCCCTGTTTTCTGCGCCTCCTTCTTCTTCCTCTGTTTCTGCAGACTGCAACGCAGGACGAAGGAAAGCTTCGTGAATGAATCCAGTAATGAAGCAGCTTGGACAAAAATCAGTCGCCTCCCTTTTCTCTTCAATGGCTTCTTCTTCTTCTTCTTCTTCTTCTTCTTCTTCTGCTGCTGCTGCTGCTGTTTCAAACAACCCTAGGTATACACAGTATTGTTCTTCTTGTCAATTCTGCATTCCTCGGTTTCCCTTTTCTGTCTCTCGATCGATCTTGATGCAAATATTAACAACAGGCGACGTGGGGATCTTTCTCTACAAGATTTTCTGGACAAGACAACCATGACAAAAGAGAAAGAGAAGGAGAAGGAGAAGGAGAAAGAGAAGCTTCCCTTCGATTCTGTCTACAGAAGTGTGTTGATGAATGGAGGTCCGATAACTCAGAGGTCGGACACAGGGCTTAATCCGCCAGATACTCCAGCTTCTTCTTCTTCTTTGACGTCTTCTTGCAGTGCTGAGAGTGTGTGTGATAGTCTCCGTGTGCAAAGAGCTTCGACGAAGAAGAGACTTGTAGACGAACTGAACAGAAGTATGATGTTTCTATGTCCATTGTATGTAAAAATGATGGTGATGGTGATGTTTCCTAATGTTTTTTCATAATGGTGATGAATGATGATGATGGTAATAAAAGGGAGCTTGTTGCAGAACGCAGAAAAAGAAAGCACAAGAACGAATATATTAATAAGCCCTCCCGTTTGCTAGTGCTTGGCGATGATCCTGTATCCAACAGACCTAAGCTGCTGAGATCAGAATCTGCCCGCCCTATTTTCAACCACTGTATGGATTGCTCTCTCCTTCTTCTCATACAATTTGTCTTCATTTTGTACATAGATTCTCACGTTCTTGCATCCATTCCTGTTTTAAACCCCTGCATTTTCCACGCGAGAATTCGCAGGGATGACCCTCATATTTGGTCTTCTTTCTGTAAATGTTGTACATGGATTCACCAATATTTGAACCTTATCTTCCTCGTGACCTCAATTTATTCTGCTTCCACAATGTTACATCCTTTCATGTTGATCTGTCTGTACATAGTCCTTCATGTTTGTAAACTTATACATTGAAAACCTAATCAGATGTATTCAACCATCATCTTGGTTTCTTCTAAATATCTCCATAGCGTCCTGCTACGAGCTTTATTTCAACTCTTAGCAGAGTACAATGGAAGCTTATGAAACAGCTCTATATCTTGCATTTAGCTTCCCAAGTATTTATGGAAAACTAGGAAATACCTGAGCTTTTCTTTATTTCCCCGAAGGCATGTCCCGAGCTGATTGTATAATTTCTTAAACACCGTGTATAACTGATAAATAAAGCGATGAATTAACCATTGCCATTTGAAGGAATAATTATAGCTAGAGGCATTCACTAGAGTAAAATAAAATCTCAGAGTACTTTGGGGTTACTCCCCATAGTTCAAGTGTGCATAGCTATCCATGTTATTGTATTCAAAAAGAGGTTCCATGTTCATGTGATTTGTCGTCTGAAAAGTGTTGAAGTCTGCATAGGCATCTATATGTCATTCTATGTCACAAAACTTGTCAAATGATGTCTTTGTACCCGCCCAACTAGCATGGATCAATTGATCTTTGCACTCAGTGTGGAAAAAAAGATATAACTTGTGATTGTTGTTCATAAGATACTGTTATCATTTGATCACTTGAACCCGACACCAATTTTCTCTATACATAGAATGTTTGATCATTTGCTATACTTTGCAGATTCAGATGGAAATGGATGGTGGGAGCAAGACATGGTTGGGTTGGAAGCCACAGCTTGTGTTGAGTGGGAAGGCATAGGGTCTATGAGCTTGGGGGATCCTTTCATGTCACCATTATGAGTTTGTCTAAATTGATAACAATGTGTATACATGTTCCCTTTTATGAAAAACATTTGGTATGAGACCCAAATGCACAAGCTTTTTTTACATTTCTATATTACCCCAATATCCCACTTCTGCTTGAGGAAAATCACTGCCTATCGTCATGATCAAACCTATGATTGTTTCTTTTCTGAGCTGATCTAATAGATTGTCCCTGCTAGAAGAAAAGTTCCAGCACAAAAATCCCTTGAGTCCTGACTCGACGTTTATAGTTTTTTGAATGTAAGAGCTCAGATGATCTTCTTTTCTCACATATATGCCCAGTGGAAACTGTTAAATCAAATTATTAAGCAAATCCATGCTATTGAGAATAATTAGTTCCAATGAGAGTTTTTCACAGCCTTATCATTTGCATTCGATGGTATGATATTTCATTAGTTTGGAATGCTTGCACAGTTATCGTTATACATGGAATGTAATTGCACTGTTAGATGCTAATGGGGTAGGTCATGGATGTCATGAATTATTGACCAGGCATCATAGCGCGTTGGATGAATGAAGAACCACAAATATTTGAAATAATATCAATAATATTTTTGTTCGTGTCTGCTTCTGCTTCTAATACCCTCGAAGTGGCTGTCTTTTCTTGATTCACTAAGAACAAATAATTAATAATGAAAACCTACTAATGATGGGAACCAAAAAAATTACCAAATTTCCTGAGTATTTCTTTGTTTTTCAAATGTCAATATGTTTCTGTTGTTTTACTGTATCCCCTGGACAGATTGCCCATTGGGTAATTGCATGTTCTACTTAAGCAGTATTATGGTCAAAGTGCTCGTGTTGTGTCATTTATATGTGTAGTTCTTGCAATAATCTAAATTAATACAACTTTTCTCCATTTTGTAAATTGACACCATGTACATTTAGGGAAATATGGAAAGCTTAGTGGCATTTTCAGAAATAGGGAAAAACTTATTGGTAAATTTGGAGTTTTCTCTCAGGAAAATTCTTGTAGCCAACCATGCAACTCCAATATGTACCCACAATTTCAGTCAAGCTCATCTTAAAGTCTCAGCGCTTTAAATTCTGGTCAATGAGGGCATTTTGGTAAGTATCGAAAACATGTAGCGGCATTTTGAGAAAAAAAGAGAACGTTGGTGCAGTTTTTTGTCCTTTCTTAAATTATGTAGATGTAAAGAGTACATGCCTGCCTATTGTAGTATTTTTGTTTTCATACAAAAGAACAAGTAAAAGGTGGAAATTGCTAAGAGAGAAGAAAGCCAAATAGAAATCATCTTAAAAGCAAACCATGAATCAATCACAAAACAACAGGAAACAAATATCTCCCTCTTTTTCTCTTTTTTGCTCTATATGGACAAAAGAACCAAGAATGATTGATACTCATACATGTGTGGTGGATGGGGTCACAGACAAATTACAAAAATTATGATCATATTGGTAATCAATGATCAGATCCTCAGAGAAGCACACACAAATGATCTGTAGTAAAGCAGGAACTTGTGACTACCATAAGCTTTGTATACATGGTTTATAAAAGATGTGGAGTTCGGTTGGATTGGTCACACCTCTTACTCGGCATTGGCACAAGTGATGCCGATGCTGATGCCAATGCTGAAGCTGGTCGACTACGCAAATGCACTTGTGATTTCCCTGCGCCTAACCTTGTATTGCTTGATTGGCATTCCGATCTCCCATCCAACATGTATTGCTTCTTTGGACTAGTTTCATTCTTCCTCTCATCATTAAATTTTATGGGCATCTTCCCTTCACTTACTGTAGCATTCCTTCCTCCTACCATACTTTGGTTGCTTAGTTCTTCTTGTTTTCCTCGCTCATGGTATCGCTTCATCGCCGCCTTTGGTGTGGCCGAACCATCACGATTATGATTAGGGTGATCATGACATCGGGGTGAACTCTTCAAACCATGGATAATGCAAACCTTAGTATTTCTATCCACTGATGTGGGGGTGCTAATAGTTTTTTGCTCAGCAGTGGAGTTTCTGACCCCCTGAATGTTGTTAATGTAGCACTCATTTGGCTTGTTTCTCTCAGCATTAAAAGCCATGTCAAGTCCATTGACATGGTGGTAATTCTGCTCTACCATATGATTACTATCTTCCTTGCAACGCATGCATGGGGACTCATCATTATTGAGACCCAATGGCAATCTCATGCCAATGTGTCCTTCTCGGGGTCCTTGTTCGTTTGTACAGAGTTCATCGTCAGCGGACACAGTAATTGTCATCCTCGAGGGGCTTTCTTTCTTCGTCACCGTGAGCATGCGGAACAGCTTCAGGAGCTGTCCTCCAAGATCGCTGCATTTGTTTTCTGCCATGGAAGCTCCTTCTAATGCCGTCTGCACACCGACCCGAACATTCTCCATTTTCTCTTCCACGATCCTGCAGTATAGCTACATAGCATTTTTTAGCTTACAAACTTGCAAATTCATGTAAGGAGAAGCAAAAAAAAAACAAAAAAAAATAAATTCCCCCAAAGTATTAGATATTTTGCATCATTGGATTTCTCTCAGGCATTTCCTTATCACATTGTTAGAAAGAGCCCAAATTTCCCCTTCATTTCCCAACAGTCAAATTATGTTCATTGACATTATGAGAGCTTTTTGAACTCCATCTCACCCAAACATGTTTAAGTGCTTCAGCAAGCTTATTGTATTATTTCCTAATCAGAACCATTGTCGGAAAATATCTAACAGTTTTCTGGGTACATTTTGATACATTCAATCTTCTTTGAACCAGAGTAAAGGTGAAAAAATGATATCGTACCGCAAATTAGAGATAGCATCAGACTCTACTCGAGTAATTCGGGTCTCCAAGCTCTCAAAAAGCTTCGTGTTGACAGGTCTGCCACCATCGTCAATATCTCCATCGCATTCTTTTATCTTTTGCATGTATCGAGACAACTCATGATATAGATTGATCAACCTCTCCTTTTGTTTTGGGGTCATGTTGTTAAGACCCAGTTTATTCTCGTCATTATCAAACTCGGATAATTCTTTCTCTTCAAGCTTCCCATCGACGATTCCATGTTCTAAAGACAAGATCTTCTTCTCCAAGTCCTGTAGAAGCGTAGCTGCCGATGCATACTTCTGTAACCACATTTCAGCTGACTTGTGCAAGTCTCCATTGCTACTTTGCAGATCCTGAACAGAGGAAGCCATGTTCAAATGCATAGTTTCAAGCAAAGTGACCTTTTGATTTGTTTCATCCTGGCTTTTATCTATCTTCTTTTGAAACTTTTCCATTTCTTGCCTCAAACGTTGCTGGTCATTCTTGAAAGCTTCGATTCTGTTATTGTTCTCACTTTTGTTGTCCTCTGACCTGATGGAAGAATCTTCCAGCTTCTTCTTTAAATCCTCAATGTCATGCTTTATCATCTCATCTCTTAGATTTGGTTCTTCCTCCCTCTTTGTGCTCAAAGATTTTATAGAGGCATTAACTTCTTGCACAAGACGTTCGAGATCAGCTAATTCATGTTCTGTCTTTCCGATACGGAGGCTCAAATCTTCATGTGACATAGCTGCTGTTTTTTCTTCTTTGTCTTCATTTGGGATAGATCCCTCTCTCTGATTCAATAGGGAAAGGAGCTTTTCCTCTTCCATGTTTACATGCTTAGCCATCTCTTCAGATATCGATAAGCACTCCTTCCGAACCTCATATACCTCCATTAGAACTTTCTCAGACTTTTCTGCAGCTTCTTTCTGGGAACTGACCATTTTTCCAATCTCCTCCTGGATATTGCTGATACCATCACTCTTGGCTGCAGTTAAGAAATCCATGGTCATTTTCATCTCTCTTCCGATCTCCTCATTCACCGTCTTCATTAAATCAGATGCTAACGTCCTTGCTGATTCTCTCTCAGCTGCCAGAGTATCTTGTACACTCTGGCTCTGCCTCATCATGTTCTCCATCTCAGTCGAGAAGCTGGCCACCATCTCTGTAACAATGGCATTAGCCATGTCTGCAGCATTGGTAGCCTTCTTTAAAGCTATCCCACTCTTCTCTTTTAGAACTTCTTCAATGGAAGACAACGAGTTTAACTTAGTCTCTGAGTCAAGGTTCCCCTGTTCCTCAACCTTTCTTTCAAGGTGGAGAACCCTGTTTTCTAGGTCAGTACCCAACGACATCTCCTCCAATGAATGAAGAAGAGAAACAGTCTCAATTTGTTTCTTTGCTTGCCACTGTTCGAGCTCGGCACATCGGCCTTCTACGTCTTTCATTTGGTCGAGTGTCTGGAGCTTGAATCCGAGAAGCTCATCTCTCACATCCTCAAGACCTCCAAGGTAGAGCTGAGAAATGCTCTCCACTTTCTCCATAATGAGTGTCCTCCCATGGTGGCTTTCTTCCACACTATCATGAATCTTATTAGTACTTTCTAGTACCGCCTTCTCGATCATCTTCTTCATGGTCTGCTCACACACTGTCATGCTTTGGAGGCTTGACCTGATATCATCCAACTCTTCTTCAATCCCTCTCTTGAACATGTCATGTTCAGCCCTTACTTGCACACTTTCTCTCTTGAAGAGATGAAGTTGCTTCTTCAACATCCCATTCTCTGTTTTGAGTAGCTCTTGCTCCTGCACAATCTTTTGCTTAGCTTCCTCAGCTATATAGGATAGTTTCTCTACATCTGCTTTTATCTCCTCTCTCCCCTTAGCAATGAAATCAACTTCATCCCATAGCATCTGAAGCTCTTCCTTCATGTCTGCTACCGTCTTTTCCGACATGATCTTCTCCGTTTGTTGAGGGGCACTCCTTTCAGATATCTTACCCTCTATCAGTGCTTCAATCTGTTTCCTCTCTGATATTCTAAGCTTTTCACTTTCTACAAGGGCAAACTCCATGTCTTTCTTCATGTCCTTGAATTGTTTAGACACCCCGAGCTCGAGTGTATCCATGTCCCTTTGTTTGATCTTTTCTGTAAGCTCAGACGTTAGTTCGGCCTTCATACTTGCAACTAGAGCTTCCATTTCCTTCTTCATAGTGTCCATACATAATGCAGTGGGATCAACATTCTCTACCTTTTCTTGCTTAGCTTTTGACCCTTGCTTGAGCTTAACTCCTTGTTCTGAGTATTCTTCAAGAACCCTCTCA
Source organism: Azolla caroliniana (assembly GCF_043228905.1). Taxonomy (NCBI): domain Eukaryota; kingdom Viridiplantae; phylum Streptophyta; class Polypodiopsida; order Salviniales; family Salviniaceae; genus Azolla; species Azolla caroliniana. The sequence continues at coordinate 18,359,190 of NW_028230450.1, read as the reverse complement.
ACTCTATGCAACCCTCTTCTGAGTTCATCCATCATTTTCTGTACATCATCTGAGTTCCTCTTCATCCCATTCAGCTCATGATCTGTACTATCTTTCCATCTATGCAAATCCTTCTCAAGAGAATGGATCTCATGTTGCCATCTCTCACCCTCCTCTTCTATCAATGTGGTAAAACCTTCAATACATCCTCTCAGTTCACCCAGCAAGCTTTGTAACGCATTGGTCTCAGCCTCTACCTCTTCGGCATCACGGTTCAATCTCCCCTTCTTTGAAGCCTTGTTTCTCATCATCAAACTTGATGTCCTATTCAAACCTTGGTTGTTAGTGACTACCTTGTTAGTTTGTATTGCAACAGAGTGAGAATTCATGGCTTTTCTTATCACATCATCCATCACACTGAGAACTCCTCTGTTCCGACATTTTTTCCGATGTGATCTCGACGAGCTACTCATCACCGGAGGCATCCTCTGCAACACCTCTCCCTTTGATGAACATCCGGTTTGATTCCTTCCAACCAAATTCTCTTCTACTGCCACTTCTTCATGACCTATCCTTTTCATCGATCTGCGTTCAGCCACAGAGAAATGGTTCATGTCACTACAGTTCAAATGCTTGGAAAATATCTCTAATGTACAGGAAGAAGCTACTTCAGGATCAACACTTTCTTCTGCAGAGCTATATTTTTTAGCATGATCTTCATCTATATGATATGAGATCACCGTATCACCATCATTGTTAATACACCTATCTGAAGAGATCTTTCTTTCGGACCCATTGTCATCATCTTTTTCTGTTTCTATATCAGATGTACAATTTGGACTTTGCACTGTATAGTTAATATTTTCCTTCTTCCTCTCAACAAATCGACAAGCATAGCTAAACCGACGATCTAACCTCTTATCGTCAGGGTATAATGTCTCGCAACCACTTATATCTGCACTGTAATTTAGAGATAATTGTTGTACTCCAGAGACTTGCGAACTCGTTTTCATGACTTCAGATGTGGTACTAGAAAGACCCACATCTATGGATGCCTCGTTTCTTCTGTCATTCCTCTTATCACTGCATCCTCCTCTCATTTCTTGCAAACTCTCATCATCTGTTCATCATAAGAATTCATGGCCATCAATAATTAGATCAAATCTAATCGATGAGCTACAATTTACTCATCCATGAACTCTATGTTTAGAATATGTATGTCTGCAGGGGAGAAGAACAGAACAAAATTATCGACGCTTCTAGATCATGTGTGTTAATGTTTTGGTATGTACATCTATATCTAATTTGATGTTGCAGAAAAGATAGCCCATTTTTGACAGTGGGAGATCCAGATAGCCTAAGTGTATATCAAATGCCAACGAAGTTCAATGTCACTAAATCCCACTGTCGGAATTGGGTATTTTGCATGCCTGCTACCTTCCATGGATGTGGTACCCATTTCTCATGCTCCCTCTTCAGAATAAAACCCTAATTCTTCATCACCAGTCACCACCATGATAGACCTCTTATTCTACCATCGAAAGTTGATAGTCCACTTTCCCTCATATTTGTCCATAAATGTTCAACATTATGACCTTGTGCAGGTGTGCTAGGCTTCACTCTATACCTAGCTATGTATGCTGTCCACTTTGCCTACAAAATCTCATGATGTTGGGGTAGTAGAATCATAAACAGGTACCACTTTGGATGTGGTACCGGTTTCTCATGCTCCCTCTTCAGAATCAAACCCTAATTCTTCATCATCAGTCACCTCCGTGACACACACTCATATATACATACACATAAATTCATGCTAGAGAGAGAGAGAGAGAGAGAGAGAGAGAGAGAGAGAGAGAGAGAGAGATGTGAGGCTGAGTACCTGAAGTGACACTATTCATGGGCAGGTCTGGACAATCCTTGGAAAGCAAAGCTCCAGATTTCATATTGGCTTTGGTGAGAGCAAGTTTAACCGCAGCTAATCTATGGGGGGAGGTAAGGGCTCCTCCTCCACATTCATTGCCAGGCCCAGCACTACTTGAGGAGCTATTACGTTTTGAGCTCCCTACATTCATGTGTTGAGGGTTGGCTGTCCAAGTACCCAAACTTTGCTGCTTCTTGGTCGGAGAAAGAGAAGAGTAAGCAGCTCGATCACCTTCCCTGTCCCTCTTCTCTTTGGCCACTGGCATCATAATGGCTACCCTTTTGTCAGGAGATTTGGATAGAGAGCGTATCTTCTGGCCGTAGTTGGAGGCTCCTGGCGAAGCCGAGCAAGAATAGCAACCCAAATCTGGGGTATAATGCGATTGGCCGGAATCAGCTGTAAAATGGCCTCCCAAACTTGTTGTGTGGTGTGATTCACTGCAAATAGCAGAAGAATGGCCACCCAATTTTGGGGCGTGCTGTAGGTGGGAGGAATCAGCTGAATGTAAAAGATCACAGTCGGTGTGATGTGATTGATCAGAATTAAGTAAACCTGAAGAATATTGATTTAAATTCCTCCCCTGATGTGATTGTTCGGAAACCAAATCAGAAGCTAAAGAAGGGACAACCAATTTCGTCGCGTGATGATGTGATTGGACTGAATTGACCCAACCTGAAGAAAGGCTGCCCAAATTAATGTAATGAGATTGGTCCGAATCTGAGGAAGCTGATGAATGGCCGGCCAAATCGGTAATAATGATATGTGATAGGTCACTGGAATCAGGCGAATGTGAAGGAGGAGGAGCAGCAGTCGAATCTTCGTGATGCGATTGGCCCGAATCTGCCAAACCTGATGAGCATCTACCCGCATTTTTCGCGTGAAATGATTGGTAGGAAACCGAGGAACGGCCACTCAAATTGGTGGTGTGGGATGATTGGCCATCCAAATCAGTAAGGATCTGTGGTTTTCCACTGGTGGCCTCGGATTCGAGCTCTAGGATCCGCCTCCGGCAGTCAGGAAGAATGGCCTGAAGCTCTGCTACCATGCCACTGCCTGTACAGGTAACTACTACCTCTGATCCGATCGATCGGAGGCTCTCAGGATGAGAAGGAATGGTGGTGCACAAGAGCGCCTCGAACTTGCGGAGGTGCGAAAGCTCGTCAGAGAAGAGCCGAGATCTCCGGCTGAATGCCGCCTTCTTCAGCCAGAGGCGCGCGTTCCGGCAATAGAAGCTGAGAGGCAGGGAAGCTTCATCCTCCATTGCTTCATATTCTCTCTTGGCTGGCTCTCCGTCTCTGTTCTCTCTGTTCTCTCTGTTCTATCTGTCTTTGTCTCTCTGTTCTCTCTGTCTCTGTCTCTGTCTCTGTCTCTGTATCTGTATCTGTCTCTCTGTTCTCTCTGTCTCTGTATCTGTCTCTGTATCTGTCTCTCTGTTCTCTCTGTCTCTGTCTCGATCTGTTTGTCTGGCTCCTCTGTTCTCCAGACCTCCTGCTCTGTGCAAGCCGTTAATGGCAGTTATGCTTCAGCTGAAACCACTTAATAGGGTTTCTTCTCTAGTATGAAACCAATTCTCTCTCTCTCTCTCTCTCTCTCTCTCTCTCTCTCTCTCAATAAGAAGGTGTCTATAGGTTTGTCCGGCCAATGTCTATAGGTTTTGTCCGAACCGCTATGGACATGCCTTTACGGACTATCAACTTTGTTCGAAATTATCGAGGCAATTGCCGATATGTTCAAAAGATGGCTTGCGTAAGCTCCAACACAATGCTTCCTCGAGTTGTATTTTGGATTCAACCCCCCTCATCCATACGTCTCGCAGGGGACAAATGTCCTGGGCTTCCTGAGTGTTTGAGCTCCTTTTATGCGTGAGGAGTTGCATGTGGATCCCCGTTTCTAGATAAGCTGGAGCAAAGACCTAAGTTTTATACATGGCTTTTGCCAATGTTTAAGGATGCGTTTTGACACGTCTCCAAAGGAAATGTTGGTTGCGCCTGAGATGTTGTAAGACCTTTGATTTGAGCTCCTTGTATGAATTGCATGCAAAGTTGTGCAAATATGTGGAGCGTTCGAGTTGCTCCTAACCTTTCCAATTTATTAATTTTGCTCCTAACTTTTCTAATTTATTAGTTTAAGACAAGTCCAGAATACTCTCGAATTTTTTTGTATTTCCCCAAATGCCACCAATTTTTTTGTTTTCTCCCCAAAAGTCTTTGAAATGCCTTTCAGACAAGCTATCATCTTGGATCACCTTTCTCTCAATTATACATGTTATTTGAACAAATTACATGGTTAAGTTCGTACCCATTTCCTCTCTTGAGGGGTTGACTAGGGTCAAGGTGAAATAATAAGCATGTTAAGAGAAGTGTTTTGTGAAATAAGTAAAGAAATTGAAACACATTTGGATGACCCAAATTATCATGTGCAAAGCAAAATAAAGTTTGTCCTCTATTTCTATTCACAAATCGCCAATGTTCTTCAAACCAACTATAACCTAATATAGCTTACACTCTATTTCTATTCACGAATTGCCAATGTTCTTGAAACCAACTATAACCTAATACAACTTACACATTTGACAATGGTTAAAAAAAAATCAACCATTGATAAGATTATGATACTCACAAAACTAGAACCTGAATACATGCATTACATTATAAAGTAATAAGTTAAACGTGAATTGTAGCTCATTCCACAAACACTCAAGTCATTACACAAATAATTTATGGTTGGAGCAAAATGAAGTTGGCACATCACATCATGTTTTTTTCTTTTTTTAAAGATGTCTTGTCATTAGTATAAACAATTTACAAGATTTTAAACCTCTATGTGATTGGCGGGGGAAACAACCATTTCGGCGGCTGAAAATGCCAATACAGAGTGCTGTAATTGGATGTAAAAAATGGAGTAGTTGTCCAGATAATAAGAAACTCACTCCGTTGAGCAATTTTAGCCTCAGAATCTCCAACTATACCATCTCATTGACCTTTCAAAGTATGAACTATGTCTAACCAAATGTTCAAAACCACTTCAGTTGATGGTGTTATAAGTTGATGGAAAACGAGAGAACACCTAGCCTTCCAAATGTGATATACAATGGTACTACTCAGTATCTCCCATACTGGTTGAACTTCCTTCCTTACTCCTGAAAACTGTAATGACAACAGTGGTAATGTATGAACACTTCCATATTTAGTGTAAAAGCCATGGTCCATAGATTCATTGTCATAATGGAAGACATCACGGACAAGTGATGTCCAAACCACCATGCCCCAAGTGAAAACCAATGGGGGAAAATAATAAGGAATCATTGCCATATCTGTTGACTCAATGCATTCCCATAAACAATGTTTTTGAGTTTCCATTTGTAATTGACATCGAATACAACCAAAAGATACTCGGATCACATCATGCTTCATCATACATCACCATTAAATTGTTACAAACAAGGTAATAACTTTTAAAAAACACAAAAACTTAAAGAATCAGAATAGATTGTTATAACGCATCGTTTGCTAAAACACCTATTAAATCAGTTTACAAATATAAAAAACAAGTAGGCAGTATTTTGGCAATCAATCCATAGAAGTCAGTTTAAATATCTTCCCAAACATCATCCATGCCTCTCTATTTTCAAACACCATACTCCCTCCCAACTCTTTCCTAAAAGCACCTCTTGAATTCTCTTAAGGTTTTGCATTTCTCATTATGAAAATATATGCAAACGTCCAGCCACCAACAGCACAATTCCCATCCAACCCAAATAATAATAATATTAAGCATAGTTTGAAACAATTTGTTTTTATCTTTTTTGTGTTCATAATTTTTATTCCTGATATTACACAAAAGGGCAGTACCCTCCAAGGATAACATACGTTACAAGTCGTTAATGGTCTCCTCGAAAATTAATAAAAGAAGGCCTAATAAATGATGTGTGAGTGCTAGAAGCAGTAGTTTGTTTTGAAGCCTGTATGTTCAGTCAGCCGTACAACATCCTTCGCAGTCGAAGAGAGAAGAAAGTATACAAGTGACAAATTACTCAAGAAAGAATACGGTAACAAATGGACCCTGGTTCATATTGGCTGCAAACTCAGGATTTTTATATAGTTCACTTGCTTATTAAATATTTGATGCCGTTCGCTTTATCATTGTTGGGTCATAAAAATAATCTTGCATATCGGATTGTAAATTGCCATTCGGCGCCCTTAGCAAATGTTGCTCCTCATCGAAGAAGTCTTCTTGTACATCTGCATTTCAAAGAGCCGTCCTCGTTTCCATATTAGACACAGACTCTCAGAGGTATCAACTAATGGAAACACATACAAAAGCTTCTTCACAAAATAGGAAACTTTACACATACTTGCATATTCATAGCTCTGGTCTTCTGGATCATGTCTCACAGAATTTATCTGCAAACTCTCCGGTAGAAGACAGCTGCAAAAGGCAGCTGCAAACACATACAGATCTATCCCATGAGTTATACAATAACCAAGCTCATGCATAAAGTTATTTAAGTGGGGATTAACAATAGAATACTTTATACAAAAATTCTTCTAGCACACAAGAAAATTGATTCTCAGGAAAAATGTCAAAATACCCTGAAATTGTTGGGTAGTTACTATTTACCAGAATATCCCTGCAATTTTGTATTACAGATGGGAATTCTGGTAGGTTTTGAAAACCTACCAGTATTCTAGTATTTACTCAACAACTTATGGGTATATTGGTGTTTTTTCTCTACATTTTAATATTAACATGTTGATACTAGAACTTCCTAATTCATATATATTTACCGATTCTTGCTACCCGGTTCACCCAACCTGGGGCAGGTCTTTTAATAAGCTTCATTAGCACATCATTGGTGAAGTGATTACAGTTCTTTGCTATCAGATGATAGGAATCACCGGCATAGTCCAATGACATTTGATCAATGAAAGTTTGAAATTGTATGGGATCCTTGTCTGTTCTCCCGACAACAATGGATTTCCGAAAGATGAAGCCTGGGCAACACCTAGGTTGAACCTCAAAGACACCCGATGATGGGTAATCATGAGCTCCAAATGCATACTCCACACCATGAACTGAGACAAAATCAAGACAAAAAATATATACAGAAAGGGTTAGATCTCGGCTTGGAGAAAAGGAAGAAACCTTACAGGAGAGATAAAATATACAGTACTTGAATTAATATATAGATATATATTATATATTATATAACGCACCAAAATATAACTACTGTTGTGGATTTTCACAAGAATATCCCAAAGTTTTCAAAAACTACTACAATACCTGAAATTGTACATTTTGTACTCCATTACATTTTGGTAGTTTTTAAATATATTGTGTTTTGGTAGTTTTCAAATATATCATGATACTTTATAAACATACTGAAAGCAAGGGTTTAGTTCAGTATTTTGTCTTCTAATGTTTTTATGAATTTACTGGACAATATGCATATTAGCAAACCAAAATGAGCATTCATATTAAAAGATTTATCCCTTCATTTGGGACATAGTTGCATTGAAATTTCGGGAAAAAATATGAAATTGGTGAAAGATAGACCAAACAGATTATACAAACCCAGGGGAAGAAGCAACCAATACATATAAATGATATGAAAGGTTAAATCAAATGACCAAATATCTTATACCCAGACCATGATGAATAAAGGATTGCTCAATATTCTGCAAATCCATTTGGCAAATACCAATTCGCCATCAGGTTCACACTTTTAAGCCAATATATCCCCAAGCAAGATATAAAAATGCATTCAAACCTGTATTTCTGTATGCATCACGAGTACCTCTGTGCATGCGTGCGTGTGTGTGTGTGTGTGTGTGCACTTAGACTAATTCACAATAAAGTTCATGCTACAACGGTATTCCATCACTGATAAAGGTACACTAAAAGCTTTTAAACCTGTGAGTGTGTATGTCTGTATTCGTGGTTTCGTGTGGCAAAATGGCAATTCATTCGCTGTCAAGTCCAAACCACTATGATAATATTTCTCTGACCAAGTTACAAGAAAGCTATTAAATACATATGTATGCATGGAGCAAAACTAAGTAAGGATCTAAACTTAGTTGCAAATGCACAGTTAAATAAACACAGGCACAGAAGAATACCCTCTATGGCAGAGTGGAAGATGCCAAGGCCAAGCCAGTAGAGACAGTTGTTAATATCTGTGACATCATAGACATTGAGATAGATCGGGGCATTCTTGGAAGAATCATCAGAATCCATACTTTCTCTTCCTTCACGATTTGTAATGGGCCCTTTTCTCTGCTCTTCTCTTCTCTTCTCTTCTCTTCTCTTCTCTTCCCTTCCCTTCCCTTCTCTTTTCCCTTCTCTGTTCTGAGAAACAAGAAACAGAGCAATTGAGAAGGAGATGTGATTCTTCTTCTGCTGGTGGCTGCAGATCCAGGAGTAGAAAACGGTGGGTGTGCCAGTGGATCTTTGGGATCCTGATGTTAATGGGTTCGAATCAAATCCAGCTTTTGATGATGGAAAGGGTCTGCTTCTTCATCTTTTTCTTCTTCTTCTTCATGGATGTCTCTCTGTTCAGCCATGGATGTGGTGGGGGGGGGGGAGGGGGGCTTTTTTGTTCAGATTCCAGAACAAAAAACATATCCCCTGTTCTTTTAGCCCCCAAAAAGCTATGGACTATGTACAGACATACATACATACATACATACATACATACATACATACATACATACATACATACATACATACATACATACATACATACATTCATACATACATACATACATACATACTTACATACTTACATACATACATACATACATACATACTTACATACATACATACATAACATACATACATACATACATACATACATACATACATACATACATACATACATACATAACATACATACATAACATACATACTTACATACATACATACATAACATACATACATACATAACATACATACATACATACATACTTACATACATACATACATACATACATACATACATACATACATACATAACATACAAACATAACATACATACATACCATACATACATACATACATACATACATACATACATGCACACATATATACATAACATACATACAAAAGCAAACAAAACCAAAGACATGGGCCTTGCTCCTCTTCTATTGATTCTCTCACCTTCACTAAGTTACTCTCATCTCACCTTTCCTTTCGAACTACGCTCGGGGATCGATTGATCCGCAAGCGAATGTTGCATGTATAGCTATCATGAGCAATCGTTTAGTTACAAGCTCCTCTAGTGCTGCCAACACTGAATCGACATATACTCGTGAATACTCACACGAGGGAAAGGATGTGCGTGGAAAATGTACTTCCAATTCCCATAAATCCCTATGAATCTATTGTTGATGTCTAGGTACACGGCTATACTATTGGCCAAAACGTAGCCTTTCACAAGTCGGGTGTGCAAATGCACAACACTCTACGAGGGTAGTTGCATAACATCACAATCGTCTTTGTGATTAGTATTACGATATCATGTATGTGATAAATCAACTTTAAAGTAATTATTTACTATCCTTCAAATTATGTATTGAAATATATACATATATGGTTGGAATTTCTTCTTTTTTTCAAGACCCCAAAATACCCACAACTGCCCCATTGGTTTGTTGATTCCCCCTGACTCAACCCCCAACCATATCGTTTCTCAAGTACAACATTCAATTGCTCAAAGAGCACTTAACCAAGCACATTTGTGGAAAGGCCGAACCTTGTGCTCACTCATCAATTGAGAAGTTTTTTGTTTTTTTTGAAGGGAGAAACAAGGAAAAAATACATGATCTTGAGCCTTGCATTTGCCCTCCAAACCCAAGTTTAGTTCTTTTCAAGGAAACAATAGAAAAACGAGAATAGTCAAAGTGTTTGTTCATGAACAATAAACATTTTCTTTATGACAAAAAAAGAGGGAGGGGGGGAGGGAGGAGTCCACACCTTGTGAGTTCCCAACTTTCTTTTCGTCTACTTTTAAAACATAACATAAAAAAGTTTTTGAAATCAAAAGTTGAGTTTAAGCATTGGATTCGCCCTTTTCGGGTGAAATGATTAAACCCAAAAAATAGGTCTTGGCCTTGTACCTTTACTTTACGAAATGCAGAGATATTTTAGAAACAATACATAATTTGTCCGAGCCTTGTGCTTGCTCATTGAATGCAAGGGTGCTTTTGAAAGCAAAAGTTAAGTTTAAGCATTGGATTCACCCTTTTCGGGTGAAATGGTTAAACCCAAAAAATAGGTATTGGCCTTGTACCTTTAGTTTGTGTAATGCAGAGATCTTTTAGCAACAATAATTTGTCCAAGCCTTGCGCTCACTCATTGAATGCAAGGATGTTTTTGAAAGCAAAAGTTGAATTTCCTTTTCTTTCCCTTTTAGAAATCTTGTTGGCTACCGAACTCAATTGGTGTTTTCAAGTAACCCATGCCTTCTGTTTGCTCATCAAACTCAATGGCTGTTGTTTTTTAAATATTAAACAAAACATTTGTGTCTTAACTTATGATGGGATTATATTTCTATATTTTTGTTTTCAAAATGTCACTTGCACAAATTGAAAAAAATGTTGCCATGCTTTACCTAAGTATTTGTCAAAATGTCACACTTAATGGTAGTTGAATAAGGAATGTAACAATATAGATGTCCACACATATGTATGTCATGGATTATTAAGGGTGGCGCACTTAATGGGTACGATAAGGAGAATGCATTGGTGTACATGGTAAGAATGGGTGGTCATGGGTATGTTGTGGTGGTTGTGTAATGGATATGTAATGGACAATCATGAAGAGGAAAAAGAACTGCTTTAAAAACCTTACCTACACTTTTGTAAAACGAATAAACACCCTCTCCCTCCCTATTGAGTATGCAACTCTCAGCACTCTCGTTCTTTACAAATGTAATTTAAGGAAGAAATCATGTGCCTATATGAACTACCAGCAAATATTAATATCCACAATATTACAACACCACATGCCATAAGTCATGGGGTGTGCTCATTGATATCGTTGTTTGTTCCTTTTGGCTCTCCCAAGTGTAAATCGTGCAAAACTCTATGTAAGCACTGATTTGGAAAGCCGAGCATATCTTTTTTAAATACGTTTACACTCTTACTCTTGTCCATGTTGCATGCTCAAGTCATGGAATACGTTCATTGACATCATTTTGTGTTCATTTTGGCTCTCGTATCTATTAAAATCATTGATTTGGAAAGTTGATGCTAAAAAAGGGTTTGCGCTCTGCTCTTTCTTGATTGCATGACATTTGCATCGATAATCTCGAGACATATCCACGAACGAGGCTCAATTTATCCTAAACCCACCTTTTTACATTTCCTCTCTTTGTACAATCTAAGCAAAAGAGTGGCCCCTTAGAGTCTGAGCCAAAAGATTTTATCATATAAAGAGTTTAAAACCCAAGGTAAAGAGAAAAGATGAAAACATTTTCCATTCTACCTGCCTAGTGTGAATCAGTTGTTGAGCTTTGCAGGAAATCAAAGTGAGATGCGAAACGAGATGATGAGCCAAAGCCTAGGAATTGATTGGTCGATGAATGGACAATGTTAACCATAAGGATGAAACATCTTCAAGACCAAATGGGTTGGGTTCAAGGTGGTGTAGTCGAGAGGAGAGAGCTGGCCACGGAGAGGTATTTGCGCATGATCCTGAAAAGTTCGATTTTGATGGGGCATTATCTGAATGCTGACCCGGCCATTTTAAGTGTAGGAACCCCCTCTCGCCTCCATTTTGAGCTACGCATGTAGATTTGTCATGGGCCGAATACGGAGTCGAATAGGCTTATTATGATTGGACTAACATGAATTTTGTCCGGACCCGGCCAAAAGTGTGAAGGAACAAAAGTAGGCTATATGAGAGCCCATAGTGGTGGGCAAATAGGCCTTTAGGTGTGAATGGATGGAGACCAGAGCTACTCTTGGACTCTGAAGAGTTCATTCATATTCTTCTTCTTGTAATCCTGATTCCTTATGTAGGTTGGGTCTGTATGCAGAGCTTCAATTTCTTTTGTAGACTCGCTCCATGGCCTTTTTTGCAAAGTCTTATGAGAACAAAAGATTTAGTTCTTGGAAGGCTTGATGATTCTAGATTGATCTTCATCTTGTAATCTCTTTTAAGCATGCCTTTCTGTTAATTAGGTTAAGGACCCAAGCATATATATATATATATGTATGTATGTATATGGAATGTGGAATGCCATTATCTTAGCATTTGCAGAATCAGGAGGATGCGGATATGCGCTGTTTTTGTCCTATGTTATGGAAGAGATGCATAACACCAAGCCTAGTCAGCAGGACACATTCTTGTTGATACTAAATGCTTGTAATACTACAAATGAATCTTCCATACATGCCTTTCTTTTAATCTTTTAATTGGGTTAAGGACCCATGGAATACCATTATCTCAGCATTTGCAGAATCACGAGGAAACAGATATGCTCTGTTCTTGCCCTATGTAATGGAAGAGAAACATAACACCAAGCCTAGCCAGCAGGGCACATTCTTGTTGATATTGAAAGCTTGTAATAATAATACAAATGAATCTTCCATACAACAATCCTGAATCGTCATCATTGAGTTATTCAAGATGCATTAGGGAGTGAGTACTTTTGTTGATGTTTACGCTGAGCTGAATATGGAAGCATACATGAGGCATATAACATATTGGAACCTTTGGAAAACCCTAATGTTCTATGATGGGGTGCCATGATTAGCCTATGCCCTCAACATAAAATTGGACTAACTGTCCACGTCTTTGGACTAATGCGCAGCTATTAAGCCACACAGGATTGTGTTCTGGGCACTTTGAAAACTTGTGGGTCACATAATAGCTGTTGAAGAAGATAGGCTTATATTTCATGATATTATCAAAGGTAGGCTTCTAGCTGAATAGAGTATCCTAAAATAGCCTGATTGTTTTGAATGGAGAAGCCAGGAGTCCATTTCATAATCTTTGACAATTCATTAGTATAACATGGAATGCAATGCCAACAGAAAATGTAGAGAGAACAGTTCTTAAACTGTTTAATCAATATCAATGTGAAGTTATTGAGCCTGTAAAGGTAAGGTTTGCATGTATACTCAAACCATGTAGCAACATAAGGTCCACAGAAAAAGGGAGGACTGCACACATGCAAATACAAAACCATGGATTTGAGTCGGATACACATGAAAATGTGCACTTATACACAGGTATGCGAAATGAGGAAGTATATAAAATGCACAAGGAGTGTTCAATGAAAAACAAGTGAGATATGGTATCGAGGGGTGCAATCATGATTCATAACTTGATATGCCCAATCAGGACATAGAGAATGTACGAGTGTTCAATAACATTTGAGTGAGAAATCATCGTGTGCAATGATAACTTGATATGCCCAATTGGGATACAGAAAATGCATGAAGAGTGTTTGATCATATGCCCAACTGGACATTCCAGATCAGGATATGGTATTCTCAATTTTGAGTTTTTCCGAGAAATGCAACATCAAGGTGTTGAATCAGATGATGTTTTTGTCTGAGTGTCATAAAAGCATGTGGTAGCATATGGTCCACAAGTCAAACCCCTACATGGCTTCATAGAGGAAGGAAATCTGATCTCAAATACTACTATTGAGATGTAAATAAAGCCAGTAAGAAGTGGAAGTTAGTAAGGTATTTGGAAATATTGAAGGGATGTCCTATAGAATATCTAACATTCTTTGATGCTAGAAATTTTTTGTCTACAAATCATTATAATCTGCAACTACTCAGCTCTATTTAATGTTAGGTATCTCTCAAGCTTAGGATGGGTGTTCCTTGGAGAAAATCACTTATTGTTATAGGGCATTTGGACGTGACCGATTTTTCCTGATCCATCCCCCACATAAACATTACACGAAGAGGTGAAGAATATCTCCTTAGAATCAAAACTATATTTCCAACATGAAGTTGTATTATAACTATGAGTGTGAGCCTACTCCACTGCGAATACTTCAGTTTTATTCAGCAATTCTCCATATCTATTTGTGGAGAAGAAAGAGAAGCCTTATATCCATGCGTGTTATATAAACAAGGAGATGAATTGCATCGACCCAAGAAGCCTACAACTTTGCTTTTTTCAACTCGATCTTTGCTATAGTTTGGAGATGTACTTCATCGGGACCATCAGCAATCCGAAGTGTCCGAGCAGCTGCCCATAAGTATGCTAACACAAAATCAGAACTTACTCCAGCTGCACCATGTGTCTGTATGGCAGCATCAAGTACTTTCAATGCCATACGAGGAGCCGCTACCTAGAAAAATTACAAAGATCCATATCATTTTCAATTACAAGTATGTAAAGAGACTCTGGTTATGCTTTTAGTGCTTTATGAGTGAATACAAAGTGCAAACTTGACACTTATATAAAACTACCCTATCAAAAATTTACCTTCGCCATAGCAATTGCTCCTCTTGCTACCACATTCCCATGAAGATCAAGCTGGTTGGCTGCATTTAGCACAAGCAATTTTGATTGCTCGATCTCCAAACGGCACTTGGCAAAAAGAAAGGAAATATTCGTATCAAATTTAATTTACACATAGAATCAGATAAGAAAGTGATATTGGTGGCTATTATTAGGGCAAACAATAAAAAGTATCCATAACTTGTTGGATATTTACAGGAATACACCTCTCTAGAGGCAACAAGTTAGGAGTATTTTTTGGTGTTTTTATCCCTTGGTAAGTTTTTTATTGCCTCGCACCTCAGCAAGCAATGCCGCAAAAGCTCCATGAAAAGCTAGAGGTCGTTTGAAGGCAACCCTCTCCAAAGCTCTTTTTTTCATTAGCTCAATTCCACGTTCTGCAGCCCCAACAAGACGCATACAATGGTGGAGCCTTCCTGGACCTAGCCTTCCCTGGTTGTAAGACATGTCATTGATACATATAATTCTCTTTATATATGAACACTACATGTACATTATCCAAGAAGAATACCTGGGCAATCTCAAAACCACGACCTTCTCCAAGAAGAATGTTTGTTGCTGGCACACGGACATTGTTAAACACAATCTCGGCATGACCATGAGGAGCATCATCGTAGCCAAATACAGTTAATGGTCTAACTATTTGAACACCAGGAGCATCTTTTGTCACCAAGATCATGGATTGTTGCTTGTGTAGTGCAGCTGTTCTATCAGTCTTACCCTGTTTCTCAAACATAATAACCAACTTATGGTGAAATTAAAACACAATAAAGTTTTGAAAAGCTGGTAAAAAAGGAACCTTTACTCACCATTACAATCAATAATTTGCATCGTGGATCCATGGCCCCACTAGTCCACCACTTATGTCCGTTAATGACATAAACGTCTCCTTGTCTGGTAATTGCACAAGAAACCTAATGACTTTGCACAATCTTTATGAAAATATTTTCATTTCCAAGCAAGAAAGAATATGCATACTGACCTTTGGATGGAGCATTCAATGTTTGTTGCATCTGAGGATGCCACATCCGGCTCTGTCATAGCAAATCCAGACCGAATGGTACCTTCCAACAATGGCTTTAACCAAGTCCTTTGTTGTTCTGGGCTTCCATATCTCAGAAGAACCTATATATTATGGAAATATGTCATATAGCACCTAGTAACCAAACAAATTCCTGAAAATCTCAGTCTTACCTCCATGTTGCCTGTATCAGGAGCATTGCAATTAAAGATTTGTGGTGCTAACAGGGAATGTCCCATTATCTCACATAAATGTGCATACTCAAGATTACTCAACCCAGCTCCAAGAAGATTTCCTTCATGTTTTCCATGAACAGACAATACTTTTGATGCTAGTGCTGCACTGTCAACCTGCAAGAACAGTTGTTTTAATTGGGGAAAAAAAACTTACAAGAGATCATTTTAAAAGAGAGACGCCACATTTAAAGCTTACTGGTATCCATAAATTCCAAAGGCCTTCTGCCTTGGCCTTTGCTTTAAGCTCCTCCTCAAGTGGATGTATGGTCCAGCGCTCATTTGAATTGGCACGTGCCATTAGTTTTGCTTCATTAGGATAGATAAAGACATCCATGAACTTATGTAGTTTTTTTATTAGAATTTCAACCCTAGCAGAAGGTCCAAATCCCCTTAAATCCATCATCTCTGTACCAGATGTCTGTGCACCTCCTGCATATGTTTATTATAGAACTGATCAGATTTATTTTCATTGTCAGATGTTCTGCCCTACAAAATGGGTTTTGCATTTGGGGATTCGTACCTGATTCTCGCTGAGGCGGCATTGGTGGAATCAAGGAGTTCTGTTCTATGATCTTCATGGCAAGAGCAGTGAGGTAACGTGAAAATGCACCAGCAGCTTCTGTACCTTTGCCTCCGGATGCATTACCCTGTCAAAGACAGTAGTAAATCAGGAAAAAATATATGGTGTAATGAAGATGCGTGAAAGTCAGCCTTTGAACTCAAAGCCTTATGTTGATAATCTAATAGTTCACCACTAGGGTAAGTTGATTATGTAAAGAAAAAGATGTTTACAAGCCCGGGATATGGAAACCTAATATACCTACTATTACTAGAACCTGACATACACAAGCAAATTATATAGAATCCAATGATGGGAATACAGCATTTTATAGCTGGAAGATAAAAGACATTATATAAAATAGCACAATCTTCCTAGATCATCCAAAATGGATAATAGTAAAAAAATTTGAATTTGTACAATTTTATCCATTATTCGGCCATGTAAGCAAGTAAACTTTAGTTAGAGCAAACACAATTTCAAAAGGATAATGAAATGGCAGCAATCTAGAAGTTCAAATATCCCCATTTCATGAAACAATTATCAATATGTAAGATTCCAGGTAATAACGTAAGTATTCCTAATGCCCCTATGGTTGATTTCCTTCTACATGTGACACAATATATGTATAAACTGTGATATCCATATAGAATATCAGCATACATGCTGTTAATTTTTCACAAGTTCAATCAAGAAATACTTAATGAGTGTCTGTTTGATAAACTTAAAAGAGATAGATAAAAAGAGAAAGACACATAAACATATTCAGTTTCTAGAGTTAAGAAGCTTCATAGAACTTACTTGTAAATATCGTAAGTACACCCCAGCTGAAATGGCAGCTAAACGGAAGAGCGAGAGAGCTACATAAAATTTAAAAGTATCTCCTGGCCAAGGCACTCCCTTCAAGATCAGCCACAAAAACAAATAGATAAGGCTAGGTATAAGAAAAACCAAGTTTCTTAGAGGAACATTTATGCATTCTCGAATACTTACTGCAGCAGCACAGTAATCTGCAAGGTATTGTTCTTGAGGTGGAATGCCTTCAGGTGTAGATCCACCACTAAAACCATAAAAAGAAGGTCCTGGACTCTCATTATTGTTGATAACATAAGGCTGTAGATTTGTTTCGGCAGAAAGGTTAGCTTATCTTGAGGAAGAAAATTAAAACTAGCAAAAAATATGCAGAATAAGTGATCAATTTTGAAGTTACCAAGCAACTATAGGCAAGATCTGACATTTGGTTACCCAATGTTGAGAGCTCCCAATCTAAGACTGCGATGACACGTGCCTGGGGAAGAAAGAGAAACAAAGAGATAAAAATCGACGATATCATTTCAGAGAAGCAAAATTAAAAATTAAAAGGGATCAAATATGGCAGGATAATTTCATTCTGAAGCAAACAAAAGAGATTAAATATGCCAGATATCATTGAGGAGCAAGAACATGATAAAAAAAGGGATATTATTCAGAAGTAAAAAAGGAGGCAAAATGGGACAGGCTCCATTTCAAAACAACATCTTTTTCTCTAAGAAAATGAAAAGTTAAACCTCGATCGGATGGAAAACAAGATTGTCTATTCGAAAATCCCCATGGACAAGACCAGTCCTGAATCCTATTTGCCCATCTTCAGCAGGGATATGTTCCTTCAACCATGATATGAGATTTAACATAGCAGAGTCAAGACTAGATTTCCCTTCGCCTGCCGAAGCCAAATATTGTTTAGACCATCTTTCAACCTAGAAAAGATACCATATATGCCAATAAGTGTTCAGACAAAAAGTATAATTTAACATGAAAACTTAATTGCCAGGCAAGACAAAAAATAAGAAGGTAAAAAGTGATGGTAAACCTGCCGTCTGCAATAATTTTCTTTGCGTCCATACTTGCTCAACCCAATAGCATCAACATTTGCTTTATGAATTGAAGCTAATGTTTTAGTAATGGCACTATATATTCTTGATCGTTCACCAGGATTCAAATCCTATACAACGTGCCAAAACAATTAACCATCTGCAATGCAAAACATAGTTGTCCAAAATAACATTGCAACGTTTGTTGTTAGAAGTACCTTCAAACCAGGGTCTGTGAATATACGCCCCTGCATAAACTCCATCACATAGAAAGGGGTACCAATAATGCTTGAATCATTGCAGATACAATAGACCTTGGGCACTGGAACATCTGTTTTAGCACCTAATGCAGCAATCACCTAATGTAACATAGATCTCATTATGAATAAGAAAAGAGAAAAAAAAAAATCATTGATGATGAGATTAAGATAATGACTACCTGATACTCTCTTTCTATTGCATGTGCTGATTGCAACAGCTTTCCAGGAGGCTTTTTACGAAGTACATAACGAGAAATATTGCTATTATATTCCACTTCAAGCAAGAACGTAGGGTTTGATTGTCCATGTCCAAACTGTATCAAAACTCAAATATGATACGTTAGTATTTATATTGAAAAGGTCTAAATATATATCATAGACAATCAGATATTTGTCTCTACATTATATGATAAGCCAACAAAATATGGTACGCTCTAGTAATTTGAAATCTGTTAGATATACTTGAAATATTTATCTTTTTTCTTGACGTTAATATCTAAAAGAAGAAATTTGGTATGCTCTTATCCTTTAAAATTTGGTCAGTATGCGAAGATAGAGTTAAGTGCTACATGGTGAAAAATCTCATAATTGATAGCTAAAACAAAAATAGAACTTGTCAAACTTCATTACAAACCCTCTAAAAATTAACCAAGTATGCATCAAACTTCATATGTTTAAAAATATCTTACATCTCTGACTCGTTAAATATAGGATCATTCATTAGAAACCCATCAAACATTATTAATTGTAGATCGAAATACATATCTTTCATAGGTCTCTGAATCGACAAATATGGGATTATCCCAGACATTTAGATACCCTCTAAACATTAACAAATTACGCATCCAGCTTAACATGTTTGATTCTATCATTCATTGATTCGTCGATTGTGTATTCATTGGCATATAGCATTAACAAATCCTGAGTAAAAATAATAACATCTTTGATTCTTTGGTTTTTTTGATCGTTCATGATTGTTTTCTTTGATTATGTTAAGGGTGTCTGTGTGTGCAGTGTTTGTGTTGATCCAAAAAGCTGAATATATAGAACGGATGAAGGTAAAAAACGAAGAGAAAAGGAAAAGAAAGACTTCGGTAAAGAGATTTGGGATCACCTGGGATACTCTGATCGTAGCAGGGGGAGGAGGAAATCCTACAACTGTATCTTGAAGATAAGCCAGAAGAGCTACTTCATTGAATCTGTGAGCTGAAGGAACAGAGGGGAGCAGGGTAGGAGAAGCCATAGCTGTGAAGAGAAGAGGGAGGGGGGAGAGGAAGAGAGAATTTCTTCCTTCCTTCTGACTTTTATGGTGGAAACATACAGAAACAAAAGAACAGTAGATAAGAAAGACAGAAAGACAGGTTATTCAAAGGCAGAGCAGGGAAGAAGAAACAAGAGTAATAGAAAAAAACACACACATAAAAAGAAGAAGAAGAAGAGAGAAGAGAGAAAAACAGAGTAGCTAAAAAAGTAAAGAGAAAAAGCAGCTCCTTAAAACAGAGCAGACACTTTTTTTGCCCCTTATAGGTCTTGTAAATTATAGTGTGTGTGTTCCTTGTAGGGCTGTAAATTATATGTAATGTGTTTGTGTGTGTTCCTTGTTTGAGTTTTACGTTGAAGTGCTTGATTAATGGAACCATGGCACGTAGCCTCGGGTGGTGATTTATGAAACCTTAACCCGTAACTCGCACAACTTTGTTGAACAATGCTCACACATCTACAAAATCGGAGGCCGTGCATATTCCTATCAAGTGTTTATACTCGCCAAAACATCGCCCTCGTTACTTACTTAACTAGTTGTTTGTTGAAACATGCAATTACATATCTACTGTTGCAATCTATTGACAAACTGATGCTGATTTGTTGCCGACATGGCAGCAAATCAGCCCATGAGCATACAATTAATGAGATTATTAACTCGATGTATGTCAAAAGATGCTAACATATTCGACATGGTTCATACTTTGAAGGGTCAATGGGATTGTATTGTTGAAGATTCTGACGATAAAGCCGCTCAACACCATCAGTTTCGTACTTCGTGGACAACCACTCCACTTATGACCTCCAAGAATGGCACTCCTTTATGGCACTTTTACCCACCAAAATGGTTATTTCCTTCGTCAATCACATAGGAATCAAAAGCATGTAAATTGTTTATACTAATGAAAGGATATCTTTTTGAAAGAAAAAAAAGTTGCTAACATAGCAATGCAATATGTGTCACCTATTGCAACATTTGCGCTTGCTGGGAATGGGGGATATGAATGAGAAGGGTTGCGAGGAAGCTTGACACATCATGTGGTGTAAATAGCCAAGATACGTGGAGAACTTTCCCTTTTCTTCATCAATCATGCTTTATTCATTCAAAAAAAGAATGAAGGTGGATGGATATGTGCCAAATTGATGTTGACGAGGGTATATTGGAAGGGAACCAAAACCCAAATATACATGTATAAACTTGGCATTTCAAAATACTTGATGAAATATGGCATGTCCTGTTAATACCTTTTTTGCTGGATCTCTACATTAAATCGCTTTTTATTTCCACGTACATGTAATGACATAGATAAGTAGTATGTCGATGTTTCACATTTTTGTTAAAAGCCTCAAGTGTGTACGTTGGATGTCGTAGCACATTAATTGTTCATATTGCTATTATTTTCAGGTTTCATCATAAGATCTATTAATTGCACACACAATTTGGTATAGTTTATTCAATGACTTTTGTGTTACATTCGAAGAGTTAGCAAACATACACTAACAACAAAGGAAAACAATATGCAACCCACTAAGATTTGGGTGGAAACTCCTTGTAGTATCTTTAAAGCATCCACAATCTTTATACAGAACCTCTTTTTATTTTAGTTATCCATTAAAAAATTGCTATATTTCTCAAACTGATAAGTTCTCAACCTGTATGGGATTATTATTCTCCAAGAATCACTCCGCAAAAATAAACTATAAAAGCAGAGAATTGTCATCATTGTAGTACAAGAATGACACCCAAGTCATTCTATCCAGAAGAATGATAGCAGGTTTAGATACTAAAGAAAACTAGGATACACAATAGTACATAACATACTCAAATGCATTTGCAAATATTCATTACGAATGTGTATGTTATAAAATCATGCCTATGTTTTGTTTTTACATTTTTTACCTTAACTTTCTTGCCTTAAAAAAAAAATGTTTTACCTTATAATAATAATGAATACAAACGTTTTACCTTATAATAACTTCAAGGGTGTTTACCGTACTCGAATTATTGAAACATACTCGAATGGGAATGCACGTATGATGTGTATGGTTCATACTATGGGATAGACTACCATACATGCATGCATAGAAGCACCATGTATGAAGATTGTACTGGACCACTTCACAATGTTATGCTCTTCGAGGTTAAAGTGCACTCACATTGATGGCAGTCTAAAGCTTTACACTCTGACCAATATGTGTAGCGAAAATATGTTGATAAGTTGCATGTCACAAGGACAAGTTTCTGGTGGATAACAAGATATGATAACTTAATGTGACATTGAATAAGAAATGAATGAATGGATGAGAATACCTGTACCCTCCAAACTGACAAGCATAACATACTTTCCACATAATCGTCATTGATTAACCCAATAAGCTCATATGAGAGTTTTCAGACAATATGGCTCTCGAAGGAAGTTTTTATGTGTTGCAAGAAGTGAACAGGACAAGGAAAAAGGAATAGCGAATTCATTTACACAACCTCAATCCTTTATGTTAAACAATGTAAGATGTCATGAATGAGACTATCTGGAAACTCTCCTGAGCTTTCACTGTTTGTGCGAGATACTGAGTAAATTATCATTCCCACTCTACCGTTGCCGGAGGCTTCGAGGTTATGTCATAAACAATTCTATTGACGCCCCGGACACTGTTGCATATTTTCCCTGACACTTCTGCGAGAAATTTTGGGTCAAACTGATACCTGTCACAAAATACCAAAACACTCTTAAAACATCTTCCAGAAATATATTCATAGATCTATATTATGTAGACACATGCATAATATAAACGTATATATTTTTCTGTGTGTTTGTTTATGTAGCTATATGTGTATGTAAATTACTATGTTCGTATATATTTTTATATATAGACATGTCTATATGTAAGTGTAAATGTAGCTATATATAGATACATCTATATGTATACCAGTCAGCGGTCATTCCATCTTCACTAGTGATCGCCCTCAATGCCACAGCATTTGAGTGACTTCGACGGTCCCCTTGTACGCCTACTGTCTTCACTGGTAAAAATACAGCGAATGCTTGCCAAATCGAATCATAAAGGCCAGCATCCTTCAAAGAATTGATAAAAATTTCATCTACCTGCAAACATTCATCGAATACCATCAATTTACAAGCAAAAAAATAAAAAGATGAATCAGATAACAGTGCTGAGTTCAAAAGTACACTGACACTCATAATGAAACCTTGGGTTATTTAGGTAGAGATTTAGCTCAGTAGATATGTTATTAATCGGAGTCCTCAAATATAGAAGCAAAACCGAGAACAATGTTAGAAGAAGCACAAAAATGACTATAAAGGGCACTCATATAAATAACATATTAAACCCACATTTACAGGATGATTTCTCGGGGATGAACACAATAGATTATTACCTGACGTAATGTTTCTAAAGCATCCCCTTGAGTGACATCCCCCATTATCCTAACGGCTAATCCAGGACCAGGAAATGGATGGCGCTTCAAGAAGCCTTGAGGAACATTTAGAAGCTCTCCTAATCGCCTTACCTGCAATTATACAACAAAAGCTCCATAGAAAATTTTGAGAGAGAGATGTGAAACAAAATAAAGGAGTTTCTATGATTTCTTTCAAGTTTTTAAAACTAGACAATAAATACCTCATCCTTGAAAAGCCACTTCAAAGGCTCAACAAGTTTCAACTTCATATCCTTTGGCAGGCCCCCAACATTATGGTGACTTTTGATGGTATGAGAGTGCCCTTTACCACTACCAGGGGGCGGGCATGACTCAATAACATCAGGATACAATGTACCTTGGACTAAAAAACTTGGCTTGATACCCAGCTTTTCCTCTATTCCTACAGAGAACTTATCAAATACATGAATAAACTCGCTTCCAATGATTTTCCGCTTCTCCTCTGGGTCAGTAACACCCTTCAGCTTGCTAAGAAACTCCTCCGAAGCATCAACACAAGTGACAGGTAAATGAAGATCATTATTGAATGTAGACATAACGCGTTCTCTTTCCTTATACCTGATTTAACCAAAAGCATGTTTCTTTAACAAAAACGATAGCCACCTCTATTGTGTGCAAATACAAACCTTTGCAAATCCATATTCCATAAAAGCCTTGTGTACAAAAATCAAGGACTATGGCTGCGCAGATTATATGGACGGACTAAACCCTTCATAGAAACCCTAGGCCTTGTGTCTGGAGACTAAGACTAAGGCTACCATACAGGTTGTGCACGGATAAAGCCCTTTATAATACTTATATGCCGTATATCTTCTTGTCCAACTCAAATGCAAACGGACATATCTGTAGCGTCATTATCAACTTCTTATTACAATATAAGATTTATGTCCAGAGCATAGCTGTCAGAATGGTGCATGCACAAATCCATTTACATGTAAATCGTCCCAGCACTAAGCCCTATTATTGATTGCATATTAAAACAATATGTTTGCATGTATATAACAGAACAAAGTCCAGAAAATACAAGAAGCATGGATAACTACCTCAAAAGTCCATTGTCGACAAATACACAATGAAGGCGGTCTCCAATGGCTTTGTGGACAATTGTTGCTGCAACTGTTGAATCAACACCCCCAGAGAGTGCACAAATGGCATGCGCAGTATCCCCAATTGTGGACTGGATTAACTCTAGTTGTTCATTAAGAACATCTTGTAGCTTCCAATCTGCCACTACTCCGCTTAGCTTAAAGATGATGTGCTTCAATATAGCCATGCCATGTACTGTATGTGTGACCTACAAAAAAAATACACATCCCATTTGAAAAAAGCAGCACATGACTCTCTCTCTCTCAGTCTCCTATGGGTTGTTAATAAAATATCTATCTGTCTTTCAACATTACTGCTAAACCCCAATGAGGTACCATGTTTATACTAACCCATGCACCCAGATCCAAATGCAACTATATACACTACATTGGGATTCAATGCATATATGCTTATTCATGAAAACTCAGACCTCAGGGTGAAACTGAATATCTCATAGGTCATATTAGACCTTTCCGACAGATTGTATCCATGAATCTATGCATCAGTATCTACCACTGCATTACTCTATGTACGTGCTGTATATCTATCACTCACTCTATACATTGGTATCTACCACTCTATCTACATATTAGCTATCTAACACTCACTTGACTCATTAGTATCTACCACTCTATCTACATATTACCTATCTAACACTCACTCTATACATTGGTATCTACCACTCTATCCATGTACTACCGATCATTCTATGCATCCATCCAGCACTCCGCCCTTCAAGGTACCTTACTCTTATCATTATCTACCTCTCTATCTCATAGGAACATAAAAAACACTCCAAATATAAATGACCTCGGGGTGGAATTGGAGGCCATAGACACCAATACCGGGGTTCTCAATCGCTGCAATTGCTCCTTGGACACTCTTACAAACCACTGAGAAGCCTTCCGGAAGCTTAACCGCCTCGTCACCATGGCTCATCCACACAGACTGCCTAACGCAAAACATCGGATCATCAAAGAGACGAGAAGCAACATGGTCAACGTCACCGCTACAATTGACAGGAGAAACGTCCATACGACCATATTCTTGTCTATCTGCGGAGGTAACGGAACCTCCAAGAAGCTTAACGATGAGCTGAAGGCCATAGCATATACCAAGGACGGTTATGTGGTTGGCTATGGTGAAATCAAAGAAGCCATGGGGGGGAGAAGGGGAGCCTTCTTCATGCACAGAGTGAGGGCCACCAGAGAGGATGATGAGGGATGGCGAGAAGGAGGCTATGGTTGGGAGGGGGGAGGTTCCTGGGAGGCAGACGGAGCAGACGCCGAGCTGTCGGATGCGACGGGTGATGAGGTGGGTGTACTGGGAGCCATAGTCGAGGACGACGACCACGTTGCCTTTGTGCTTCGTCACAGCCTGCTCCATCTCTCTCTGTCTCTGCTTCTCTCTGTTCTTTTCCTCTGTGCTAAACCCTAATCTCTCTGTTCTCTCTGTCTCTGTCTCTAGTTCTCTCTGTTCTTTTCCTCTGTGCTAAACCCTAATCTATCTGGTTCTCTTTGTCTCTGTGCTAAACCCTAAAACCCCTGCACTACATAACTTTGCTGGTGCTGACAGAGCCTGCCTAATCATCAACTTACTTGGTTGGCATCATAAGTAGACTCTACATACATACATACATAACATACATACATAACATACATACTTACATACTTACATACATACATACATAACATACATACATACATACATACATACATACATACATACATCACATACATACATACATACATACATACATACATCACATACATACATACATCACATACATACATACATACATACATACATACATACATACATACATACATAACATAACATAACATAACATAACATACATACATAACATAACCTCGTGACTAACTACTGCCAAATATTTTAAGAGGGCAAGTGAGGGAATCGCGGAGAGAGACGGTGCAGGTCGCACCGCTGATGGCGCGCGTTCGATCTCCACCGTCCAAGATGGATAAAAAGCTGACAGCGTCTGTCACCAGGAGCCCAACTCTGTCAAAAGGAGCCCCGCTGTCTGACAACATCAGTAAGGAGCCCGACTCTGTCAAACGGAGCCCCGCTGTCTGACAACATCAATAAGGAGCCCGACTCTATCAAACGGAGCCCCGCTGTTTGACAACCTTTGTCATCAGGAGCCTGACTTAAAAACAAACATCAAAAACTCCAAAAAATGGTAAGTGTACAACAAATATTTGCCATGAAAATGATCATAAAATTTCTCAAAAAAACCTAAAGATTCAAATAACAAGTCTTACATAAAATATTAAAACATCAAATGTTGACAACCCTAAAATGAAATATGAATATAACATTACATATTAAGATTATGGCTCATGTCAGGATGATTGCAAGATGCAACCACAATTTTTACAACATG
The DNA here is from genome assembly GCF_043228905.1 of Azolla caroliniana. Classification (NCBI taxonomy): domain Eukaryota; kingdom Viridiplantae; phylum Streptophyta; class Polypodiopsida; order Salviniales; family Salviniaceae; genus Azolla; species Azolla caroliniana. Next base: position 18,332,662 of record NW_028230450.1, on the reverse strand, counting down.
TAACATTCGAGTTCCTTGAAGTCAAGGTCAAGCCATTGCAACACAAACACCAAACCTTCTCATGGTCACATATTGGCAATCATCCCCTAGCCCGACTTGCACCTCATTGTAGTTTTTCGGAGTGGGATTTGGAAGTGTTTGGGGAGCTGCCAATAAGTTCTTGCGAGATGTCTATTGTTGCACTTCTTTTGGCACCGATTTGTTGGTTGCGACTTATTGATCTGCCATCTTCTTCATTGGTTGATTTTGGTGCACTAACGCGATACACCTTCTTAGCCACATCTTCCAATGTTTGTATACCTTCGACAATAGTTGCACAGTTGAAGGTTCCTAACCCTTGCTCGAGACATTGAAGTGCTTTCACGACCGTTTGTATTTTGGACTTGAATGATTCAATCTCGGATGTTGTGGGGTTTGTCTCCTCGACTCGTTCTACCTCTGCCTCCATTTCTAGGTCCATTCGCATTTGGGTCACGTGATCTATAAAAGGCAACGAGCCACATAAATGTGGCATATGCCTCTCAATAATCATTCGGATACTGAGTAAATGCTTACATTTACGCGCAATGTCTTGGCAATCACAATATGAGCATTGGAGTGAGACATTATACCATAGAGTGGGAGTCGTCATGCTCAAGATTCTAAACTAATATCGGGCCTCGTCGACAATTTCCATTGTAGAAGTATCATCGACATACCTTTCCAATATTCTCTCCGCTTCTTTAAGTCGGGACCTTTGATCCCTACAATTCGCACAGGGTTCAACTTACTTGGTTGGTATCATAAGTAGACTCTACATACATACATACATCACATACATACATACATACATACATACATACATACATACATACATACATACATACATAACATAAGCTCGTGACTCCAAATATTTTAAGAGGGCAAGTGAGGGAATCACGGAGAGGGACGGTCCAAGTCGCACCGCTGATGGCGCGTTCGATCTCCACCGTCCAAGATGGATAAAAAGCTGACAGCGTCTGTCACCAGGAGCCCGACTCTGTCAAAAGGAGCCCCGTTGTCAAACAACCTCTATAAACAGGAGCCCAACTCTATCAGAAGGAGCCCCGTTGTCTGACAACATAAGTAAGGAGCCCAACTCTGTCAAAAGGAGCCCCGCTATTTGACAACCTTTGTCATCAGGAGCCCGACTTAAAAACAAACATAAAAAACTCCAAAAAATGGTAAGTGTACAACAAATATTTGCCATGAAAATGATCATAAAATTTCTCAAAAAAACATAAAGATTCAAATAACAAGTCTTACATAAAATATTTGTTAAGAATTAGGTAAGTAATTAAGCAAGGGTTAATTAGTACCTAATTATGTGATTAGTTGATAAGCGGAAGATTATGTGATATGTGCGTGTATGTGTGTGAAAGGAAGAGAGAGAGAGAGAGAGAGACTTATGAACAACACAAGATGGGGGATGAGTGACTATATTAAATTAGCATTAGCTTTATCATCATCAAATACAAAAATACCTACAATGAGGTATATATAGATCTCATGTACAAGGGTGCACATGTGTGAGGATAATGTAGGTACAAAGGTGTAAGTCCTATATTAAATGTACTTGGGAGTGGAGAATCTAGAATATCCCACTTAAGTACAAGGTCCTACTTAAGGCGTTATAGTCAACACTTCTAACTAGATTCTATCTAGGTAACTACGAAGTTACATTGTTGACTAACGAACTAACTCTAGTTGAGCTTGATCTCTCAACAATATTAAAACGTCAAATGTTGACAACCCTAAAATGAAATATGAATATACACGTTACATATTAAGATTATGGCTCATGTCGGGATGATTGTAAGATGCAACCACAATTTTTACAACATGTAACATTTGAGTCCCTTGAAGTCAAGGTCAAGCCATCGCAACGCAAACACCCAACCTTCTCATGGTCATATATTGGCAATCGCCCCCTACCCCGACTTGCACCTCATTGTAGTTTTTCAGAGTGGGATTTGGAAGTGTTTGGGGAGCTGCCAATAAGTTCATGCGAGATGTCTATTGTTGCACTTCTTTTGGCACCGATTTGTTGGTTGCGACTTATTGATCTGCCATCTTCTTCATTGGTTGATTTTGGTGCACCAACACGATACACCTTCTCAGCCACATCTTCCAATGTTTGTATACCTTTGACAATAGTTGCACGGTCGAAGGTTCCTAACCCTTGCCCGAGACATTGAAGTGCTTTCACGACCGTTTGTATTTTGGACTTGAATGATTAAATCTCGGATGTTGTGGGGTTTGTCTCCTCGACTCGTTCTACCTCTGCCTCCATTTCTATTTCTGTATTATGGTCCATTCGCATTTGGGTCGCGTGATCTATAAAAGGAAACGAGCCACATAAATGTGGCATATGCCTCTCAATAATCATTCGGATACCGAGTAAATGCTTACATTTACTCGCAATGTCTTGGCAATCACAATATGAGCATTGGAGTGAGACATTATACCATAGAGTGGGAGTCGTCATGCTCAAGATTCTAAACCAATATCGGGCCTCGTCGACAATTTCCATTGTAGAAGTATCGTCGACATACCTTTCCAATATTCTCTCCGCTTCTTTAAGTTGGGACCTTTGATCCCTACAATTCGCATGGGGTGCAAACCGACCACTCTCACATATTTCTTGTCGTTGCTTGTACCACTCTATTACCGTTCCTCCTATGCAAGTGCCAATTTCACTATCCCCGATTAAGACATGCAGAAGGTCAGTAATTGATCGGTTTATTCTTCCTCTCAAGGCAGTATACTTGATAAACTGCCAATGTCTTTCCACAATATTGGTAGTGTCAACGTGTCCATAGTTGAACATTCTACCAAACTTGGGGGCTAGAGTTTCCTCCACACACATGTCAAACCACACCATCTTCCTTCTATATATTGCCAAACACCGGGCTTGTCTACATATTCTACAACTCCTCACACATCGCATTGAATGAGGATTCAGTAATGCATTGCATCAGTTGGCACATTCGTTGATAAAGATGGCTTCTCTCAGTTGCACTTACTTTTGGCAACAAGTTGTCCACCCATGACTTTTTGGTGTGAAACTGACACAACAAAAGTCGACAATGTGTTTGCGACTGTTGCCCATTTACAACAATCCAAGATTGACGGTCTATTGCAACCACATTAGTTATGGCATTATATGATGTCCAACATTTATCAATCACTATTGCATTTGGCCTCATCGTGGGCATCCTTGTGAATAGGAATCTCAAACAAGATTCTTTTGCAACTTGCTCATGGTTTGAGCCCTTATTAGAACTACAAAGCATGTACCATAACGGGATCCCAATTCCCATGGCGTTGGTAGCTTGAATTGGTTTGTTTTAAATGTCAAGTCGATTGCCCAAGAGTTTTTTAGGGTCAACTGCTCACACATTTCCAACATCCATTGATCTTGAAGTATCAAGATAAATGGTTGTTTGGCGGGAGATCCTGGTTCACCAGGCAGGTAGGGTTGAACATGAGCCACTTTCCCAAGATCTCGGAGTGCATAGGCATCTTGCTCATCAAAGCCCAATCAACCTTAGTCATGGCACTCCCGATTTTTAACCTATTTGCCATGTTATGGACCTCCTTTGGTATCATAAAGAACCGATACCAAACCTTGCTATCGAGTTGACCTTAGATACCATTTAGCAACCACAACTTGTAATGAGTGCTTTTACGTACCCCGGTGTGATGCCATAATCACGTACATCAGTCGCATAAACTACCTTTAACTCTTTAAGAGTCTTTGAAAACGTGTGATGGGATGTGTCACCATGTGACGCTAATACTACATCCCTCCATTTCTCGACGTATAATACTTGAAGATTAGGTGATGCTTTAAGGTAAATTGCACTCTCATTCCCGAGTATGAGACGACTCTTCATGTGCCTCCATGCATGAAGTGAAAGAGGTGCATCCCTTGCGACATCACATAATGCTTCCAATGTTGCCTTAACTTGTCCCAATAAAACTTTAACCATCAAATTATACGTACCTCTTGAAAATGCAAAATCCCTAGGGGAACAATACATGATGGGATCGACCGCCTCATCCTCACGATCGGAATCGAATGACTCAAAAGGAATCTCCAATTCGTCCTCAGATACAAACAATGCATTGGACGACCATGACATATCCTCCAATTCATCTTCTGACATGGCAAAGACACCATGATGCATTGTTCTCTCCATAGCAAATACAATATGATCGAGAATGCCAGTGATTGAGGTGAATGAAGTGAATGTGAGAGATTATGCGAATGAATGAAGTGAATGAATTCAAATAATTCACATGAATGGAGCGGATTATTTCAGCTCTTCTTCAATGATTTAGTTCGAGAATGTTTAGGGCTATTAGTGAACGATCGAGAATGCAGGTGAATGAAATGAGTGCGAGTGATTAATAGATTGTTAAGGAAGGGAATGAGTTCAACCCTTAGTGAATGAGTCTATCTCTTAGTGCATGCTACTGAATTTGCTGAATCAATTTAGTGTAGTCATTAGTATGATCGTTGAAACGCCATCATTACACGTAGTTGGGCACTTGACTATTAATGAATCGGGCTCCTCATTATTGAGTTGGGCTCCTCATTAATTAGTCGAGCTCCCTCCTATAACATTGTTGTACATTGCTTTGTCTACCTTCTCGATTATTGACTAGTATTGCATTATTGTACATTGCTTTGTCCACCTTTTCCATTATTGACTAGTATTGCATTATTGTACATTGTTTTTGATACCTTCTCCATTATTGACTAGTACTGCATTATTGTACATTGCTTTTGAATAAGATTCACATTGAGTCACACACTAACCAGAATGAGATTCAAATTGTCAAATCATATACAACCAGAATGAGATTCAAATAATAAGACTCACAACCAAAATGAGATTCAAATAATAAGTGTCACAACTAGAATGTTCATCAAATTGAGTCATATACAACCAAAATGAGATTCAAATATTGATTTGATATTACAAAATGAGATTCAGATAGAGTCCACATTGAGTCATATACAACCAAAATGAGATTCAAAACCGCTCATTGTTGATGATGCAATGGTCGTGTGTGGCGCTAGAGATATGTCGTACAACCAAATAACCCAATGTCTTCATGCTGGTAGTCGGATGATTATTTAGTGGATAAAAAAAAACAATTGGGCTCCTCACTTGTAGGAGTCTGTCGCGTCTTCATCCAAAGCACCCAATGCCCTGAGTGCAATATTGGAATGAAGACATATTCATGTTCAGGGACCCGAGTGAGTATGTCTTCTACCTTATCACTTTGGCCTCCTAGTTGTACCCATAGTGGATCCACAATATGAAACCGCTTGTTGATTTCGGGGGGTGGGGGGGGGGGGGGGGGGGGCGGGGGGGCAGCAAGTACTCCATCCATAAGTGGAAGAGGGTCATCATCCATGTGGATGCCATCTCCCCGACAATGCACAACGAACATAGTTCTACCTCCGTCAAAAAGACTGCTAGATCTAGTAGTCGACAAGCCACCTGAAATCTGTTTATTAGGCCTGATTAGTAACTACAAAAAAAACATGAAGTTAACTATTGATCTCATGCCCCCACCATAACGGCATACCTAGTGAACTTATTTTTTGTTGTGTTATCCCATGTTTTCGTGATTGTCCCAGGACCAACAAAGACAATCCCAATGTCTGCACCCTCATCTGTGTCAGATGATGTAATGAACGACAATTTACCAGATTTTAGGCCTCCTTGGTTGTCAGGTTGTTGATTTTGACAGTTGGTCTTGATCACCATTGATCTCGACATGTGCCTCATCTTCTGGCATTGGAAGCCCATGATTCTTACACTGAAATTCATACATAAGATTCACACAATCATTCACACACTAAATTTAGACTCACATAAGCTGCACACATAATCATTCACACACTAGATTTAGACTCACATAAGATGCACACATAATGATAAACCATACTTACATAAGTTTCAGACGCAACCGCAATCTTGAACTTCAAATTTGCCATCCTATGCTCCTTCCCCCCGTCATACCTGGCCATCTCTTGGCTGACGAATTGGGCAATGAAATCGGCCTCCTTGGATGTTCGAAGTGTGTCTAGAGTGTCTTTGAAGATTTTAATCGCTCTTGTCCTCAACTTCCTCATGTGTGATTGGCGTGATCTGTTGTACTTTAGCTCCGGATCCAAAAAACGTTGTATTGATCGTTGTCTTTCGTAGTGGTTGAAGAATGACGTGGTTGTGCCCCACATGGAGGTCGATTGCTCTTCTTCTTCTATTTTTAGCCCCTGAGGCAGTATTACACGGATGCCATGTGCCTTATATAAGTGAGCCTCCATGTCAGCTTTTTTGCAAAACCATCGTACCTCTTTTCTACATGAATATCCAATGATACATGTGCGACATTTGATACCTGTCGAGTTTCTTCTACACTTGAAGAGGGACATAGGGTCCACTACAACAATGGTGTGACATTTGCATTAGAAAAACCCACTATATACTTAGTTCAATAATGATTACAAGAAAGTACATCAGCTCACCATTTAGTTTGATATCTTCAACACCTGGCCCCACATAATGTATGGGGTTCATATCCATGTTCGAGTCTTCAGTAATGATGTTTTCAGCATCCATATCGTTGGATTTGGGGCACCTAGCACCCTTTCTTACAAAAACCCTAAACCATCATTCAAGTTAGCACACAAACATCACTATTCATACACAATATATAGTTGAGAAATGATTCAGGCCATACCTCCCTTCATAGGGTATTGTTTCACCCAATCCGCATCAAAGTCTATGAAGGTCTTGGACCGACTAGCCATCTGTACAAAACACATGCCATCTTCAAAAACCACCAATTTGTGCAACTCACATTTGTGCAACCCACCCAAGTAGTACATGATTGAAGGTTTAGGTCTTTTTTCTTCTCACTCTGTTTCATATTAATATGGATTCCATATTATCTTATCAAGATTCTAAATATGATTCCATATTATCTTATCAAGATTTTTACTCTAGCATGCAGTGGAGGTCAATAATAATATGGATTCCAGTTGCGAGGAAAATAGGATTTCAAACACAAAAACTCAAAGGTATAACCTCCACAAAGTTTGGTGATACATACCTCTGGACAACAGGACAACAGGTGCTCGCGGACAACAGGACAACATGTGGTGCGCCTTGCTGAAGATGCCTAAACCCTAAACCTCTGGCTTCCTATTTGAAAATAGGCAAAAATGACAGGTATATGGGTTTTTATACTCATCACAAACTAATGAGTCGGGCTCCTTTTCACAGAGTCGGGATCCTTTTCACAATGAGTCGGACTCCTTTTCACAATGACTCAGGCTCCTTTAGTGAGATGGGCTCCCCAAAAAGAGAACTTCTGATGGCACACTTTTTCTTCATCCACATTGGACGATGCAGATCGCACGCGCTCTCATCTAGCGACCTGCACCGTCCCTCTCTGCGATTCCCTCACTTGCCCTCATAAATATTTGGTAGGAGTTAGACACATCGATAACATAACATAACATACATATATACATATATACATATATACATATATACATATATACATATATACATATACATAGATACATACATATACATACACATACACATACATACATACATACAAGGTTGGCATCATAAGTAGACTCTACATACATACATACATACATACAACATATATACACGATGAAGAAATCGGAGCTCTGAGAGAGAGTTCGATCTCATTTCGGCTAAGTGGGCTGAATGAAGGGTTGAGCCGAAATGACCAACCTATTGAAGAGACGGCGAGTAGTTGAGACTCGGCCGTGATGTCCCTGCGTAAAGAACCAAGGAGACGGTTTACGTGTAAAGAGAAGGGCAAGAAGAAAATGCCGGAATACGACTTCGGTAGTGTCGAGTCAGATCGGAGCGAGTCTGACTACGTGCAAATTGAAAAGGAACCTCCATGGAAGAGGTCGTGAAATCGGGTAATCACGAATTATGCCGATCTACCCGCCTCAAGAACCTTGTAAAGAGATACGGGTATAATGAGTACATGGCGCACCATTACGCGGTACATGACACGAGTGGCGGAAGTGCGTGAGCCGGAGAGCTACGCCAAAGCGGCGAAAGACGTGAACTGGCGTGCCGCGATGGAGGAAGAGATGCGTGCATTGGTAGAGAATGAAACCTGGGACCTAGTTGACGCACCGAAGGGTGTAATGCTGATCGGATGTAGGTGGGTGTATAAAGTGAAATACAATACCGACGACTCAGTCAACCGATACAAGGCCCGCTTAGTGGCGAAAGGCTACGCGCAGAAGCATGGCGTGGACTACAACGAGACCTTCGCGCCTGTCGCGAAGATGGCTACCCTGCGTGTTCTACTAGTCGTAACTACGGCGAAGGGGTGGCACTTACATCAGATGGATGTAAAGAATGTGTTCCTACAAGGTGATCTTGAGAAACATAAGATACATATATACATAAACATTGATACATACATACATACATACATATAGATAGATAGATAGATAGATAGATAGATAGATAGATAGATAGATAGATAGATAGATAGATACATACATACATACATACATACATACATACATACATACATACATACATACATACATACATACATACAAACAAACAAACAAGGTTGGCATCATAAGTAGACTCTACATACATACATACATAACACACAGCTCGTGGCTATTTTATACCAAATCATAAATAGGGCTGGTGAGGGAATCGCGGCCACAGACAGTGTAGGTTGCTCAGAGGAAGGTGTGTGCGATCTGCATCGTTCGAATTTGGATAAGAAAGAATGCGCGGAAAAAGAAATCTATCAGAGGTCGTCCAACTCTGAGTCCTTGGTCACCCAACTGCCCAGCTATTTTAGAACAATAAATAAAGTACTTAACAAAAATTTTGTTATAATATAATCGTTTAATGGTTAGAGTCATTATTTTTGGTTAATAGGTGCAAGGTTCAAATATGTTTTCCTCTCTTATTGAGAGTAGGGTTTATTTTGCTTATTGGTCAATTTTGATACCATTTAAGTTTTCTTCTTTTTCAACTTCTTTCTTTTTTAGGGTTTGGACATTTGGTTTAGGAATTTGATGCTTGCATGTATATTAATGACAATACGACATTTCTTTCTAGTGCACCTTTTTCTTAGATTATATAGTTTTCAACAAAAATACAAATGCAAAATCAACTTACTATAATAATGAAATATGTTTCAAATCAAACCACCATTACACATAAGGTTCAAATGATGTTTCAAAAAAACAATAATTCACTAGACTAAAGGAAAGTAATGGAAACAATTCTACATTAGGGTTTAGGGTTTAGGAATGTAATGGAAACAGTTCTACCATATTTCACTTAGTGGAATATGTTAGTGGAAACAGTTCTACCATATTTCTTATTTTCATATTTCATCGATCTAGTCAATATTGTACTCGGTTGTTACATGCAAATGAATACAAATTCAACTATGACATATTTGAAACATAAATCAACATATAACATACGTGAAACATAAAACTTAAAACATAAATCAACATATGACATACTTGAAACATAAAACTTAAAACATAAATCAACATATGGCATACTTGCAAAATCAGATAATCAAATAACAAAATGTGATTACTTGAAAATTTAAGACTGATTTGATGTAATTAGCTAGAGTATGATTAAGATATGAATCAAGTGTGCCTCTATAATTAATTGGAGGATGAATCAACTGTGATTATGAAGAGGGGGTTTAGGGATTAATATGACTTAAAATGTGATTAATTTATTGCTTAATATGACCATTTTCTGGTCATTTCTTTTTTAAACAGGTTAGGCGACTTGTTTATTAGAAGAGATGTTTTTGAAGAGGGTTGGGAGACCTGTTTAATAGGTTGGGTGACCATATTAATACAAGTTGGGCAACTTGTTTATGAAAAGATGTTTTTTAAGAGGGTTGGGAGACGATTTATACAATAAGGTGATCTGTTTGATAGGTTGGGTGACCATATTAAAACAGGTTGGACAACCTATTTATGAGAAGAGATGTTTTTTAAGAGGGTTGGGAGACCTGTTTGATAGGTTGGGTGACCATATCAAAACAGGTGGGCAACCTGTTTATGAGAAGAGATGTATTTTAAGAGGGTTTTTAAGAGATCTTTGAAAACAATATACACAAATCAACTATGACTAAGAAAACAACATAGCTTTGAAGCTAAAACATATGTGTGAAAACAACATGATATCTTTGAAATACAGAAGACACAAATCACACTATGAGTGAGAAAACAACATATTGTTGAATCTAAAACAGCTTTAGGGGCATGAGTCCAACACTTGAGATTACCAAGATTTCTAAGATAAACAACATTTCCATTAATCGGTAATTTTCGATATACAACGAGTCACTACTCGCTATGCAAAAAGTGGTGACCATATTACAACATCCGTCTGTAACAAAATGTAATACCACATGTACAACATCCACTCCGGTACAAATAATAGGACGATATTTAAAATATTTGTGGTATACATAATATCCATTATATGACAACCAAGGTCTAATATCTGTGGCCATGACATCCATTATAAAATCTTTTGTAGCCAATCCAAAATTTACAATATGGGGCCACCGAGAGCAGGTGCAAATCCCGGTACCCTTCTTGCCCACTCGTCCACGTGAATCCGAAGTGAATCCACTTCGTGTTTGGTGAACCACATCTCTGTGCCCTATCACCAAATATATATAAGAACACAACTATATAAGATTGACATATTACAACGAGACCAAATCCACATACCTATAAGAGGAGCAACTTCGTCGAATGTTGCAATGGGTTGTATCGGCTCGATCCGAGGCAAATGAACCACTTGTGCTTGATCCATGTCAGCCACACAACCTCTCGAATGTCTTTTAACAAAAACCCTTAAACAAATCATCATGTCAACATGCATGCATGTTATCGGCTAGGGTTAACACGACCTACCCTCAGTCCTTCGGGGTACGGCTCAAGGAGATTGTAGTGTAGAGAATGGAGAGCATATACAGTCTATCGCAAATCGTTGTATGGGGAAAGGATCCTCAGGAGATGGCTACAATTGATCTCCTTCGCACAATGCGTCGCTTTTACACAGACATGCTTACGTGATTACTACACACGGAGAATACGTAAAGAAGAACACTCAGATACAACAAGTTAGAGATAGTACGACTATATTTCAGAGATTACCCAAATATGTACGCTACCCTTTACAAGTTTTCAATGCCCTTTATAGGGTCATGGTCGGTTACGCTTAGCGCATGAACCGTTACAGGCGTTCAAAAACGCTTCATCTTAATGCTTCGTCCTCATCATTACGGATGATTCTGACTCCACTCCTTCCGCTTCTTCCACCTTTTCCCACTTAGGTCGACTTAGTCAAACAACACCTGGAACACCTGTGGGACAATGCTCGAGCACTTCAGACCCACTATCACCCTTTATTCCTCGTCGAAAATATCAAGGATATTGGGTTCTGGGTGATCGCCCCTACTAGCCGGGACTGGAGTTGTTGCTACGTTAAATGGCTTGGCCAGATCAGACTCCTACTCTAGGCTTGGTTTCATGGAGACAGGTCCCGACAGGTGTTTGGGCTCTGTTGATTCCGACGTTGCTGCTTGCGTTTGAGCTTGTGGTGCTTGCTCTATGGTATCGATGGGAAACTCCCATAGTAATTCTTCCCCTGGTTCCCCCCTTACTTCGTTGTCTGTGCATGTGGAGGTATAGCCGGGGTCACTTGGTAGCCTTGACGATGCCAGCTTTCTGTTTAGGCATCCCGTATGCGTTGGTGTGTACGCATCCTACTTCAAGTAAGAACTTTGCGACTTCGCGAAAGAAAGGATCACGCGCATACCGTGTCCTGTAGGCTTTGGCCAAGATGGAGTATTCCCCAAAGTAGCGCTCGAGCACCCTTGCTGGAGGGATCTCGAAGTGGCGTTGTCGTGAAGATTTTCGGCGTAGTGTGAAACTTGTAAGGAACATACGAAATTGAGCATGGTTCTTCTAACGAAATATAAAACAATAATAGTAAAGATACTATATTAAATAAGTTTAATATCTTGGTACAAAAAGATGGAGGTCTTGAAGAGCTTTTGAATGTACTTTACTACGTAGGAAACATACATCTAAGTGTCAAGTTATGTGGGTATGAAGTTTGCAAAGAAGAAGAGAAAAATATGTGATATCCCACATAGACAGGACAAATAAGGAACCCACCATATATAAGGCAGAGCAAAAGCTATTATCTTTGTGTCTATGTGAGGAGCACACATGTTCCGGAGACTTGGGTAGTTGCAAAAAGCCAACGTGAGACCCAAGAAATGGACGGTGGTGATACCCATGTAGGACACTCCATCTAGAGACTTGGGCAGTTGCGTTGAGAACCAACGTGGGACCCAAGAGACAGATGGTAGGAAACGAATGTAAAAATTGAAAGGTAAAAAAAGAGAATGTAAAAGGAGTGTCTATGTGAGGAGCACACATGTTCCGGAGACTTGGGCAGTTGTAGAAAGCCAACGTGAGACCCAAGAGATGGACGATGGTGATACCCATGTAGGACACTCCATCTAGAGACTTGGGCAGTTGCGTTTAGAACCAACGTGGGATCCAAGAGACAGATGGTAGGAAAGGAATGTAAAATTGAAAGGTAAAAAAATTAGAATGTAAAAGGGGGGGGGGGGGGGGTTATGTTTTGATTCAAGAATTTAAGAAGAAGAAAAATCCGTTCTCCAATTGATGATATATCTTGTCTCTCGAATCTAAAGTTAAAAGTTTGATCTTATCTCTCTCACTCTCTATCTCTCTTTCGCCATCTCAATCTCTCTCCCTCAAACTATCTTAAATCCTTTCTCGCTAAAGCTAGTGGGTGCTTCAAGTCTTTCCGGTTCAGAACCTCGGCGGTTCCGCCTCACGATCCGCACATAGAGACGGATCTTCATGACAACGTTCCCTATCTCCAAACAAACCCAACTTCTTCTTGATGCTGGCATTTGTGATGGTGTCGATATTTAGCTTCTTTGCCATCTCCTGTGTGTTTGGGTGAAGTGGTGCCTTTGCCACCCGTATGTAGCCTACAAGGCCTTTGTCGTGGAGCCACTGCCACAGGGTTAGGGAGATGTCAATCGTCATCTCTTCGAGGACGGGTTGAGATGACCGAGGGGAACGTTTCAGTGGGAAGGTTCGAGCAGTAGAGCTTCTGTGATGGCAAGGTGAGTGAGAAGAGAGATGGGAGCGAGGAGAGCAGACAATTTGTGAAGATTTTCTAAAATGTGCAGAAAAGTGACTTGCTTCCTGCTTATGTGAAGATGGAAAGTTAGGGTTCAAGATTTGTCGAGTCATGACGCGTGTACTTCTTTTCTTGGAAAGTGTGCAAGCATCTAATCCTCTAAAATAGTCCGACGTACGACTAAGGAAAGAGGAAGCGGACCACGCGGAAAGACAGGTTCGGGAGGTAACAGGGTGGAGTGACCCGGTTGAAGAGAAGACGGGCTTCGTGGAAGCCGCGTGCGAGAACTACGAGGTTTTGGTGGAAGACAAGCGAGTGGGAAATACCGGGGGGGCCGAACCCTCGCAACGGTATGAGACCCGGTTCGGGCCGAAGCAGAGTGATGTAGGTGGATTCGGTGCGCCGGACAAGGCCAAGAAGGCCAGTTATCGGTTGAGCACGGAGATCGAAAGGACCACGGACCTACGGAAGGTCCTGGAGGACGGATCCTCGACAGCAAAGTGGAATTGTCGCGGAGGGAAGTGCTCGGTATCGCCAAGAAGGAATTCCACGACTCCATCGTAGACTTGGTAAAGCGGAAAAGGCTTTCAACGGAACCGGAGCTGGAGAAGTCGGTGGAGGTGTGAACGACGCACCTAGAAGACATGGCCCTGGAGGACGAGTTGGCGGAAAGCCACTACTCGAGGCTACATTGGGCTAGGGCCACTACGAAAACCCATGTTTGGATCGGGGACGTTCAAGAGCCGGTGGTAGCGTTGGTAGACTATGGTTCGGAGATCAACCTGATGTCCATGGACTTCTACAAGAAGGGAAAGTGGCCGATCAACACCAAGCACGGGTGGAAGATACGGGCAGCAACGCACACCACAGAAGAGCTACATGGAGCCTGCCCAAACGTACGAGTGAAACTTGGCGACATCGAGATCGACGAACACTTCTTCGTGCAGGAGACGTCCTCGCATCCGGTGATACTCGGAGAACCATACATCACGGCGGCGCGCATGGAGACAAAGGTGCTGGACAACGGTTCGACATATGCATGAGTCAAGAGCCAGGATGGGCGTCACTCGGTTCAGTTCCTAACAGTGCGACCAAACCATGAGCACAACCGCGAGACCCTCGGTGCCGAAAACCGAGGGGATTTTTAGAGAGGGCTATCAAGGTGTGGGGCCGCGATAGTCCGGATAGCTCGGAAAAACCCCACAAATGTACTATAGGCAAAAAGACCTGTACCATAGGTAGGAAATTTTGGTTTTCTGATAGCGGTGGTTGCACGGTAGCCGGCGTAGTAGGCCACGAAAAGAAACGGGCAGAGGAGCGACTCCGGGCATGCGGAGTCGTCGGGCCTGAAGAAGAAATCAGCGGAGTTGTGGAGGCGGTCTCTTTTGGCGACACCTTGGGGAAGTTACGGGAGGTGTTCGGAGAAGGCCTTAATGCGAACCGGACGATTCCAGTATGCTCGGAAAGGATGTACGAAGTCATCGCCGAATTCGGTTGTGGACTCGAGTCGGATCAGACGGCCCGAGTGGATACGAAGTACAAGACTGTGGACCGGAAGGTGAGGCTAGTCGCGGTACCCTTGCCGGAGGGCAGCGAGTTACGGATAAAGGGGGTCGGACCCAAGTTTACGAGATCCGGCCAGCATAGGACACACGTTCACCGACATAACGCTACAAGAGCTCAAGATCGGTGGGGGTGGTTTTCTACTGCCGGCGGAAGAGGACCGGTTTCGAAGAATGCTCGGGAGGCACAAGAAAGCTTTTGCATTCTCACCGGAGGAGATCGGGTGCATAGACCCGAAGGTTGTGGAACCAATGGTGATCTTCACGGTACCGCATGTGTCGTGGAATCTCAAGCCGATTCTGGTACCCAGAGCTCACATCCCAAAGCTGATGGAGCTGCTGAAACAAAAGGTGGAGATGGGCATCCTCGAACCGTCGAGTGCCCCATATTTGAATCGATGGTTTACCGTGCCGAAGAAGAACGGCACACTGCACTTCATACAGGACCAACCGGTCAACAAGGTGACCATTCGAAACGCAGGTATTGGACCGACCATCGATGAGTTCGCGGAGGCCTTTGCAGGGAGGTCAATCTACTTGGTCGGGGATCTGTACTCAGGGTACGATTAGTTCCAACTAGCCGTAGAGAGCAGGGATGTCACGATGATGCGGACTCCTCTCGGCCTAGTTCGGATGTGTACCCTGCCGCAAGGAGGAACGAACTCGGTTGCGCACATGGTGAATGTGATGAACAAGGTGTTGAGGGACTGCATCCCGAACATCACCATGCCGTTTCTGGACGACATACCGATCAAAGGATGTCCGGTGGAGGACAAGGATGAGTCTGTCGGGCCTGACGGTTGCCGGAGGTTCGTGACGGATCACATCTGTGATTGCAAGAAGGTGCTACAAAGACTTGAGAGCGCGCGACTCACCTTCTCCGGAGAAATATCAGCCTTCGGACAGCTGGAGATCCTGGTAGTCGGACACCTGTGCGGGCCCTATGGCCGGAAACCGTCCTTGGCGAAGGTAGAAGCCATCTCCGCGATGAAGGACGACTGCGGGTCGGTTACGGAGGTCCGCACATTCTTGGGGGCGTGCGCGTTCTACCACATCTGGATTCCGCACTATGCGCATGTCGCGGAGCCACTCTACGGGCTATTGAAGAAAGGGCGTAGGTTCGAGTGGAGGACGGAGCACACGGAGTCGGTCCGAAGGATGAAGGAGGCGCTTGCTGCGGCACCGGCTCTTCGAGAAGCGGTTTACGGCAAGGAAGTTCCCATCTGCGTAACGATAGACACGAGCTCGACCGGGATCGGGTGGGTAATCAGTCAGGAGGACAAGGATGGCATACGGTTCCCGATCCGGTTCGGGGCAAAGGTATTGAGCGAGCGGCAGCGAGGATATGCCCAAGTTAAGCACGAGCTTTGGGGTATCGTTTCGGTAGTCAAGGCCGACAAGGACTATCTGATCGGGACGGAAGTGATCATCGAGACGGACTGCCTACCGATTCTAGGTATGGTTTCTGGATGCGCGACTCCGGACCTGGCGATGCTCAAGTGGATCGCGTACATCAAGTCCCTGAACTCGGAGATACGGCACATCTCCGGAAAAGATAATGCCATGGCCGATATGCTTTCGAGGGCGTGTTTCAGTGACGAGGACGGCATGGTTTCGGATAACGAGGAAGTCGGGGAAGATTTCTTTGGGTCAGCCAACGTAACAACAAGAAAGGGGGCACTCCGGCGTTTAACAAATTCAACGAGAGCAAGTACGATGGTGAGTGGCTCCAGATTGGCGGGTTCCTGAAGGCAATGACACCAGACGCGGCATGGACGAAAGAAGAGGCCAATCGGATTCGGAAGAAAGCGTACTGATTCTTTCTACGGGACAAGAGCATATGGAAGCACCCGAAGAAGAGAGACGACATCCCGCTTCGAGTAGTGGCAAAGAAAGAGGAACAAGAAGAATTGCTGACGGCGTACCACGAGAGTCCCTGGGCCGGACACCGTGGGACGTGGGCCACATTCAAGAAGCTAAAGGGGAAGTACTGGTGGCCGGGACTATACCGGGACGAGCATCGATTCGTGATGACTTGCGAAAGCTGTCAGGAGCACTCCATAGTCCGACATCGGGACGAGCTCCACCCGACCTACCCTCCGACCGTCCACTTGAAATGGATGGTGGATCTGGTGACGATGCTGATGGGGGTAGGGCAGATGCGGTATCTGGTGCTAGCTCGGGAGGACCTGACGAACCAGGTGGAAGGCCGAGCGTTGCAGAGCAAAACGACCGCGGCTGTGTGCCAATTTCTGATCGAATAAGTGGTATGTCGGTACGGGTGCGTTGGGAAGATCGTAGCCGACCGCGGGGAATAGATGCGCAAGAGGTGGAAGAGCTGTTTGGACGGCTAGGAATTAAAATCTTGCTCACCACGACGTACAATCTGGAGGACAATGGGAAGGTGGAGCGTGGACACAGGCCGATCGTCAAAGCGTGGACAAGGATGGCGGTACCGGTGGCGGGGAAGAGGATCAAAGCCTTCAAAAAGCGGCATGAGGCTGAACCGGACCCGAGCGACTCAGATAGCGACAACGACTGGCTCGGGACGGATGCCGATCCGGAAGACGAAGGATAAGCGTGGGCCGGTCTTCTCCGGCAGGAGTCTCATTTTGGCGCATACCGGTGGATGCACAGTTAGGTGGGGGCGGATGTCATGGAGAAAACTGTCCCTAGGCGGAAACCGAGTATAACGTGCGTAAACCATGTCGAATACATGTGTATAATGGACGTATTCACATTATCCCGTTTTGGCCATTTCTGTAATTAGCATAAAGGGTAGTTGCCCTAAGTCAGTCACTATATATAGTGACCTTGTAACCTCTTTGTGTGGTTGGTTGTTGTATTCTTGTTTATGCAATAGAAAGACTCTTTTGTGTCTCTCTCTCTCTCTCTCTCTGTGCAACGACCTACCTTCTGTCATACGCAGGGAATGAACAGGAATCGAGTGCTTCTTGATCTTCCGCACTGACGACATCGCTTTCAACATCTGGTATCAGAGCCTGCACAGTAGTCGGTCCTTCAATCCGCTGTCGGCCGTCGTCTCTGCATTCGGTTCCCTGCGTCATTCGAAGAAGAGAGAAGAAGAAGAAAAAAAAAACAAACCAGGTTTGCATCTCATTGCGTTAGATCATCTTTGCTTGGAGTAAGCCATCAGGTCGTACTCTGTTCCTTGTGATCGTAACCGCTCGAGGTGAAATCCCCTTGTGCATCATTGACACGATCGTGCTCCATTCGGTTAAACGGCATCCGAAGAAGTCACCAAACGCTGCTCGTTGTAACCACTCGGTGCAGATCGGTCTCAAGACAACAACCCCAATTCGTGCTTCATCCGGCTGATCGACATTCGAGAGGATCAGTTGGATCTGTCTCTCTCGTCGCTGCAGTCAACCGAAGCAGAATCAGTCCAGATAATCGGTTTTAATAATCGGTATTCGGCACATATATCCGAAGCCGAACCGACTCGGGTTCAAATCCGACTAGAACGATATCGGGTGAGCCAACCGGCTGCACTCCAACAAGGTTCACAGTCAACTCCGAACCGAGTCTCGTCAACCAAAACCGAATTTGATGGCATCAACATCCGGCTCGTCAGAAATGAGTCTACGAAAGTTCGATGGATCGAACTTCAACTTCTGGAAAGAGCAAATGCAGGACTATCTCATAGTCAAGGGACAAATCGATCCCATCGAAAACGAAGAACCTCCAGAAGGATACAAACCAGTTGAGTGGCAGAAGCTGGACAGAATCGTCCGCGCCACGATTCGGATGCACCTATCGGAATCGGTATACTTTACGGTGCAATCGTGTACGACAGCATTCGAACTGTGGAAAACACTGTCGGACACTTACGAAAAGAAGGTCGCCGCAACGAAGATGTTTCTGATCCGGCGCCTCTACAACTTGCGGATGAAAGAATCCGATTCGGTTCAAGCACACCTCAATGAGTACGAAAGCATAAGCTCCCAAATCTCGTCACAGGGGACGGCAATCGAGGATGAACTCAGAGCAATGATACTCATGAGCAGCCTTCCCTCATCATGGGAAACTTTCGTCACAACCGTGTGCAACGCGTCAACCACGGCTGTTAAATACTCCGAAGTCACGAGCGCAATCCTGACTGAAGCAGCTCGGAGAAAGTCTTTCGCCAAAGACTCAACAGACGACGCTTACGTAGTACAAGGTTCGACAGACCGATCGAACATACGAGGAAGAGATTCCTCACGGCCGCCGAACAATCAGCGAAGACGGAGCCAGTCACGGGATAACCGAATCTGCAACTATTGCAAGAAACCCGGACACATCAAAGCCGACTGCCGCGCACTCAAGAACAAGAACAACAAGAGGAGTGGCCGGCATGAGGAGATCAATCACGTCAGCTTCTCAGCTGATGTGCTACCAGACGACCCGAACATACTATCAATCGAAAATCCAGTCGGCTCAGAAGTTCTGCTCACGACTGAAGAATCGAGCACATGGCTCTTGGATTCGGGTGCGTCATTTCATGTGACTCCTCATCGGTCCCAATTTCGGCAATATACGATCCGTCACTCCGACTCAGTTCGGGTCGGCAACTCACAACACTGTGACATCATCGGAATCGGCACAGTAGAGCTCAACCTTGCAGGTGGCTCTACACTTGTACTCCACAATGTCCGACATGTACCCGAGCTCTCAAGGCCATTGATCTCAGTCGGACAACTGGATGAAGACGGCATTCGTGCCGGCTTTTCTTCGGGAGGGTGGACACTCCACAGGGGGAACCTCCTGCTTGCTAGAGGACCCAAGATACACTCATTGTATCCGTTACATGTTACGCTCAGAGAGGGTAACCTGTTTTTGGTGGATATTCCTGTGTCATCATTATGGCACCGAAGACTGGGACACCTCAGCAAGGCCGGCATCACGCACCTATCTAGAGCCGGATACATCCCCAAACTCTCCTTCTCGGACCATCAATTTTGCGAGCACTGCCAGTATGGCAAACAAGCAGCCGCATCACACCCGACATCAGCACCAAGAGAAACGAGACCTCTCGACTTAGTCCATTCGGACGTCTGTGGCCCAATGCCGCATCAGTCCCTAGGCGGTGCATCTTACTTCGTCACTTTTATTGACGATTCGACTCGAAAAGTGTGGGCTTATCCAATTCGCACCAAAGATCGGGTCTTCTCGATCTTCACCGATTGGCTCGCTATGGTGGAAAATCAAACCGACCGAAAGCTGAAATGCCTTCGGACCGACAATGGGGGAGAGTTCAAATCAGAAGAATTCGTCAAATTCTGCCGACAACGCGGCATCCGACGTGAATTTACGGCACCACACAGTCCGGAGCAAAACGGGATTGCAGAGCGAATGAATCGGACAATCCAAGAACGGATAGTTTCCATGCTCCAACACTCCGAACTGTCGGATGGCTTCTGGGCAGAGGCTCTACTCACGGCAGTACACATAATCAATATGTCGCCAAGTAGACCTCTAGGACTTCAAATTCCTCAGGAACTATGGATCGGCAGAAAGCCGAATTACGACAAGCTGAGGATCTTCGGATGCGAGGCGTATGCCCTTATTCCGAAAGATGATCGCCGCAAACTTGCACCTCGGTCCAGGAAATGCATTTTCCTTGGATATGGATCCGACGGCGAAATGGGATACCGACTCTGGGACCCCGAACGCAGACAAATCGTTCGAAGTTCGGACGTTGTGTTCAACGAGTCGGCTATGAATCCATCTGTCGAAAAACCGATCGAAGTCCGAAGGGTAACATTTTCCGATGTGCCGACCCTTCAAGAAGGCCCCGCTCTCAACACACGGTCAGCTTCACGGGTAGCTGAACCTTACACTACCGACTCAGACAACTCTGACTCGGCACAGCCGAATGATTCGGTTTCGGACCATCCGACCTCGATACCCGATGCGACCAGTCCAATCCTACTTCGACGATCCGAGAGACTGTCGCAACCTCCGGAGAGATATTCTCCTGGAATTTTCTTCACCGACGCCGGCGAACCGACGTCTTACGAAGAAGCATCGACATCTGTCGATTCAGCCACCTGGCATCTGGCGATGGAGTCGGAAATGCACTCCATTCGGGCAAACAAGACTTGGGATTTGGTCGAATTACCGAGGAACCGACGTGCTCTTCCTTGCAAGTGGGTCTATCGACTAAAAGAGACGTCTGATTCGACCACCCCAAAGTACAAGGCCAGATTGGTTGCGAAGGGCTTCCGATAAGAATACGGCGTCGACTTCGACGAGATTTTTTCACCAGTGGTGAAAATGACAACCCTTCGTTTCCTACTCGGCGTAGTGGCAGCCGACAACTTGGAGCTGATTCAGCTAGATGTCAAAACAGCATTCCTCCATGGTGATCTTGACGAGGAAATTTATATGGAGCAGCCGAAAGGCTTCGTGGCCACCGGCCAAGAACATCTAGTCTGCCGACTCAGGAAGAGTCTATACGGCCTCAAACAGGCACCACGACAATGGTACAAGAAGTTCGACGACTTCATCCAATCGATCGGCTTCTCCAAAAGCGGTGAGGACCATTGTCTCTTCACCAACACAGCTCAAGATGGATCACCCATCTTCCTCATCATCTACGTGGACGACATGCTAATCTCTGGACGCCACGCGGGCGAACTCACCGATCTCATTCGGCAACTGCGGTTGAAGTTTGCCATGAAGGACCTCGGTCCGGCACGACACATCCTTGGCATGAAGATTAGTCGGCATCGCGATAAACGACATCTTTTTTTGTCTCAGACCGACTATATCGGACGTGTCTTGGAACGCTTCAACATGCAATCAGCCAAATCTGCTTCAACCCCGCTCCCCATGAATCTTCGGCTCTCTCAGCGAGACTGCCCGACATCCGGTCCGGAGGGGGAAGATATGAAGTCGGTACCGTATGCACCGGCAGTCGGCTCCCTTATGTACCTGATGGTCGCGACACGGCCTGATATTTCTCACGCCGTAGGAGTCGTCAGCAGATTTATGCACAATCCTGGCCGATCGCATTGGAACGCAGTCAAGCATGTGTTCAGATATCTGGCTGGCACAAAAGATCACGGCATTCTTTTCGGTCCGAACCGAACCTCAGGCGTAGTCGGTTACACCGACTCGGACTTCGCCGGCTGTATAGACAGTCGGAAATCAACAACCGGATACTGCTTCAAATTCGGCAATGGAGCAATCTCGTGGAAGTCGAAACTTCAAGAGTGCACAGCAACCTCAACGACCGAAGCAGAATATGTAGCTGCGTCCGACGCAGCAAAAGAAGCTTTGTGGCTCGGTCGGCTGGCGCACACGTTTCGACAAGTCGACCATGACTCGGCTCCAGTTGTCTACAGCGACAGTCAAGGTGCTGTTGCCTTGTCGAAAAATCCGGTTCACCACAACGCCTCCAAACATATCGACGTTCGATATCACTTCGTTCGGGACTGCGTCATCTCAGGGAAAATCGGTCTAGAGAAAATATCCACAACCGACAATGTCGCAGATGGAATGACCAAATGTCTTTCGGCAGACCGTTTTCGGTCTCTTCGGCATCAGATGGGCGTAACGACAAACCAGTCCGGTTAGAGCCGGACACAGAGCAGAATGGTTCCCGACAACCGACATCAGTTCCTTAATGATCGGCTTCGACTGTTCCGACCCGACCAGTTCGGTCTTCTGCCTTCGGACCCTGCCGACTCGAACAAAGCTGATATGTCCGAGAACCTAAGTCTATACCTGTAATCTCAGATAACCCATGTATACGCCCATTACGGGGGAGTGTCGAATACATGTGTATAATGGACGTATTCACATTATCCCGTTTTGGCCATTTCTGTAATTAGCATAAAGGGTAGTTGCCCTAAGTCAGTCACTATATATAGTGACCTTGTAACCTCTTTGTGTGGTTGGTTGTTGTATTCTTGTTTATGCAATAGAAAGACTCTTTTGTGTCTCTCTCTCTCTCTCTCTCTGTGCAACGACCTACCTTCTGTCATACGCAGGGAATGAACAGGAATCGAGTGCTTCTTGATCTTCCGCACTGACGACATCGCTTTCAACAAACCAGCCCTTACACGTGGGCACAAGTTTTGTTGTATAGTCCGTAGGTAGGTACAAGTCGCCTGAGGCGAAATCCTAAGTAGCACGCATTCAGTAGGGAGAGAATCGAGCCGTATCCTTGTCCGAAAGGATAGGGAATAAACATGATGTGATAGATGGTAACGACCTCTCTCCTTAGGCTATAAAAGAGAGGGAGAGGTATGGAAAATATATCGCGTTTTAGTAGAGGACGAAGTGCTGCTGGACAGGGACCAAGCCCTTCTCCTCTTTTCCGTCCCCCCTTTAATTGTTCTGTGCTGGTTTTGGGAGGCTGACTCTGCTCAGCGAGACGCCCGAGTGCTACCGGCAGAGTCTCCATCTCGCGTTCTGTGTGTGTGTGTGTGTGCGTAGGCGTCGGTGCCCATCACTCGCCGGCTTGCCGGTTGTAACACCTTGATTTATATATACATACGTAAACGTTCATTCTTTCTCCATCTGGCGTTCTGTAGCTAATTGCAATTCCTGTGATTCTATGGGTCTGTGCGCGTGTGAATTACATCGTAAGAGTCCTTCCCCTCCCTTCATTCGGTTATTTCTTGGTCCGAGGCCCCGGTGGTCCCGCCTCGTTCTCCACGCATGCGCGTAACAACGCGACACCGCTTTCCCCATCTCAAAGTACTTCGCGTTGGTGCCACAGTGCCGGTCCACGAATGCCTTCCACCACCGTTGCTTGTGCTCCAAAATTGCCATGTTGTGGACTCTGTCTTCCCCCAGTTCGAGTAGTTGCTGTAAGCGGATTTGTTCGGACTATCTCTCTAAAAGGTGTTCATGGACCTGTATGCATGAACTCGGTACTCGAAACTCTATAGGCATTACGGCTTCTAGTCCTAAGGGTAGCCAGAATGGTGTTGATTGGACACTGGTTTTGAAGATAGTGCGGTATGCCCATAAGGTGCTATGCAACTTCGTGTCCCAATCCGTGTGGTTGTCGTTGACGATCTTTTTCAAGATATTCTAGAGTGTTTTATTTGTCAACTCCGCGAGACCATTTGCCTGTGGATAATACGACATGCTTTTCTTATAGACTACGGCATAATGTTCAGTGAGATCGTGGATGACCGTATTCAAAAAATAGCTTCCTTGATCGTTGATGAGCTCGATAGGACAACCAAAATGGCACCAAATGTGCTCATACAAGAATTTGGCCGTGGAAACCGCGGTGTCATGATATGGCATGGTATGGCTCCGAACGGAGTCGAACCCATGACCTTGCGCTACATGGGCGAAACCCTTGCCATTAAACAATGCATTACAATAAAAAAAAATTTAGTTTAATTCATATATGTTCTAGATTACTCTGGAACATTCTAGAAACTTAAAGAGTAATCTTCACAACACTATAAATAGAGGCATAAGGCATTATTCCAAACCAATTCGGTTCAACGTCAGTCTTAAGCCTCCTAGCTATTCTTGTATCTTTCTTCATATAATATAATATACTCCTTGTTGTCATCATTATCTCTCTCTACTCTCTATTTCTTTGTTTGTTTGTCTCTCTCTTCTCTCTCGTGGTTCTCACACACTCTTTCCCTTCTTAGTACTAATCCTCATTCTTCTCCTCTATCTTTAGTACTAATTCTCCTTGACTCTAGTTGACGAGAATATGCGGAATAATCTTCGGCCACAACCGAGAATTAGATCACTTAATGATAATCAAACACAGTAAAAAATGGAGAAATGGAAGTAAGTACATAAACAGAAGAGAATGCACAAGATGTTAACGTGGAAAACCCTAAACGGGAAAAACCATGGGAGCCCACAGACTCCAAACTATCACTATATGAGGAGAATACAATGAAGAAACAAAGGCAACGACCTCGTCCTCACAATCTTCGCCTGGCGGCGGTTACAACAGAGACTTACTCTGTTTCTCTCTCTCTCTCTCTCTCTCTCTCTCTCTCTCACTCTCTGTTATGCTCTCTACAACAGTTACACTCAATAACACTATACAACAAAAATGACAACTCTGATCAAGAGTTTGCCCTAGGTCATATTTATACTAATATGACTTAGGGCTATTTACAAATATAGCCCCAGTGGGCTCTCTGGAAACATATTTACATATATGTCCCTTCATCTGGTGAGAGGTTCTCACTGGGCCTGCAACATCTGGTTCTCACCAGGTCTTCCTTGCCGGGTACTCATCATCCGGTTCTCATCGGGCCTTCATCATCGCATCCGGAGGAACCGAAATCCTAACACTAGTACGATTCTTGATAGTTTGAACCGAATTCTCTTCAGCTTTGTATTCCTCCTTCCCTTTATACTAATCTTCTTATCGTGCTTTCATCCAATACTATGACAATTGTTAGCGCTCAAGACTAACTGGTGCTGGGGTAACTACCGCTGACGTGGTGTGGGGAGGTTTGTGATGTGGTGGTGGTTTCACTATAATGGTGAAGTGGGCATAGGACCTCCTGCCTAGTCCCGCTTTGCTCGGTAAGCGTTGACTCAAGTGTATTTTCTGAGAGAGTCAAAAAACAGTCGTTGAGACGTGGTTTTTGCCTAGCGTGTTCTTCTGCCCTTCGGGTTACTGACCGAATCTGCGGTCTATCCTGACGATTTGGTTCTCTGTTGCGTCGATGACCAGACATCCATTCCCTTATGTTCGGTTGTGAGAATCATAGATCACCAGGCGTGGCAAAAGTGTTACCGGCTAGGGTTAACACGGCCTACCCTCAGTCCTTCGGGGTACGGCTGAAGGAGATTGTAGTGCAGAGAATGGAGAGCGTATACAGTCTATCACAAATTGCTGTATGGGGAAAGGGTCCTTGGGAGACGGCTACAACCGATCTCCTTCGCACAATGTGTTGCTTTTACACAGACACGCTTACGCAATTACTAGACATAGAGAATACGTAAAGAAGAACACTAAGACACAACAAATCAGAGACAATACGACTATATTTCAGAGATTACCCAAATATCTAAGCTACCCTTTACAAGTTTTCCATGCCCTTTATATACAGGTCATGGTCGGTTACGCTTGGCGCGTGAAGCATTACAAGCATTCAAAAATGCTTCATCTTAACAATTCGTCCTCATCATTATGCTACGGATGATTCTGAGTCCAATCCTTCCCTTTCTTCCACCTTTTCCCACTTAGGCCGACTTAGGTGAACAACAGAGGGTTTCGGAACCAATTTCGAGACCAAGAGTTGGATTGGAAGACCATCAACCATGGGCTCGGGAGACTACGACTGAGAAGGGAATCAATGCAACCATGGTGGAGCAGTTGCTAAAGGAGATGGAGAATCTCAAAATCGTGATGGTGAAGAAGTAAGAAGACTGTCCCACAAGTTCCAAGTATATGGACCGTCGATGCATGTGGTGCGATAGCACCGAACATGATCGGAAAGATTGTGATGAGCACAAGGAGGCTCTACGGCGGGACTCTTGTACTATGAAGGAAATCGGATCCATTCGATGGACTCTCGGATGCCACTCCGACCGAGCTCCCGAAAAGGCGGCATGAAGAAGGTCCTAGACGAGGAGACAACAGCAAAAAGCAATTATGCGACAACCGCGGAATACGTGTGGGTGAAACATCTAGAGTGATGTTGTCTTTCTGACCAGAGGTGTTAGAAATCTCAGGAAAAACCGACTTTGATGAAATCCGGAGTACAGAAGGTATCCAAGAAGCTATGGGATGGGAGTGCCCCGTAGATAAGAATAACGTATATGCCTTAGGTCAATTACACAAGGTATGTAAATGAGAAACGACGACGCATGGATGATGCGGCTGGACCATCGAAGACGCCAGAGAGTTGGAGTTGCGAAGGGAAAGGAAAAGAAAAAATGACTTCGGCATTCAAAGTCGCCTTCGACATCAAACAACAGACGGACCTAAAGAAGGTGTTCGAAGAGAGAATCCTTGAGAGTTGGGTGGAGTTTTCTCTACTAGAATTGCTCGGAATAGCAAAGAAAGAGTTCCACGATCTCCTCCTGGATCTCATGAAAAGAAAGAGGCAAGTTATGGAGGAACCAAATGCTTCAAGGGTGAATGCGAATACCGTTGTCGCGGAAATATGCGGATATGTGTTGGACCACCGGGGTCTTGGATCTGAGAGAGACGGAGCATTGAAGGTCGAGCTTCACCGTTTTCGGCGACCGGCCAGAACGCCAACCAAAGCATTTCCGGATATGTACCAGGAGCAACTGAAGGAGAGAGGAAACAGGACACGCACACAACACTGACGAGACACACGCTTCCTATCTACAAAAACCGGACAGAAAGAACTCCAAAGACACCGACATAGACACATATTCACAAAACTTCACTTATATATATACAAGAGCAAGATACAACTCCGGCTTTGAGCCGGTCAAAGGTAGATTAGGTTACAATAACGGTCTGCTGCCAAGTCGCCGATCAGGGAGCTCTCGGGCTCGTCACATCGAGCGGGGTCTTGCACACGAGCTCTCAACTAGACTAAACCCTTAACAGACACAAAGACTCCACCCGCATGATGACGAAGAAGAAGACCTAACAGAAACCCTAAAAGAAAGTAAGAAATAGAGACAAACTATCATACCTTAGATCTAGCAGTATACCCTCCTAACTCAAAATGAACAACCCTTTCACAAGAGACACTCCCTTCCTTTTATAGCACAAGGAGGGAAGGACCTTACAATGTGGGATAAATACCCCCCCTATATTTTACATACATTTCCTAGTGTACAGGTGCACATGTTGCACATCGACGACTTTGCCCATTCCATCAGGTTTTCTCATCGTATTCGAAAATCTTCACGACATCCACCCCCACCAAACTACACATCCACCGGAATGTGCCAAGAGGGAAAGAAGGTGAGAGATTTTCGGTGACGGTGATCAACAGGGTCCTCCACCATTCCGATACCCGGTTGTCGTGTTGGCCTCTATGAGTCCCGAAACGTCAACTTTCGGGTTGTCGTCCTATTCAGTTCGCGCTTGCCTCTTCGTAGGCTCAATCTGACCTCCATCGTCGGTCACCCACCGCGGCTCCTCCGAATGCATGCTCGTCCTTTGGTCCTCGAGCGACCATATGCACGCCTCTTGCTCCGTCCTTTGTGTACCTTCCCACGAAGGCACACTTCCTTCCCAACACTCGTGTCGGTCCTCCACTTCGCTGTCCTTCGTAATCTTCAATACGTTGCTCTGCACACGGGCTCGAATGCCAAAGTCTCCGGAATTGGTGTGGAGGGCTCTTTGTTGGAAGCAATGTCGTCTGTGCGGAAGATCTTGAAGCACTCGATTCCTGTTTATTCCCTGTGTATGACAGACTGTAGGTCGTTGCACACAGAGAGAGAGAGAGAGAGAGAGAGAGAGAGAGAGAGAGACACAAAAGAGTTTCTTATTTCATAAAGCAACAATACAACAACCAACCTCACAAAGAGGTTACAAGGTCACTATATATAGTGACCGACTTAGGGCAACTACCCTTTATGCTAATTACATAAATGGCCAAAACGGGATGGTGTGAATACGTCCATTATACACAGGTATTCGACACTCCCCCGTAATGGGCGTATACATGGGTTATCTAAGGTTACAGGTATAGACTTAGGTTCTCGGACATATCAGCTTTGTTCGAGTCGGCAGGGTCCGAAGGCAGAAGACCGAACTGGTCGGGTCGGAACAGTTGAAGCCGATCATTAAGGAACTGATGTCGGTTGTCGGGAACCATCCTGCTCTGTGTCCGGCTCTAACCGGACTGGTTTGTCGTTACGCCCATCTGATGCCGAAGAGACCGAAAACGGTCTGCCGAAAGACACTTGGTCATTCCATCTGCGACATTGTCGGTTGTGGATATTTTCTCTAGACCGATTTTCCCTGAAATGACGCAGTCCCGAACGAAGTGATATCGAACGTCGATATGTTTGGAGGCGTTGTGGTGAACCGGATTTTTCGACAAGGCAACAGCACCTTGACTGTCGCTGTAGACAACTGGAGCCGAGTCATGTTCGACTTGTCGAAACGTGTGCGCCAGCCGACCGAGCCACAAAGCTTCTTTTGCTGCGTCGGACGCAGCTACATATTCTGCTTCGGTCGTTGAGGTCGCTGTGCACTCCTGAAGTTTCGACTTCCACGAGATTGCTCCATTGCCGAATTTGAAGCAGTATCCGGTTGTTGATTTCCGACTGTCTATACAGCCGGCGAAGTCCGAGTCGGTGTAACCGACTACGCCTGAGGTTCGGTTCGGACAGAAAAGAATGCCGTGATCTTTTGTGCCAGCCAGATATCTGAACACATGCTTGACTGCGTTCCAATGCGATCGGCCAGGATTGTGCATAAATCTGCTAACGACTCCTACGGCATGAGAGATGTCAGGCCGTGTCGCGACCATCAGGTACATAAGGGAGCCGACTGCCGGTGCATACGGTACCGACTTCATATCTTCCCCCTCCGAACCGGATGTCGGGCAGTCTCGCTGAGAGAGCCGAAGATTCATAGGGAGTGGGGTTGAAGCAGATTTGGCTGATTGCATGTTGAAGCGTTCCAAGACACGTCCGATATAGTCGGTCTGAGACAAAAAAAGATGTCGTGTATTGCGATGCCGACTAATCTTCATGCCAAGGATGTGTCGTGCCGGACCGAGGTCCTTCATGGCAAACTTCAACCGCAGTTGCCGAACGAGATCGGCAAGTTCGCCCGCGTGGCGTCCAGAGATCAGCATGTCGTCCACGTAAATGATGAGGAAGATGGGTGATCCATCTTGAGCTGTGTTGGTGAAGAGACAATGGTCCTCATCGCTTTTTGAGAAGCCGATCGATTGGATGAAGTCGTCGAACTTCTTGTACCATTGTCGCGGTGCCTGTTTGAGGCCGTATAGACTCTTCCTGAGTCGGCAGACTAGATGTTCTTGGCCAGTTGCCACGAAGCCTTTTGGCTGCTCCATATAAATTTCCTCCTCGAGATCACCATGGAGGAAGGCTGTTTTTACATCTAGCTGAATCAGCTCCAAGTTGTCGGCTGCCACGACGCCGAGCAGAAGACGAAGGGTTGTCATTTTCACCACTGGTGAAAAAATCTCGTCGAAGTCGACGCCATATTCTTGTCGGAAGCCCTTCGCAACTAATCTGGCCTTGTACTTTGGGGTGGTCGAATCTGACGTCTCTTTTAGTCGATAAACCCACTTGCAAGGAAGAGCACGTCGGTTCCTAGGTAATTCGACCAGATCCCAAGTCTTGTTCGCCCGAATGGAGTGCATTTCCGACTCCATCGCCAGATGCCAGGTGGCTGAATCGACAGATGTCGATGCTTCTTCGTAAGACGTCGGTTCGCCGGCGTCGGTGAAGAAAATTCCAGGAGAATATCTCTCCGGAGGTTGCGACAGTCTCTCGGATCGTCGAAGTAGGATTGGGCTGTTCGCATCGGGTATCGAGGTCGGATGGTCCGAAACCGAATCATTCGGCTGTGCCGAGTCAGAGTTGTCCGAGTCGGTAGTATAAGGTTCAGCTGCCCGTGAAGCTGACCGTGTGTTGAGAGCGGGGCCTTCTTGAAGGGTCGGCACATCGGAGAATGTTACCCTTCGGACTTCGATTGGTTTTTCGACTGATGGGTTCATAGCCGACTCGTTGAACACAACGTCCGAACTTCGGACGATTTGTCTGCGTTCGGGGTCCCAGAGTCGGTATCCCATTTCGCCGTCTGATCCATATCCAAGGAAAATGCATTTCCTGGACCGAGGTGCAAGTTTTCGGCGATCATCTTTCGGAATAAGGGCGTACGCCTCGCATCCGAAGATCCTCAGCTTGTCGTAATTCGGCTTACTGCCGATCCATAGTTCCTGAGGAATTTGAAGTCCTAGAGGTCTACTTGGCGACATATTGATTATGTGTACTGCCGTGAGTAGAGCCTCTGCCCAGAAGCCATCCGACAGTCCGGAGTGTTGGAGCATGGAAACTATCCTTTCTTGGATCGTCCGATTCATTCGTTCTGCAATCCCGTTTTGCTCCGGACTGTGTGGTGCCGTAAATTCACGTCGGATGCCGCGTTGTCGGCAGAATTTGACGAATTCATCGGATTTGAACTCTCCCCCATTGTCTGTCCGAAGGCATTTCAGCTTTCGGTCGGTTTGATTTTCTACCATAGCGAGCCAATCTGAGAAGATCGAGAAGACACGATCTTTGGTGCGAATCGGATAAGCCCACACCTTTCGAGTCGAATCGTCAATAAAACTGACGAAGTAAGAGGCACCGCCTAGAGACTGATGCGGCATTGGGCCACAGACGTCCGAATGGACTAAATCGAGAGGTCTCGTTTCTTTTGGTGCTGATGTCGGGTGTGATGCGGCTACTTGTTTGCCATACTGGCAATGCTCGCAGAATTGATGGTCGGAGAAGGAGAGTTTGGGGATGTACCCGGCTCTGGATAGGTGCGTGATGCCGGCCTTGCTGAGGTGTCCTAATCTTCGGTGCCATAGTGATGACACAGGAATATCCACCAAAAACAGGTTACCCTCTCTGAGCGTAACATGTAGCGGATACAATGAGTGTATCTTAGGTCCTCTAGCAAGCAGGAGGTTCCCCCTGTGGAGTGTCCACCCTCCCGAAGAAAAACCGGCACGAATGCCGTCTTCATCTAGTTGTCCGACTGAGATCAATGGCCTTGAGAGCTCGGGTACATGTCGGACATTGTGGAGTACAAGTGTTGAGCCACCTGCAAGGTTGAGCTCTACTGTGCCGATTCCGATGATGTCGCAGTGTTGCGAGTTACCGACTCGAACTGAGTCGGAGTGACGGATCGTATATTGCCGAAATTGTGATCGATGAGGAGTCACGTGAAACGACGCGCCCGAATCTAAGAGCCATGTGCTCGACTCTTCAGTCGTGAGTAGAACTTCTGATCCGACTGGATTTTCGATTGATAGTATATTCGGGTCGTCTGGTAGCACATCAGCTGAGAAGCTGACGTAGTTGACCTCCTCATGCCGGCCACTCTTCTTGTTGTTCTTGTTCTTGAGTGCGCGGCAGTCGGCTTTGATGTGTCCGGGTTTCTTGCAGTAGTTGCAGGTTCGGTTATCCCGTGACTGGCTCCGTCTTCGCTGATTGTTCGGCGGTCGTGAGGAATCTCTTCCTCGTATGTTCGATCGGTCTGTCGAACCTTGTACTACATAAGCGTCTTCTGTTGAGTCTTTGGCGAAGGACTTTCTCCGAGCTGCTTCGGTCAGGATTGCGCTCGTGACTTCGGAGTATTTAACAGCCGTGGTTGACGCGTTGCACACGGTTGTGACGAAAGTTTCCCATGATGAGGGAAGGCTGCTCATGAGTATCATTGCTCTGAGTTCATCCTCGATTGCCGTCACCTGAGATGAGATTTGGGAGCTGATGCTTTCGTACTCATTGAGGTGTGCTTGAACCGAATCGGATTCTTTCATCCGCAGGTTGTAGAGGCGCCGGATCAGAAACATCTTCGTTGCGGCGACCTTCTTTTCGTAAGTGTCCGACAGTGTTTTCCACAGTTCGAATGCTGTTGTACACGATTGCACCGTAAAGTATACCGATTCCGATAGGTGCATCCGAATCGTGGCGCGGACGATTCTGTCCAGCTTCTGCCACTCAATTGGTTTGTATCCTTCTGGAGGTTCTTCATTTTCGATGGGATCGATCTGCCCCTTGACTATGAGATAGTCCTGCATTTGTTCCTTCCAGAAGTTGAAGTTCGATCCATCGAACTTTCGTAGACTCATTTCTGACGAGCCGGATGTTGATGCCATCAAATTCGGTTTCAGTTGACGAAGCTCGGTTCGGAGTTGACTACGAACCTTGTTGGAGTGCAGCCGGTTGGCTCACCCGATATCGTTCTAGTCGGATTTGAACCCGAGTCGGTTCGGCTTCGGAACTTGCTCGAATTGACTCCGGTAACTTGAGGGACAGAACCGACTGGTCTTCCCGAATGTTGCCGAGTCGGATATATATGCCGAATACCGATTATTAAAACCGATTATCTGAACCGATTTTGCTTCGGTTGACTGCAGCGACGAGAGAGACGGATCCGACTGATCTTCCCGAATGTCGATCAGCCAGATGAAGCATGAATTTGGGTTGTTGTCAGGGTTGCACAAGGGGATTTCACCTCGAGCGGTTACGATCACGGGGAGCGGAGTACAACCTGCTGGCTTACTCCAAACAAAGATGATCTAACGCGATGAGATGCAAACCTGGTTTTTCTTCTTCTTCTCTCTTCTTCGAATGACGCAGGGAACCGAATGCAGAGACGACGGCCGACAGCGGATTGAAGAACCGACCACTGTGCAGGCTCTGATACCAGATGTTGGAAGCAATGTCGTCTGTGCGGAAGATCTTGAAGCACTCGATTCCTGTTTATTCCCTGTGTATGACAGACTGTAGGTCGTTGCACAGAGAGAGAGAGAGAGAGAGAGAGAGAGAGAGAGAGAGAGAGAGAGAGAGAGACAAAAGAGTTTCTTATTTCATAAAGCAACAATACAACAACCAACCTCACAAAGAGGTTACAAGGTCACTATATATAGTGACCGACTTAGGGCAACTACCCTTTATGCTAATTACATAAATGGCCAAAACGGGATGGTGTGAATACGTCCATTATACACAGGTATTCGACACTCTTCTCCGTATTGATCTTTGTCTGGGCTCTCTAGCCCTTGCCACATCCACCTCCGGTTGGGCTGACTCATCGTTTGCTCGGATCAATCTTGACCGATTTCGTCTTCCGCACCCACCGTGGTCTCGTTTTTGGCCACCTCGCCGGCCTCATCCTTTTGTTCACACACTTTGGCCTCGGGCCACGTACTCTCGCCACCACCTTCCATCTCTCCGGTCTCATGTTGGCACATTGGCTTGACTGCCAAAGTCTCCAGATCCGGTGTGGAGGGACCACTCCGTCCACACTTCTCCGTATTGCCGAATCTCGTTCTCCCGCAACCATCCTCCATCTCTCCAGTCTCATGTTGGCTCCTCATATTCCTGTAGGAGCGCCTCTTCGAAGGCCTCCCATGAACTATGAGCTTCTCGGAGCTCCTTTACTTCCACGTGCATCTGGTTCGTTGCGACCCGACAGAAGAACTCCAGTCTCAACGCCTCGATTTCCACGTTGTAAACTTCCAAGTAGAATGGGACTTTGTCCCTGTTGAAATGCCCGACTCTTTCGACCACACAGTTGACCGCTTGTTGCGCTTCCTCTCGTCTCATCGTCACTCGTCCAAAGTCCATCACCACTTCGGCCACCATCTTTGCGAAGTCATCGTCTTCTAACTCCATCCTCCCTTGGCGCCCTTTCACGTTGGGTTCACCAAAGATGTTGCGGAAATCCGCGGGTATGTATTAGATCTGAGGTGAGACCACCGGGGTCTTGGACCTGAGAGAGACGGAGTATAGAAGGTTGAGCTTCACCATTTCCGGCGACTGGCCAGAACACCGACCAAAGCGTTTCCGGATATGTACCGGAACCAACCGAATGAGAGAGGAAATAGGACACACACGCAACACCAACTAGACACACACGTCCTATCTACAGAAACCGGAAAGAAAGATCTCCAAAGACACCGACACAGACACATATGCACAAAACTTCACTTATATATATATACAACTCCGGCTTCGAGCTGGTCAAAGGTAGATTAGGTTATAGTAGCAGTCTACTGCCAAGCCGCCGATCGGGGAGCTCTAGGGCTCGTCGCGCCGAGTGGGGTCTTGCACCGGAGACAGAGCGGAAGTGAAACCCCCTAGGACATATGAGCTCTCAACCGGACTAAACCCTTAACAGACACAAAGACTCCACCCGCACGATGACGAAGAAGAAGACCTAACAGAAACCCTAAAAGAAAGTAAGAAAGTAAGAAAGTAAGAAGAAGAGACACAACGGTATACCCTCCTGACTCAAAATGGGCAACCCTTTCACAAGAGACCCTCCCTTCTTTTTATAGCACAAGGAGGGAAGGACGTTACAATGTGGGATATATATCCCCCCTATTATTTTACATACATTTCCTAGTGTACAGGTGCACATGTTGCACATTGACGACTTTGCGCATTCCATCCAGTTTTCTGTTAGGATTTCGGTCCCTCTGGATGGGATATGATTACCCAGCAAGGAAGACCTAGTGAGAACCTCTCACCGGATGAAGGGACATATAGGTAAATATGTTTCTGAGAGCCCATTGGGGCTATATTTGTAAATAGTCCCAATGTCATATTAGTATAAATATGACCTAGGGCAAACACTATAATTGTGGTCATTATTTGTTGTATAGAGTTATCGAGTGTAACTGCTGTACAAAGCGAGTTTCTGTTGTAACCGCCGCCAGGCAAAGATTGTGAGCAAGAGGTTGTTGCCTTTGTGTTCACCTGTTGTATTCCTCTTGACATAGTGATAGCTAGAGTTTGTGGACTCCCGTGGTTTTTTCCCATTTAGGGTTTTCCACGTAAACATACTGTGTACCCTCTCTCATATTGTCCGTGTGTACGTGTATTCACCTCCATTCCCATTCTCGGTGTTCAATTCGAAACGACACGATCTAAGACTCGGTTGTGGCCAAGTAATATTCCGCATATTTCGTGTCATTTTCTCACTATAGCCGGAAATCTTCATGACACCGTTCTAATGAACGACACAAAAGTGGAGGATGAGATTCCAAACTCTCACTACACAAAGCCACACTGGGCACGAGCAACTAAGGAGACTCTAGTCGAATTGGAAACATCAAAGCTCCCGTAGTTGCATTGATTAATCATGGATCGGAAATCAATCTCATGTCCAAGGAGTTCTACCGGAAGGGGAAGTGGCCTATAAACACCAGTCATGGATGGAAGATTCGGGCACGGATTTGGAGCCAAAGTGGAGGCAAAACTGTTCAATTCCTAACTATGCCATCAAATCACAAAAGGAACAAGAGAGAGCTCTTGTCCCAAACAATAATGGATTTTTAAAGTGGACTATTGCGGAGTGGGGAAGTGATAGTCCAAGAAGCCCTGATACCCCACATAGGTAGAAAGCTCTCGGAGTGAAACAAGTACGAATCAGTCCGAATGGGGCATCTACGTACATGGCCGTGACCAAATTAATGAGGAAAGAATTCCAGAAGATGTAGGATGAGCTACGGTTCTGCATCAATCATAAAAGAAGACAAAGAAATCATGGGAGTAGTCGAAGAAGTATTCTATGGAAGCATGCTACAACAACTTCAAGAGCTTGCGGAAGAGAATAGCCAAGGAGTTCAGGTAGTTCTGCTGGAATTGGTCGAGATGTATGAGATCATTGCGGAAATGGGGTTGGATGTTGTTGTTCGCCGGAATAGTAACCGACGCACAAGAGCGTAGGAATAAGAAATAATATAAGATCATAACGCATGTAACAGTTCGCGCAGGAAGCGTGAACGGCTAAATAGACCCTGCGTATATAAAGGGCAGAAAAACTCTGATAGAGGGAGCGTGTAATTTTGGGAATGTAAAGAAACGTCTCATAATAGAATTCTATCTTCTCTGATTCTCTGTGTATAGCTACGGCTAATCCACTGTGTGTGTCTTGAAGACCTGAGCGTGTAAGAATGTAAGTGTAACCCTTGCTAAGGATTTGGTTGTAGCCATCTCCCTTATACGCTGATAGGTTACAGTGAACATTCCCCTACGCATTACGCTTAGACGCCTATTCGTTGTTCCACACCCACTTGGAGGTCTAGGTCGAAGGATTGACCGCGGACTGTGTTCCTAATCAGCAACACTTTTGGCACGCTTGGTGATTTGTGTCTTCTCACGGACGAGCAACGACGAATGGATGTTTAGCCGCAGACGCCCCAGAGAACCAACACGACAAGACCGGCCAATAACAAGGTCCGTCACACGCCAGGCAGAAGAACGCGCACGGCAAAAGCCTCGCCTCAGCAACCTCAGTACTACTTGCCGTGAGTACAAAGGTGATTCTTCGCTCTCCAAATACCCCGACGAGACGCGGGGACTACACTCACCACAGCCACCCTGTGGTCTTTCCCGACCTGCTGTAGCCCCCACCATGGCCTTTGCCTACCCCTGCTTTAACGGCGAAACTGATGCCGCAACTCATATTCGCATGTTCCTGAATGTCTGGAATGCGAACCACATGGTGCAGAGCCTTTCGGAGGTGGTAGCACACCAGTCGAAAATGACGGAGTTCGGGTTAACATTGGATGGGCGAGCGGCATTTTGGCATTCACAGATGGATTTACCAGCAATAACAACCTTCGATCAACTGCAGTCTGCTTTCTTGTGGTTCTTCCATCGGAGGGTTCCACAACGCAAAATCCTCGGACAGTTTTACACGATTAAGCAACTGCCGAACGAGACGATAGCAGACTTCAGCTTACATTTCCAAAATTTACGACGGAAACTGGAATTGAGCCCCGCGGAGGACGAGGCTCGGGAAACATTTCTAGAAGCTTTACGCCGGTCCGTCTGGGCAACGCTCAACAACAATAGCGTGAAAGGGGAGACGGCGGATATGGTAATTGAACGAGCGTTACAACTCGAGTTGGATGACGAGGAGGAAAGGTTTTCTATGTCCTCCTTACGACAAGCGTTACCTCAGGACGAGGAACGCCAGTTTCGTCAAGCAGTCTAGTGCACGATTTTCTTGAACTCGAGGCATTCCGCAGTGGAGTGCAAATATGCGAATCCACTGCCCAATCTGCCACTCGAAGGCTCACACAGTTGACCAATGCGAATACAATATGTTGAACAAAGCCAATCCCGCAGTCTGCAACATGGACACGCAGCGACCACCACACCGGACTGAACAAAGGAGGCAAGAAGACCGACCACGGTATAGGGATCGCAACCCACGAGATGACCGGCACCACCGGAATCGCCGAAATCACAACGATTCTAGGAGGACGAACCAGAGGACGAGGATTATCGTGGACATTCGAGTTATGCCAAAGGGGGTCGGCGCTACGAGAACCACCGGCCGACAAACAAACGGGGCGACTTCAATGGTTATCATGGTAAGCCATGACAATATCGAGAACACAGACGTTACGACAAAAGCTCGGGAGATGAGCGGCACCAGGAACAACGACGGGACAAACAACAGCCACCGCGTACGTTCCGACAAATGAGGCCGGACCGCAAGGAGCAAGTAGCACCAGGGGAGCGGCACACACCACCAGGAGCCGAGAAGGGTGAATCAAGCATCCATTGTTTTATTTGTCAGCAACCCGAACATTATGCCACGCAATGCCCAGCACGCAAGGGAAAGGGGCCCGCTGTCAATATGATTACGGCGGAAGTGCAACAAGTCACGACACGCCAACAAACAAAAATAGCTGATTGGGCTGCGCAAGACGAGGTACGCCGACAAGCCCAAGCGTGGGTGGAAAAAGCAAACGCGACAAATACGGAATGCATGCGGAAGTAGTCCCCGAACACAATGGAGCGAGTAGAGGATGAAAGACCGGTCCTAGACCTCATTTTGCAGGCGTTAACGGGCTATGAGATCACGTTAACCATGGAGAAACTGTTGCAACTACTCCCACGCTTCCGCCAGACCATGGAAGAACGGGTGAGTATCGCTACAACCCTTACAAACGTTAGCGATGGACCGCCGGTAGTGGATCAACACAACCCGGCTATTACGTTAATAATACACGGACAGGAAATTCCTGGATGCGTAATCGACGGCGGCTCAGGCGTCAATGTAATTAGCGCGAAAACTTGTGAGTAGTTAGGCATTTCAGAATGGGAGGCTTGCCCATTCTGGCTCCGAATGGCAGATACCCACTCAGTACGACCATTGGGGTTAATTCGCAAAATAGGCATTATCGTGGGCGGACACCGATTCGACATCTCGGCGGTCGTCCTCGCCTTGGACGCCCCAGGGGCGTACCCAGTGCTTCTGGGCAGACCATGGCTTCGGGCAGCAAATATCAAGCAGAGCTGGCAACACAAGTGTATCAGTTTCCGACACGGACGCACCAAGGTTCGCGTACCTATGGAAGGAAGCACGCCACAACCCAAGGGTATAACACCATTATATGCAGAAGATATAAATATGCTGGCTAGGTTGGAGGATGCAGAATTAGAGGCATACCTCGACGAGCACCCTCAGATTATTCCGCTGTTTGAAATAGACGTCATCGCAACTGCGGCAGAATATGCCACGACCACTATTCTCCATGACGAGCCTTACAAACCAAACCCAGAGTCCATATTGGAACTCAGCAGAGCACGAGCGGCATTCGAAAGGGAAATGGCAACACAAGTGTATCAATTTCCTGTTGAAAAACAGTGCTCGGCCACAACCGAGGAATGGGATCAACTCACAGAAAACAGGAAATAGAAAATGCACAAAACAATAGAGAGAAAGGTACACTGGATGTTTTACGTGGAAAGCCCTAAATGGGAAAAACCACGGGAGTCCTCAAACTCCAACTATCACTATGAACAGGGATGTACACTGGTGAAGCTACAAGGCAACAACCTTGAGCACACTGTCTTCGCCACAGGCGGCGGTAATACACAGAGGCAACGACCTCTTCGTCTCTCACTCTCTCTCTCAGCTGCTCTCACTTCTCATGAAAAATGAGCAACAACATAAAACTGTTTGCCCTAAGTCATATTTATACACATATGACTTTCGGGCTATTTACAAATATAGCCTCAAGGGCTCTTGGCAAACATATTCACAAATATGTCCCCGCATCCGGATCTCCCTCCGGGTACATTCGTCATCCGGCTCCGTAACCGGGGTCTTCAGCATCCGGCTCCGTAGCCGGGGTATTCATCATCCGGCTCCGTAGCCGGGGTCTTCATCATCCGGCTCCGTAGCCGGGGTCTTCATCATCCGGCACCGTAGCCGGGGTCTTCATCATCCGGCTCCGTAGCCGGGGTCTTCATCATCCGGCACCGTAACCGCAACCGGGCTTGCCGTCATTCATCTCCGGACATCCCATCCGGAGGGACCGAAATCCCAACAAACTCCCCCTTCACTTCGGCATGGGATGTCTCTCCAATCCGACCCTCTTCCGGCACGCTTCCAGCTTGTCGGGTGTGAGCACCTTGGTCAGCATATCTGACCCGTTCTCGTCCGTGTGGACCTTCGTCAGCTCGAACTCCTTGTCTTCTATCCTTTCCCGGATCCAGTGATATCTTCGCTGGATGTGTTTCGTCCGGGAATGGTAGGCCGCGTTCTTCGCAAGGTGGATGGCACTCTGACTGTCGCAGTAGAGTCGGTACTCCTCCTGCCGGATACCGAGCTCTCTAATGAAGTCCTTCATCCATATTATTTCCTTGCCGGCTTCAACAGCCGCCATGTACTCCGCCTCCGTGGTTGACAACGCAACCGTCTTCTGTAGCCTCGACTGCCACGAAACGGCTCCCCCTGCATAGGTCATCACATACCCTGATGTGGACCGGCTGGTATCTGCATCAGCCGACATATCCGAATCGGTGAAGCCGTCGAGTTCAGGCTTACCGGAGCCGAATCGGAGGCACACGTTTGCCGTGCCCTTCAGGTATCGGAGTATCCACTTGACCGCATTCCAATGCTCTTTGCCGGGATTGCTCATGTACCGGCTCACCACTCCGACTGCGTATCCAATGTCTGGTCTTGTACACACCATTGCGTACATCAAGCTTCCGACAGCAGAGGCATATGGTACTTT
This sequence comes from Azolla caroliniana, assembly GCF_043228905.1. Classification (NCBI taxonomy): domain Eukaryota; kingdom Viridiplantae; phylum Streptophyta; class Polypodiopsida; order Salviniales; family Salviniaceae; genus Azolla; species Azolla caroliniana. Next base: position 18,292,096 of record NW_028230450.1, on the reverse strand, counting down.
CATCATGTCCTCTTTCTCAGCCTTTGTCCTGGGGCTTTGCTTGCTGGACAGCTTGCAGTTTGCCGGGAGGGTTGATCCGACCGGTCTTGCTTCCGACATGTTGAACCGTTGAAGCACCTTTGTCACGTACTTCTCCTGTGACAGCCACAACTGCTTCTTGCTCCGGTCGCGGATGATGTGCATCCCTAGTATTTGTCTCGCCGGACCCAAGTCCTTCATTGAGAAGGTTCGGTGAAGAGCCTTCTTCAGCATCCGTATCTTGACCTGGTCCCGTCCGACGATCAACATGTCGTCCACGTACAAGAGGAGTATTAGAGAGTCTCCTCCTTCGAACTTCTTCACAAACACGCAGTGGTCAGACTGCGTTTTGTGGTACCCTTCGTCGGTCATGAAGGAGTCGAACTTCCGGTACCATTGCCGGGGAGCCTGCTTCAGTCCGTAAAGGCTCTTCTTCAACCGGCATACCAGGTGCTCCTTCCCTTTCTTCTCGAATCCTTCCGGTTGCTGCATGTAGATCTCTTCATCGAGGTCGCCGTGAAGGAATGCCGTCTTCACGTCCATCTGTTCTACCTCGAGGTCCATGCTTGCCGCTATGCTCAGCACCGTCCGGATGGAGGTCATCTTTACTACCGGGGCAAATATCTCGTCGAAGTCGACGCCCTTCTTTTGCTGAAACCCCTTCACCACGATCCTGGCTTTGTATCTCGGGGGGTTTCCGGCATCTCCCGGTTTCAGCTTGAACACCCACTTGTTTCGAAGTGCCCGCTTTCCTTTCGGCAACTCCACAAGTTCATATGTGTGATTCTCATGCAGGGAATCCATCTCGTCCTGCATGGCACTCAACCACCTGCGGCTCTGGGTGTCTTGTTTTGCTTCTTCAAAACTTTCCGGCTCCCCCTCGTCTGTTAGCAGCACGTGCTCTGGTTCCGGAAATCTCCGGGGGGCCCTTCTCTCTCTTAGAGGATATCTCCGTTCCGGAGCTTCGGTAACCGGCTCCTCCGTTTCCTCTTCATCCGAATCCATTTCGGGATCGGGGCCGGTTCCGGTATCAGTTTCATCTTCTTCGGCCGGTTCTGTTTCTTCACCGTCTTCGGCCGGATCCTCGAGTGTTAACCGGTCCCTTGCCGGTCGGGACTGCTCCTCGTAGAGTTTATCCTCACCGGTCGACTTGGAGCTCTTCATCTTCTTCTCCGACTCCCAGTCGGCGAGTGTCTTGTCCTCCATGAAGATGATGTCTCGACTCCTGAATATCTTCTTGTCGACCGGGTCCCATACTCGGTAGCCGAACTCGTCGTCACCGTAACCGAGGAATATGCATGGCCGGGTCTTTGGATCTAGCTTTCCTCTCCGGTCCTTTGCCACATGCACGTATGCGAGACACCCGAACACCTTCAGATGCCGGTAGGATACTTCCCTACCGGTCCACACTCTCTGCGGCGTGTCTCCGTCCAAAGGTACTGAGGGTGATCTGTTTATCACGTATGTCGCCGTCGACATCGCCTCAGCCCAAAACCCCTTGGGTAATTTCGCATGCGCCAGCATACTCCGGACCCTCTCCATTATGGTCCGGTTCATCCTCTCGGCCAGCCCGTTCAGTTCCGGCGTCTTCGGCACAGTAAACTCGAGCCGGATCCCCTTCGAGCGACAGTACTCCTGGAACTGCCCCCGGTATTCCCCTCCGTTATCCGCTCGTATTGCTTTCAGCTTCTTGCCGGATTCCCTTTCCACTCTCGCGTGGAGTTCTTTGAAGACGGACAATACTTGGTCCTTTGTCTTCAACGGTGCCGTCCACAGCTTCTGGCTGTGATCATCAATGAATGTTACGAAGTACTGGGCTCCGCCATGTGACTTCGTTTCTACCTGACACACATCGGTGTGCACCAGCTCCAATGGTGCGCTACGTCTCGTCGGTGGCCTTGAGTGGAAGGAGGTCCGGTTTTGCTTACCGGCCAGGCAGTCGGTGCACTTCTCCAGGTGCACATGCTTCACTGGAATAAGGTTGTCTTCGGCAAGCCTCTTCATCCCCTTCTCACTCATGTGGCACAGTCTCTTGTGCCACAGCTCACCGGCAGTGTCGGCTGCCACGTTCAGCTCCTCCGGACAGAGCCGGGAATTCATCAGGTACAGTGTGTTGACTTTCCGGGCCCGAGCCACTATCAGGCTCCCCTTGCTGAACTTCATTACGCCGTTCCGGATGCTACCTGTGTAGCCTTCATCGTCTAGCCTCCCGGCCGAAATCAGGTTCAATCGAACCTCCGGAACGTGTCGGACATCCTTCAGCAGCATTTTGCATCCGGTCGGGGTTGTTAACCACACGTCTCCTATGCCGGCAATCCGGCACGTACCTTCATTTCCCATCCGAACACAGCCATGCTCACCGGCTGTGTAGGATGAGAAGTATCTTTTCTCCGGGGTCAGGTGGAACGATGCTCCGGAATCGACCACCCAGGTCGTCTCATCGCCGGCAACGTTTAGCTCACCTTCTTCGGTGATGAGCATGATCTCTTCCTCACTTGCCGCGAGTGCCGTTGTTCCTTTCCGGTCCTGCCCTCGCCGATCCGGACCTCTCCGGTCCGTGGCTCCCCGGTATGCACCGTTTCTCTCCGGTGACTTCTTCGAATCGGTGTCGTCGGCTCCGTTGTCCTTTCGGTAATGCCGACAATTCTTCCGGAAGTGCCCCGGCTTCCCACAGTGGAAGCAGATGGGTCTTCCTCTTGACTGTGACCGGGTCCCCGACTTCTCCCGTCTTTGCGGACTCCGGTTCCAGTGTCTTCCCCGTTCCGATTCGGTAAGCAGCGCCTTCGAGTCGGAGGCCGGTTCTTTATCTCTCCGACGCGCTTCTTCATTTAGAATACTTGTCTTTACCGTTTGTAGGGACAAGTTGTCTTCCGTGCAGGAGGTGCTGAGAGTCACCACCAAGTTCTCCCAGCTGTCCGGCAATGTACACATCAGGATGATGGCTTGCATTGCATCCTCCAACGGGAACTTGATCGCCGCAAGCTGGTTCACGAATCCCATGAACGTGCTTACGTGTTCCACCATACTTTCGCCGTCCCGGTACTTGAGGTTCACTATCTTTCTCATCAGGGAGGTCCGGTTCAACGCATTCTTCCTCTCGTAGAGGCCCGACAGCTTCCTCCACATCTCATATGCGTTGGTGTCGTTCGCCACGTGTTGTAGAACGCTCACGTCGACGTATTGCCGAATGGTTGCAACGGCTTTCCGGTTCAGAAGCCTCCACTCCGTCTCAAGTACCCCCTTGGGTATTTCCGACCTGTCGATCGGTTCATACAGGTCCCGAACAATGAGCAGATCCTCCATCTTTATCTTCCAGTCGGCGTAGTTCTGCGCGTTCAGCACCATCATGCCCGGAGGCCCACTACCGCCGCCTTCCATTTTCTGTGTTACCGTCGCTCTGATACCAGTTTGTTGAAAAACAGTGCTCGGCCACAACCGAGGAATGGGATCAACTCACAGAAAACAGGAAATAGAAAATGCACAAAACAATAGAGAGAAAGGTACACTGGATGTTTTACGTGGAAAGCCCTAAATGGGAAAAACCACGGGAGTCCTCAAACTCCAACTATCACTATGAACAGGGATGTACACTGGTGAAGCTACAAGGCAACAACCTTGAGCACACTGTCTTCGCCACAGGCGGCGGTAATACACAGAGGCAACGACCTCTTCGTCTCTCACTCTCTCTCTCAGCTGCTCTCACTTCTCATGAAAAATGAGCAACAACATAAAACTGTTTGCCCTAAGTCATATTTATACACATATGACTTTCGGGCTATTTACAAATATAGCCTCAAGGGCTCTTGGCAAACATATTCACAAATATGTCCCCGCATCCGGATCTCCCTCCGGGTACATTCGTCATCCGGCTCCGTAACCGGGGTCTTCAGCATCCGGCTCCGTAGCCGGGGTATTCATCATCCGGCTCCGTAGCCGGGGTCTTCATCATCCGGCTCCGTAGCCGGGGTCTTCATCATCCGGCACCGTAGCCGGGGTCTTCATCATCCGGCTCCGTAGCCGGGGTCTTCATCATCCGGCACCGTAACCGCAACCGGGCTTGCCGTCATTCATCTCCGGACATCCCATCCGGAGGGACCGAAATCCCAACATTTCCGACACGGACGCACCAAGGTTCGTGTACCTACGAAAGGAAGTACGCCACAACCCAAGGGTATAACACCATTATACGCAGAAGATATAAATATGTTGGCTAGGGTGGAGGATGCAGAATTAGAGGCATACCTCGACGAGCAACCTCGGATTATTCCGCTGTTTGAAATAGACGTCATTGCAACCATGGCAGAATATGCCACGACCACGGTTCTCCACGACGAGCCTTACGAACCAAACACAGAGTCCATATTGGAACTCAGCAGAGCATGAGCGGCATTCAAAAGGAAAATGGAGATTTCACGACGAGTCACCGCTTCCGCCCTCGAAGAAGTAAATGTGGGTATGGAATCGGAGCCTCGTTTCCTCTCCATCGCAGAGGAATTAGGGCCGGACTAGAGAAACACGATGATCGCACTACTCGCGGAATATAAGGATGTGTTCGCTTGGGCTCACGAGGACATGAAGGGGCTAGATCCCAAGTTCTTTCAGCATAAGATCAATTTAGCAACCGACGCAAAACCCGTCCAACAGCGCCGCTACCGCATGGACCCAAACTACACGACCCGTGTGAAATCAAAAATTGACAAGCTCCTGAAGGCGGGGTTCATACGACCAGTTAAACAAGCGACATGGTTAAGCCCGATAGTGGTCATTCCAAGAAAAACGGAAAAATACGAGTATGCGTAGATTACCGAAAATTAAACGTCGTCACCATTACTGACGCATTTCCCTTACCCTTCACTGATAGCGTACTGGACGCCGTCGCAGGACAAGAGATGTACAATTTTTTAGATGGCTTCAATGGCTATAACCAGGTACGCATGCATCCCGAGGACCAAGAAAAGACGGCATTTGTCACGGACTGGGGAGTATATGTGGTAGTCGTCATGATGTTCGGGCTAAAGACGGCGCCGGCAACATTTCAACGGACAATTGTGGAGATCTTTGGGGAATACATTCCGGCGTTCATGCAAGTTTTTTTAGACGACTTTGCGGTATATGGGAGAACAATAGACCATTTTTCGCACTTACAACTGTGCCTGGAACGTTGCCGCACCGCACGCTTAAACCTGAATCCCGCGAAATGTGCTTTCGGTGTGACCAGCGGGACTCTCCTGGGGCATATAGTCATCAAGGAGGGAATAGCGGTTGATCTGAACAGAATCTCCGCGATTACGCAAGCCAAAACTCTGATAAACGCCAAATCGCTCAGTCAATTTTTAGGACAAATACGGTGGCATAGTCGAATGATACGGTATTTGGCGGACTTCGCCACGCCGTTACACGCTGCCGTACATCAGACTCCTTTCCAATGGACGACAACGGAGGATAAGGCCTATGAGGCACTTAAGATAATGCTCACACAGGCTCCTGTCGTACAACCACCAGTTTGGGCGAAGCCATTCCATGTGTTCGTCGACGCCTCGGACATAGCAATAGGAAGTGCACTAATGCAGCTCATCGAACCAAGTTGGTACTGGCTAGTATACTATGCTAGTCACAAATTATCAACAACAGAGTGTAACTACTCCACAACGGAGCGAGAGGCGCTAGGGATGATCTATAACATCAATAAATTCCGGCACTATTTAGTAGGAAGGAAATTCACGTTCCACGTGGATCATTCGGCGCTATTGTATTTGGTGGAGAAACAAGCCCTGACAGGGAAATTGGCGCGGTGGATGTTGCTGCTCTAGGAATTCGATTTCGTAATCCAACACCGACCAGGGACACAACACGCAGTGGCGGATTTTTTGAGCAGACTCGAGAATGGAGAAACAGTACAGAAAGATGACGACGATTTTCCGGACACCGATATCCTGCGGGTAGCGACACTAGCAGAAAGAACGGAATCGACCTTTCGGGACCGGTGGCTTATGGAAATCGACCTCCACCACAATTACGCATGGATGAGAAGAAACGACTAGTCGTCCGAAGCCGTCACTTCTACCTCGTCGAAGGCGTTTTATATCACAAAGGAAGTGACGGCATTTGGCGACGTGGGGTACGTCAAGATGAGAAGGAAGCAGTTTTACGGGAGGCACACTGCGGCACGGCAAGCGGCCATTACGCGGGCGACGTTACAGCCCAGAAAGTATGGCAAGCGGGCTTATGGTGGCCAACAACACAGAAGCACACATTCGCGTATTGTAAAAAGTGTGATTTGTGTCAACGAATGGGAGAGCCCGTGGAGGGCGCAAGGATGCCACACCAGCCCGTATTACCGCTAGACCCCTTCCAAAAGTGGGGATTGGATTTTGTGGGGCCCTTCACACTGGCGGCAGCCCGTATGGGCAATAAATACATATTGGTAGCCACGGATTATTGCACCAAATGGGTAGAAGCAAAGGCACTACGTGAAAATACGGCGGCCGTCACAGCCAGATTCCTTTACGAGCACATCTAGTGCCGGTTCGACTGTCCGATTGAGCTTATCAGTGACCAGGGGAGCCACTTTCTCAAGACAGTTGTTCGAGAACTAACACATCATTACGCCGTAGTCCATAAGAAGAGTATGCCATATTATCCACAGGCGAATGGATTAGCAAAATCCACCAACAAGACGTTGCAAACCATTTTGAAGAAAATCGTCAATGAAAATAGAACGGATTGGGATACCAAACTACAGAGTGCGTTATGGGCATACAGAACCAGCTACAAAACAAGCATACAGTCAACACCGTTTCGACTAGCGTTTGGGCTGGAGGCTGTGATGCCGGTCGAATTTCAGGTACCTAGTTTGCGAATTCAGGTACGGAACCGACTATCAGAAGCCAAGTCGGAGGAGGTACGGCTCCACCAACTCCTCGAACTAGGGGAAAAATGCGTCCACAGCATGGCTGTGTTGGAGCAGGAACAACGACAACGTGAAGCGTTTGTGCATCGACATCGGAATGCAAGGGAAAAGGAGTTCATCGTGTGTCGAGCGGTGCTGGTTTTCCAAACTCGCATGGGCCATATGCCGGGGAAGTTACGATTCCGCTGGACCGGCCCATATTGGATAATTGGAGCGGAACAAGGCACGTTCCAACTAGGTACGCTGGTCGGGGAAGTAGTCCGGCAAAAGGTGAATGGGTTTCGGCTCAAACCTTACCTGGGCCCTACGCCACCTAACCCATTCACCGCCGAACAGGACAGAGCCGAAGAACCCGCAACGTAAATGGACGACCCCATTTGTACCATAATGTAAAAATAGGTTGTAGATAACCATTATGAAAAAAAGAAGAAAAAAAAGGAGAAGATACCTACTATTAAAACGACTAAAGGCATGCACAAACTCCTAGTTCAAGAACACACGGCACCACGATGGCTCACCGCCCAATGAACCCTAAGCCACAAAAAGAAGGAAACAGAAGATTTTCTACACAAAACAGAAACTCATCTTCTAGCTATCAGCGCTTCCATCGCTCCTCCCCCTCACCTTCTCCTCCATCCTATCACAGAGCTTCAGCCCACCGCAATCATCAGTCTCCTTCCCACGAACCTCCTCTAGCGATGACGATCTTCATATCTACTGCCTTACGCCGATGGCTCGTGGAGAAATGCTTGGATGGGTACATCCGGGTCGCAGAAGCACCCCCACACCCGGATGCCATGGACATCGCAAGGAAGCCTAACATCGACACGGTAACCAACTCCTCCATCCGGAAGAAGTTCGACCTGTCATCGCTAGGCGAAAGGCATTTCGAAATCCCTCCTGCAGAGGCGCTGCAACGATATTTCGGGCCATATTCCTCCTCCGTCAAGACCTATAGAACCAAGCAGATTCCGGATCCCTTCTTCCGTGAAGTTGCCAAGTTCCTGCTAGAAGTCGGCTGCGTACATGTCAACGCATATGGGATGCCCAAGAAAAAGGCGGGCATCATAATCGATACCTTTGAAGGGCGTGCGGTCGATTGGGGGGTCATCACAGGGCCGGCGTTAAGGGAAGGCCTGCACGCGTATGAGGCAAGCAAAAAGCTCAGGCCAATCATACAACAATACCTTACGGTACTATTCCCACCCTGAGGCCTGCCGGCACCGCCGCCCAACTGACCCACGCCCCCGCCCCGATCCGCGAAACGTAGGTTAGGGGAGTTAGCGGCCCGAGAGTGGGAAGAGGAACCCCAACCCGCCCAGCCAGACCCAAGGACAACAACTACAGACCAGCCGGACACACGGATAACACAGGAGGAACAATTGGCACGTTCCAGGAAGCAGCCCCAGAGCCAGACACCGTAACACGGTAGGATAGCCCAGACCGAAACGACGTAGATTGGACAGGAAAGATGGGCGGGGGTTGGTCAAAGACGTCCCCACGGCGACAGAGACACCAACCGAAGACGATGGCTCCGCAGCTACGGAACCCAATACCACCTTCGAAATAATCCGGGAGCCACGGCCAATCATTACGACCCAATCCCAACGAGGGAAAGCCGTATTAACGGCGGAAAGCGAGGTTTTGGCATATCCGGATATCCCGGATACGACCCATGAGTTATGCGCCCTCTTACAGTTTGGCACTTCTTTTGAGCTCATGGAGTTCCTGGCAACACAACAGGTAAAAGCTGCCCAACGAATGGCCGAAGAGCATGCGGAACGCCAGATGATCGAGTGTGCCCTAACACACACGGCGGAGAGCGACGATGAGGACCGGCTAGCCAAGGTCGGCAGACAGAGGAACGCCGGGGTACGCTGAGTGGGGATGGAGATACCCCCATTAAACATGGCCCTAGTTGAAGTCCATCGGGAACTGGCAAAGGTTAGCACGAGCGCCAAGGCGATGGCCATAAAAAATAAGAATGTCTGGAAGAAGGTGAAACTGACCCAAGTCGAACTACAAAAAGCCAACGAATGCATCGCGGTGTTGGAAGCTCACGCGACTACGGCGCAACACGCAACTCCGCCACCAAACCACACCATCAACGCTTTAAAAGAAGAAATTGAGGCTCAAACCGCCATCGCCGTGCAACTAGCGGAATCAGAAATTGACCGCCTTCGAGCGGAACTACGCCAATCCTCAGACAGAGAAAAGGAGATACGGGCTAACAGCCGGAAGGCAGTAAACACCCTTGAAGAGAAACTCGCTACGGAGGTAGCTCAGCACATCCAGACAAAGGACGACAACACCCAATTACGGGAGGACGCGAAGAAATCAGAGGCGACAATCGCGAGACTCCGGGCCTTATTAGAGAAAAAGAAGGTATGGTTCGACGAGCAGTTGGTGGTCGAACAAGAAAGAAGGCATCAACTCGAAATCCGCCTAAACAATGAAATGGGGAAATTAGAAGAACAACATGCAAATGAATCCCAGCTGTGGGCAGGCCTGAAGGCCACGTACGAAGAAGCGGCGGCGGTTAAACAACAAGAAATTGCAAACCTCCAGAAGTCGATGGAGGACGCACGCAACCGTTGCCAGGCCATCACAGATAACGTGTGTATCCTTCTCCAAACAAATCGGGAGAGGTTCACAATGCAATTGAAAACGACGTTGGACAAAGGATGGATGGCATGGGCAACCCAAGCAGCGGAATTGCACGCGTATCGTGCGGACTGGGAGAACCTGCGAAAAGACGGCCGAGGTTTCTATAAACTAAATGAGCAGAGCATTGCGGCCGTACGAGAGGACCTAGTGCAAGACTATCATGTGCTAGCGGACCAACACTCCGAAGAACTCGCGCAGCTCTTAGATGATTTTGGTGAAAGCCAGGAGGAGCTATTCCACCAGATCACACAAGCCGGCAACATGCGCACAAACGAGGAATCCAGCACGACGCCAATTCCGGGCACGGCCGAAGAAGAGGAACCTCAGGCCCGATCACCATAAATGACAACGATGGAGAACAGCGCGGACCGACGAGCGGAGTCCCCCACAGTACCAGACAACGAAACCACTGCACAAGAGGAGGTTCATCCGCACGAGCCCACGCAATCATCGGACCACACGGAGAACGGTGCGGGCCAGGCGGAATCACCGCCCCACTCCCCAGAACGTACAAAAACGGCCGACACCACAGAGGACGTAACAATGGAGGTAGAGCCGCAGCCGGCTGCAAGCACGACAATGGCGGAGCCCAACCCACTAGCTCAAGAAGAGCCCACCATACCTGGACCGCCCACACACGGCGATTGCGACTCCGGGAGAAACCAGCCCAACCAAACTGGGGAGCCACACCACGATGGACCTACGGGCCCTACGTCACCTCCGGACGCGGACACCACAACAGAGCCAAACATCCGGGCCATTTTGGAAGAGGATTAACGGGATGGGTCCGACGTGCCAGGGCACTGTCCCACAGGCGTGCCAGGTGTTGTCCGCCAGAATAGTAGCCGACGGACAAGAGCGTAGGAATAAGAAATAATATAACATCATAACGCATGTAATGGTTCACGCAGGACGCGTGAACGGCTAAATAGACCCTGCGTATATAAAGGGCAGAAAACCTCTGATAGAGGGAGCGTGTAATTTTGGGAATGTAAAGAAACGTCTCATAATAGAATTCTATCTTCTCTGATTCTCTGTGTATAGCTACGGTTAATCCACTGTGTGTGTCTTGAAGACCTGAGCGTGTAAGAACGTAAGTGTAACCCTTGCTAAGGATTCGGTTGTATCCGTCTCCCTTATACATTGATAGGTTACAGGGAACATTCCCCTACGCATTACGCTTAGACGCCTATTCGTTGTTCCACACCCACTTGGAGGTCTAGGTCGAACAACTGACCGCGGACCGTGTTCCTAATTGGCAACAGATGTGCTCCGCAAAAAAGAAGCAATGGTGTATACGAAATACAAGACCATAGAAAAGAAGGTGAAACCGTTTGCGGGACCATTACCCGCCAATAGTGAACAAAAGAGGAAAGAAGTCTTGGGAGATCTGACACTTCAAAAGTCCATGGATATCGGACATACCTTCACGAAGAAGACGCGGAAGAAACTCCAGATCAACGGAGATGGGTTCCTCTTACCGAATGAAGAAGAATGATTTCGTGAGATGTTGGAGCAACATGGAAAAGCATTTGCATTCACATCAAGAGAGATAGGGTGCATTGATCCGAAGATAGTGGAGCCGATGGTGATCTTCACAATTGAATGTGTGTTGTGGAACCTAAAGCCGATTCTGGTGCCACAGACGCCTATTCCGAAAATCATTGACTTGCTCAAGGAATAGGTGGTGATGGGGATTCTAGAGCCATTAAATGCTTCGTACTCAAATCGATAGTTTACAGTTCCGAAGAAGAATCAGTCACTTTAGTTGGTGCTAGAAGGCCTCACCGGCGTACGACTGAGGAAGGAAGAAGCGGATCCGAGAGGTTACCGGATGGGATGACCCAATCGAGGAGAAAACCGGATTCGTGGAAGCGGCGTACCAAAACTACGAGGTTCTAGTAGAAGACAACCATGCGGGAAAGGCCGGAGTGTTGGGATTTCGGTCCCTCCGGATGGGATGTCCGGAGATGAATGACGGCAAGCCCGGTTGCGGTTACGGAGCCGGATGATGAAGACCCCGGTTACGGAACCGGATGATGAAGACCCCGGTTACGGAGCCGGATGATGAAGACCCCGGTTACGGAACCGGATGATGAATGTACCCGGAGAGAGATCCGGATGCGGAGACATATTTGTGAATATGTTTGCCAAGAGCCCTTGAGGCTATATTTGTAAATAGCCCGAAAGTCATATGTGTATAAATATGACTTAGGGCAAACAGTTTTATGTTGTTGCTCATTTTTCATGAGAAGCGAGAGCAGCCGAGAGAGAGAGAGTGAGAGACGAAGAGGTCGTTGCCTCTGTGTATTACCGCCGCCTGTGGCGAAGACAGTGAGCTCAAGGTTGTTGCCTTGTAGCTTCACCAGTGTACATCCCTGTTCATAGTGATAGTTGGAGTTTGAGGACTCCCGTGGTTTTTCCCATTTAGGGTTTTCCACGTAAAACATCCAGTGTACCTTTCTCTCTATTGTTTTGTGCATTTTTCTATTTCCTGTTTTCTGTGAGTTGATCCCATTCCTCGGTTGTGGCCGAGCACTGTTTTTCAACAAAGTGGTATCAGAGCGACGGTAACACAGAAAATGGAAGGCGGCGGTAGTGGGCCTCCGGGCATGATGGTGCTGAACGCGCAGAACTACGCCGACTGGAAGATAAAGATGGAGGATCTGCTCATTGTTCGGGACCTGTATGAACCGATCGACAGGTCGGAAATACCCAAGGGGGTACTTGAGACGGAGTGGAGGCTTCTGAACCGGAAAGCCGTTGCAACCATTCGGCAATACGTCGACGTGAGCGTTCTACAACACGTGGCGAACGACACCAACGCATATGAGATGTGGAGGAAGCTGTCGGGCCTCTACGAGAGGAAGAATGCGTTGAACCGGACCTCCCTGATGAGAAAGATAGTGAACCTCAAGTACCGGGACGGCGAAAGTATGGTGGAACACGTAAGCACGTTCATGGGATTCGTGAACCAGCTTGCGGCGATCAAGTTCCCGTTGGAGGATGCAATGCAAGCCATCATCCTGATGTGTACATTGCCGAAAAGCTGGGAGAACTTGGTGGTGACTCTCAGCACCTCCTGCACGGAAGATAACTTGTCCCTACAAACGGTAAAGACAAGTATTTTGAACGAAGAAGCGCGTCGGAGAGATAAAGAACCGGTCTCCGACTCGAAGGCGCTGCTTACCGAATCGGATCGGGGAAGACAATGGCACCGGAGTCCGCAAAGACGAGAGAAGTCGGGGACCCGGTCGCAGTCAAGAGGAAGGCCCACATGCTTCCACTGTGGGAAGCCGGGGCACTTCCGGAAGAATTGTCGGCATTACCGAAAGGACAACGGAGCCGACGACACCGATTCGAAGAAGTCACCGGAGAGAAACGGTGCATACCGGGGAGCCACGGACCGGAGAGGTTCGGATCGGCGAGGGCAGGACCGGAAAGGAACAACAGCACTCGCGGCAAGTGAGGAAGAAATCATGCTCATCACCGAAGAAGATGAACTAAACGTAGCCGGCGATGAGACGACCTGGGTGGTCGATTCCGGAGCATCGTTCCACCTGACCCCGGAGAGAAGATACTTCTCATCCTACACAGCCGGTGAGCATGGCTGCGTTCGGATGGGGAATGAAGGTACGTGCCGGATTGCCGGCATAGGAGACGTGTGGTTGACAACCCCGACCGGATGCAAAATGCTGCTGAAGGATGTTCGACACGTTCCGGAGGTTCGATTGAACCTGATTTCGGCCGGGAGGCTAGACGATGAAGGCTACACGGGTAGCATCCGGAACGGTGTCATGAAGTTCAGCAAAGGGAGCCTGATAGTGGCTCGGGCCCGGAAGGTCAACACCCTGTACCTGATGAATTCCCGGCTCTGTCCGGAGGAGCTGAACGTGGCAGCCGACACTGCCGGTGAGCTGTGGCACAAGAGACTGTGCCACATGAGTGAGAAGGGGATGAAGAGGCTTGCAGAAGACAACCTTATTCCAGTGAAGCATGTGCACCTGGAGAAGTGCACCGACTGCCTGGCCGGTAAGCAAAACCGGACCTCCTTCCACTCAAGGCCACCGACGAGACGTAGCGCACCATTGGAGCTGGTGCACACTGATGTGTGTCAGGTAGAAACGAAGTCACATGGCGGAGCCCAGTACTTCGTGACATTCATTGATGACCACAGCCGGAAGCTGTGGACGGCACCGTTGAAGACAAAGGACCAAGTGTTGTCCGTCTTCAAAGAACTCCACGCGAGAGTGGAAAGAGAATCCGGCAAGAAGCTGAAAGCGATACGAGCGGATAACGGAGGGGAATACCGGGGGCAGTTCCAGGAGTACTGTCGCTCGAAGGGAATCCGGCTCGAGTTTACTGTGCCGAAGACGCCGGAACTGAACGGGCTGGCCGAGAGGATGAACCGGACCATAATGGAGAGGGTCCGGAGTATGCTGGCGCATGCGAAATTACCCAAGGGGTTCTGGGCTGAGGCGATGTCGACGGCGACATACGTGATAAACAGATCACCCTCAGTACCTTTGGACGGAGACACGCCGCAGAGAGTGTGGACCGGTAGGGAAGTATCCTACCGGCATCTGAAGGTGTTCGGGTGTCTCGCATACGTGCATGTGGCAAAGGACCGGAGAGGAAAGCTAGATCCAAAGACCCGGCCAGGCATATTCCTCGGTTACGGTGACGACGAGTTCGGCTACCGAGTATGGGACCCGGTCGACAAGAAGATATTCAGGAGTCGAGACATCATCTTCATGGAGGACAAGACACTCGCCGACTGGGAGTCGAAGAAGAAGATGAAGAGCTCAAAGTCGACCGGTGAGGATCAACTCTACGAGGAGCAGTCCCGACCGGCAAGGGACCGGTTAGCACTCGAGGATCCGGCCGAAGACGGTGAAGAAACAGAACCGGCCGAAGAAGATGAAAATGATACCGGAACCGGCCCCGATCCCGAAATGGATTCCGATGAAGAAGAAGAATCGGAAGAACCGGTTACCGAAGCTCCCGAACGGAGATATCCTCTAAGAGAGAGAAGGGCCCCCCGGAGATTTCCGGAACCAGAGCACGTGCTGCTAACAGACGAGGGGGAGCCGGAAAGTTTTGAAGAAGCAAAACATGACACCCAGAGCCGCAGGTGGTCGAGTGCCATGCAGGACGAGATGGATTCCCTGCATGAGAATCACACATATGAACTTGTGGAGTTGTCGAAAGGAAAGCGGGCACTTCGAAACAAGTGGGTGTTCAAGCTGAAACCGGGAGATGCCGGAAACCCCCCGAGATACAAAGCCAGGATCGTGGTGAAGGGGTTTCAGCAAAAGAAGGGCGTCGACTTCGACGAGATATTTGCCCCGGTAGTAAAGATGACCTCCATCCGGACGGTGCTGAGCATAGCGGCAAGCATGGACCTCGAGGTAGAACAGATGGACGTGAAGACGGCATTCCTTCACGGCGACCTCGATGAAGAGATCTACATGCAGCAACCGGAAGGATTCGAGAAGAAAGGGAAGGAGCACCTGGTATGCCGGTTGAAGAAGAGCCTTTACGGACTGAAGCAGGCTCCCCGGCAATGGTACCGGAAGTTCGACTCCTTCATGACCGACGAAGGGTACCACAAAACGCAGTCTGACCACTGCGTGTTTGTGAAGAAGTTCGAAGGAGGAGACTCTCTAATACTCCTCTTGTACGTGGACGACATGTTGATCGTCGGACGGGACCAGGTCAAGATACGGATGCTGAAGAAGGCTCTTCACCGAACCTTCTCAATGAAGGACTTGGGTCCGGCGAGACAAATACTAGGGATGCACATCATCCGCGACCGGAGCAAGAAGCAGTTGTGGCTGTCACAGGAGAAGTACGTGACAAAGGTGCTTCAACGGTTCAACATGTCGGAAGCAAGACCGGTCGGATCAACCCTCCCGGCAAACTGCAAGCTGTCCAGCAAGCAAAGCCCCAGGACAAAGGCTGAGAAAGAGGACATGATGAAAGTACCATATGCCTCTGCTGTCGGAAGCTTGATGTACGCAATGGTGTGTACAAGACCAGACATTGGATACGCAGTCGGAGTGGTGAGCCGGTACATGAGCAATCCCGGCAAAGAGCATTGGAACGCGGTCAAGTGGATACTCCGATACCTGAAGGGCACGGCAAACGTGTGCCTCCGATTCGGCTCCGGTAAGCCTGAACTCGACGGCTTCACCGATTCGGATATGTCGGCTGATGCAGATACCAGCCGGTCCACATCAGGGTATGTGATGACCTATGCAGGGGGAGCCGTTTCGTGGCAGTCGAGGCTGCAGAAGACGGTTGCGTTGTCAACCACGGAGGCGGAGTACATGGCAGCTGTTGAAGCCGGCAAGGAAATAATATGGATGAAGGATTTCATTAGAGAGCTCGGTATCCAGCAGGAGGAGTACCGACTCTACTGCGACAGTCAGAGTGCCATCCACCTTGCGAAGAACGCGGCTTATCACTCCCGGACGAAGCACATCCAGCGAAGATATCACTGGATCCGGGAAAGGATAGAAGACAAGGAGTTCGAGCTGACGAAGGTCCACACGGACGAGAACGGGTCAGATATGCTGACCAAGGTGCTCACACCCGACAAGCTGGAAGCATGCCGGAAGAGGATCGGACTGGAGAGACATCCCATGCCGAAGTGAAGGGGGAGTTTGTTGGGATTTCGGTCCCTCCGGATGGGATGTCCGGAGATGAATGACGGCAAGCCCGGTTGCGGTTACGGAGCCGGATGATGAAGACCCCGGTTACGGAACCGGATGATGAAGACCCCGGTTACGGAGCCGGATGATGAAGACCCCGGTTACGGAACCGGATGATGAATGTACCCGGAGAGAGATCCGGATGCGGAGACATATTTGTGAATATGTTTGCCAAGAGCCCTTGAGGCTATATTTGTAAATAGCCCGAAAGTCATATGTGTATAAATATGACTTAGGGCAAACAGTTTTATGTTGTTGCTCATTTTTCATGAGAAGCGAGAGCAGCCGAGAGAGAGAGAGTGAGAGACGAAGAGGTCGTTGCCTCTGTGTATTACCGCCGCCTGTGGCGAAGACAGTGAGCTCAAGGTTGTTGCCTTGTAGCTTCACCAGTGTACATCCCTGTTCATAGTGATAGTTGGAGTTTGAGGACTCCCGTGGTTTTTCCCATTTAGGGTTTTCCACGTAAAACATCCAGTGTACCTTTCTCTCTATTGTTTTGTGCATTTTTCTATTTCCTGTTTTCTGTGAGTTGATCCCATTCCTCGGTTGTGGCCGAGCACTGTTTTTCAACACGGAGGGGCCGGACCCTCCCAACGGTATGAGACCCGGTTCGGGCCGAAGCAGAATGATGCCGGTAACCCCGACGCACCGGATAGAACGAAGCGGGTCGGTTATCGGCTGAGCACGGAGATTGAAAGGACGACGGACCTGCGGAAGGTCCTAGAGGAGCAGATTCTCGACAGCAAGGTGGAGTTGTCGCTAAGGGAGGTGCTCGGGATCGCCAAGGAGTTCCACGATTCCATCATGGACTTGGTGACGCGTAAATGACTCTCAACGGAGTCGGAGCCGGAGAAACCGGTGGAGGTGCGAACGACATGCCTAGAGGACATGGCCCTAGAAGACGAGTTGGCGGAGAGCCACTATTCGAAGTTGCATTGGGCAAGGGCTACTACGGTGTCGTGAAGTACGAAAGCTTCACATTAAAAGTCTACAATAAGATAAATACGTAACTAAAATAACATTTGATAATGTTTTATATATAAAGATAATATTAACAACACATATGATAATATTATATATATGTAAAGAAAAATAATATATATATATAGATAAATATATTATATTACACGAACAAGAGAGGACTTGAACCAATAACCCCACCCTATAACTCTCAAATCTTACCATTTACTCTATACTATATACATAAAATAAAGCATACTTTATATATACTTTATATTATATAAAGGATTTGCTTCATGATATAAAAATAAAGTTGCATGTCGTATTCAATAGTATTTTGAGACTTGAACCCACAACCTCATACACCAAAGTCAACACACCTACCATTAGGCTAGGTCCTTTCTCTTTAAGATTTTATTTTCATGTTTATTGTTATTGCATATATTGTTTCATACATAAAAGCTCAAATGAGCGAGATGTTTATCATGCATCACATGTAATGCATGAACGCCAAATGACGATCATGCATCACATGCATTTCATGTACTACATGCATGACTTGTACCCTCCAATGCATCATATGCATGGGGGCACCTATTTAAATGGTGAAAGAGAAGATCAAAGGGGGAGATATGTATGAGATATCAATCAAATTATGTATTACATAAGAGATACCATAAAAATAGAGAAAGAAGGGAAAAAGTTTTACGCAACGTGGAGCTCTAGCTTGGCGGTCGTGGTGGTCAACTCTCAACAAGAGGGAGGCGGTTCAAGCCTTATCTTCATCAAAATATTGAAGTGAAGATTGTAGTGGTCTACGATCAAGAAAGAGAAGAGCGATTACCTTGCAAGACAAAGTTCGGAGGTTCAACGACGTGCACAATCATTTTGTAACTCTTTCATGAAAATGATTATAAATTTCATACACTTTCTCATATATTATCTTATATCTTATCTTGTCTTATCTTATATTCCTTAAAAATCCTATTTTGTCATATCTTATTGAACTCTATTCACTCCATCTCTACTCTTTCATCTCTTCCGTCCATAATCCCAGTGATTCCTTCCTCACTTTCACGTTATCCTTTGTGTGCGCAATGCTACGCTTCTAGGCGAGCCACGTCACGACACAATTTGGTGAACCCGACGTGAAACGGGGAAGTAGAAGAGACATCTAAAGTAAAGATCAACATCAACATGGCAAGTACGAGTACAATGGATCCGGTAATGTTGTTTATTGAAAAGTTGAATCATGATCGATTATTTCATGCCTTACGAGAAGTCCAAGAGAAGATTGGTATGTTTGATGGCACAAATATTTCGAAGTATGTGAATATATATTATGATGAAATGGAAATGTTTGGTATAAATGATGTTAATATGATAGCAAACTTTTATAAATTAGTGGACATGGAATTAAGAGATAGAATTCATGAAACACAAGCATTGCATAGTTTGGATTGGAATGCATTCAAAGAAGCACTTGTGTCTGAATATGCTCGTGAGGATTTCTCTCGAGTTACTATGCGTTCATTTCATGAATGGATCTTAAAAGAAGATAAAGGGTTATCTGTGGCTGACACAAAAAAAGAGTTTGATAGGATGTATGGACACTTAAAGCTAGAAGAAAGAAATTCTTTGTCTTGGCAAAAGGTTGCTTTATTTTTGCAGGCAGTTGACAAGAGATATAGAAAAGAATTGGAATTCATGCTTGAAGTACCAAATACTGAGGATGGTATAACTGCAGATTGGAATGAGGTAACAAATGCTTGTAATAAATTTTTGAAAAGAATGCAAAGGAATGGTGCAATGCTACAAATACCACATGTGGGAATCACAAATTGTCTTGAGCAAAACATCGAAGTTCAAAAACTTGTTTGAGAACCATCACATGAAATGGTCCATCAACCACGAGAAATGATCGAAACTAAGAGTGAGTCTTTGCTTGATGATTTAGTTCAAAGCATGAAAGATCTAACAATTAAAGTGGCAAAGCTTGAGAATGGTCAGACTTCGAGGTCAAGGGAACCATTTCGACCTCAATGCATGTGGTGTGATAGTCTCGAACATCGATTACGTGATTGTGCGGAATATAAAGACATGGAAAATCGAGACTTGGTGTATTGGAAAAATGGTAACATTTATTTAACTGAAACTAGAAGTCCACTTACAAAGAACTTTGGTGATAGTGGTGTTAAGGTTAAATTTGAAGAAGCAGAAGCAAAGAAGGCTTCCACAATGTACTACTCGGCAACGGCAGGAATGCGCCTCGATGACATGCCATCCCGATCATCATTCTGGGAGAAGGTTTTAAGTACCGCACAAAAGCAAAAGATGAAGATGGAAGACCTTCGTGTTGCCGGAGATTCTGTAAGGAAAAACACTGGATGGGATGTTCCAGTAGATGCTATGACGGTCTATGCTCATATGGCAGAACACCAAGAGCATGAGGTGATAGTGGAAGAAAAAAGGAAAAGGCCGCATGATGAGATTGGCTCAACAAAAAAGCATGAGACAAGAGACAGCAAAAGAAAAGATAAATCTGGTCCTTCATTCAAATTAATGTTTGATATTGAAAAGGATACAGATTTAAAGAAAGTTTTAGAAACAAGAATACTAGACAGTCAAGTAGAATTTACACTAAGAGAAGTGTTAGGTATTGCAAAAAAGGAATTTCATGATGAAATAATTGATATTGTGCGAAGAAAGAAGCAAGTAAATGAGTAGGTTAAAGAGACAAATCCGAAGGTGGCATATGAAGTGGTGAGCAACGAGTCAAACAATATCGTTGTTGACTCTCAACATGCATCAACCTCAATGATAAATTCAACAGATGTAAGAAGCCATTACTCTCGCAAATGTTGGGCAAGAGCCACTACTGAGCATCATGTGAAGATTGGAAATGTTCCAGACCCCGTGATGGCACTTATTGATCATGGTTCTGAAATAAATATAATGAGTGTTGATTTTTACAGGAAAGGTAGATGGCCAATTGATACTCAACATGGTTGGCGAATAAAAGCTGCCACATCAGTCACGGAAGATTTATTTGGTGCATGCCCAAATGTAAAGGTTACTATTGGTGATATAGAGGTAGATCAACATTTCTTTGTGCAGGAAGGATCTACCTATCCAATAATCCTGGGGCAACCATACATTACAGCGGTACGAATGGAGACCAAAGTCCTTGACAATGGTTCTGCCTATGTGAAAATCCGTAGCCAAGATGGACGACGAACTGTACAATTTATGACAGTTCGCCCAAATCATGAGAGGAACAAGCAAGAGCTTCGTGATCATTCAATTCCAAAAGACTGTGATGATTTTGATAATCAGGTTTTTGACTAGGACTGTTGCGAGTGAGGGTTGCAATAGTCCCATTATTAAAAGACCCTCATATAGGGCATTACAACATATGAATAAGTCATTTCATGTTAACTGAAAGTGGTGCTATGTCATGAACAGTACTGAGACAGAGAAGGAATTAGTACTAAACGAAGGATTAGTACTATGAGAGGTGTGGAACTTCTTCGAGAGAAGGAAGAAGTGAGCGAGACAGAGAGAGAGAGAGAGAGAGAGAGAGAGAGAGAGAGAGAGTGATGATAAGAAAGATATTTATTATATGAAGAGAATATACAACGGTGGCTAAAAGGCTTAAGACTGGCGTTGAACCAATTTGGTTCAACATAATGCCTAGTGCCCTCTTTTATAGTGTTTTCAGGAGTAATCCTAAAGCTTCTAGAATGTTCCAGAGAAATCTGGAATATACACTAATTTCCTATAATAAAATGTAAATGAAAATAATATCCTACGAATTACAATAGATGGTCTAATGGTCAACAGGCTCGACCCATATAACCTAAGGTCATGGGTTCGAGTCTTGCCATATCATGACACTATCCCCCCTTTAAAACGACGAGTGTCACGAGTCGTCTTGGATTGAGGACCCGGTTTGTGTGGATATTGACGATGGAAGTCTTCAAGAAGAGCACGAGCATTGGTTACATTCTCGATCGCTTCCCAAGTACGTTCGCTGGGACTATAGCCTAGCCAATCGACTAGATAGTAGAGCTTGTTGCGAACAATCTTGGAATCAAAGATGGCAGCAACCTCGTACTCCGGCCCATGTTCAAGCTCGATCGGGGGTGGAGGTTGGATAAGACGTTTTGGGATGGTGCTCTTGTGGTAGGGTTCGAAGAGAGAACTATGAAACACCGGATGTATCCAAAGTTGAGGAGGTAGATCGAGACAAAAAGCAACATCATTAATCTTTCCAATAATACGGAAAGGACCTAATCGCCGATAATCCAACTTCTCACATGGGCGAGTAGTCTTGATGTGTCGTCGTAGCAGCCACACCCGATCTGCAATATTAAAACTAGATGGAAGTCGATGACGATCCGCGTAGACCTTGTGTGCTTGTTGAGCTTGCTGGAGATGAGTAGATAAATCCGCTTGTATCTTGCGTAACTGCTCCAAACGATCCTCAGCGCACGGATTTGTGGACACCTCTGGGGTTTCAAGTACAGTCCACCGGGGGTGACATCCCATATAAGCATAAAATGGCGTAACTTTAGTGGATGCGTGGATAGAGTTGTTATAGGCAAATTCGGCGAAGTGGAGAATATCTGCCTAGTCGTCCTGATGATAGCTGAGAAAGCACTGCAGATACTGCTCCAACGTTTGATTTGTTCGTTCAACTTGGCCGTCAGTTTGTGGGTGGTAGCCGGAAGAGAGGTTACAAGTGACCTTGAGCATGTTAAAAATGTGCTTCTAGAATTTTGACACGAACTGGGGTCCACGGTCGCTGATGATACTATCAGGGAGTCCATGATGCCGACATACTTAGTGGATTCTTCTTTAGTGGTGTTGGAGGGGTTTACTGATATTGCAAAGAGGAACATTTCCTCCTTGTGCCCTTCTTTACGCAACTGACGTAGCGAAATGGTTGCCATCTTCTAAGTTGACCCTTGGGTTTGTCGACACCGGATTTCTCTTGTTTTCCAATCTATGTCAGGGTTATGTAACTCGAACCACGGTAGTCCTAAAACTATAGGATGTTCTGGGATACTAATAATATTAAATGATACTACACATGCTAAGTTATCTAGGACAATATTAATGGGCTCTGACTCTTCTAGGATATTTCCGGAAGCAATGGGACGTCCATCAATGACTACTATAGAGGCTGGACACTGGAGTTTTCTTAGGGATATCTTATGAGCTTGAGCAAATTTCTTATCCATAAAGCAAGAGTTAGCTCCGGAATCTAGGAGTGCTAGGACATGTACTGGAGGGGTACTTTTAGTACTAACTATTACTTGGGCTACGAACACATCACTAACTTGCTTAGAGGGAATGGAACCACTAATGGGCTGCACAGATCTAGGGCTGTCCAACCAAACGGCTCCTATTTTGGCTGGACTTAGTCGTTTAACTCTTCTTCTAACTGACTAAGAACATCAAATTTGCAATGCTAGATCTGGGATATTAGTACTATTAGGACTATCAGATATCCCTACTGAAATAGGCTCGGATTTAGTACAATTAGAACTAGCGACTATTTGGTTTACCTATCTTCTTGGCCTATGGGGGCAATTTATTGCGATATGTCCTGGTCCACCGCAGTAAAGACATAGTCGATTTGTACGGCGTCGCTGCTTTTCTTCTTCGGATAATGGCCCTCGACGACGTGTAGTGTCAATCTCCATCGGAGTCGGAGTATTCGCTGGAGACGCATTATATGACTCCCTCGGAAAAGGTCTTGCTACCACTGAGGCGTAGGTGGGCTCTGATCTTGCCCTCGGCATCTGTAGCTGTCGTTCCGAACGTCGCTCAAAGAGGCGGTTGTCACATCTCACCGCGCGACTAATTGCTTCTATTAAGGACTTTGGCTCTTCGGGGAAGGTCAAGAGTAAATCCTTGACGTCGTTGCGTAAACCATAACGGAATTGCTCCATCAATGCTTGATCATCCCAAGGGATATCGGCGGCGAGTAGGCGAAAATCTGCAGCATATGCGGAGGCTGGACGGTCACCTTGGCGTAATCGCCGGATTTTGTTGATTGTGGTCCTGATGCTGTCAGTATCTCCGAAACATGCTTTAAACTCACCTAGAAACTCTTCAAAATTGTTGAGTAACGGAGATTCCTTTTCTAATAGTGGAGCGAACCATGACAACGCTGAGCCACTTAACAAAGTGCCTACTAAACCCACTCGTGATGCATCGGTGGGATATCGGGAAGGATGCATTTGAATAACTAATCGTACCTGGTTAAGGAACCCTCTAAACTGCGATCGCGTTCCATCGAACTTCGTGGGAAGGCCAATCTTAGGTTCTTTATGAATCCCTTGTGTTCCGGGCCCGTGTTGTTGCATCGCTACGATGGTGGCTTCGAGTTGTTGCACGCGTAACGCAAGTTCCCCATGTTGTTGTTGCGTTTGCTGCTTTTCTAAGGAGATTTGCTGAAGATCCCCCAACAACCGTTGGTTTTCTTGTTCCAAAGCATGGAACTTCTCCTTCAAGCATTGAAATTCCGAGAAAACAGATTGATATTCTTCAGCGCTAACAGTGGCCATGGGATGAAAGAAAAGAGGAATAAAAGATTAGTAGGAAATGAGAGGGACAGAAGGTAAGAAAATTGGTTCAAACTGTCATGAACAGTACTGAGACAGAGAAGGAATTAGTACTAAACGAAGGATTAGTACTATGAGAGGTGTGGAACTTCTTCGAGAGAAGGAAGAAGTGAGCGAGACAGAGAGAGAGAGAGAGAGAGAGAGAGAGAGAGAGAGAGTGATGATAAGAAAGATATTTATTATATGAAGAGAATATACAACGGTGGCTAAAAGGCTTAAGACTGGCGTTGAACCAATTTGGTTCAACATAATGCCTAGTGCCCTCTTTTATAGTGTTTTCAGGAGTAATCCTAAAGCTTCTAGAATGTTCCAGAGAAATCTGGAATATACACTAATTTCCTATAATAAAATGTAAATGAAAATAATATCCTACGTATTACAATAGATGGTCTAATGGTCAAGAGGCTCGACCTATATAACCTAAGGTCATGGGTTCGAGTCTTGCCATATCATGACATGCTATATGTGTGACTAGGATGTATGAATGCAAGAGGAACTTGAAAAAGAATGCTAATCTGTTTCAGCAGGCATTGAAAGATAATGGAGTACTTGAAATGGAAGAGCAGATTGAAAGTGTTATGGAATAAATTTCTTTTGCAAATACTTTAGAAGAGTTAGAAATGTATTTGAAAGAAGATGATGAGAATGTTAGAAAGATACATGTAAACTCAATTGATATGTATTATGAGATTGATAGGTATAATTGTAAATATGAAGAAGTAGAAAGTTTATGTAATACAAAATACGAAACAATAGATAAAAAGGTCAAACCTGCTGCAATACCATTACCTATTGGTAGTGAAGAGAAGATGGAGGCAGCAGCAACCGAGCCTATGCTTCGACCAATAGAGAAGATCAGACATCACTTCACTTCGGAGACAATAAATAACTTGAGAATCGGAAGGGGTGAATTTCTTCTGCAATCAGAGATCGCGACTTTCAAAGAAATGATCTTTAGGCATGGGAAAGTGTTTGCATTCAAAGCTGAGGAGATTGGTTGTGTAAATCCAAAGGTGGTGACGCCAATGGCAATATTTACTATCCCTCATATTCCTTGGAATTTTAAACCTATTGCAGTACTGAGAGCTCGATTACCTCAATTGTTGGAGCTGTTGAAGGATAAAGTCAAGATGAAGATTTTAGAGCCTTCAAATGCACCATACTCCAATAGATGGTTCACAGTTCCAAAGAAAGATGGTTCTCTAAGATTCATTCAAGATCTACAACCTGTCAACAAAGTCACAATCCGAAATGCGGGAATCAGACCGATCGTTGATGAATTTGCGGAAGCGTTTGCTGGAAGAGCGATTTACTCTGTGGGAGACCTATATTCAGGATATGAACAATTTCAACTAGCAATTGATAGTCGCAATATCACAACAATGAAAACACCAATTGGGTTGGTTCGAATGTGCACTCTACCTCAAGGTGCAACGAATTCGGTTGCTCATATGATGAATGCAATGAACAAAGTTCTACATGAATACATCCCAAAGGTAACTATGCCATTTTTAGATGATATTCCTATTAAGGGATGCATAGAAAGAAAGAAAGATGAGACTATGGTTGGAAATGGTTGCAGAAAGTTTGTGATGGATCAAATTAATGACTGTGAAAGTATTTTAAATAAGCTTGAGCAGGTACATTTAACACTATCAGGAACAAAGTCTTGCTTTGGGCAAAACGAAGTTCTAATAGTTGGTCATATGTGTGGGTGGTATGGGAGGAAGCCTTCACCAATCAAAATTAACGCAATACAAAATATGAAGGAAGTTTGCGACTCGGTAACAGAGGTGAGAAGATTTTTGGGTGCATGTGTGTTTTATCATATTTGGTTACCACACTTTGCACATGTCTCAGATCCTCTCTACCAATTTTTAAGAAAAGGAAAGAAGTTTATTTGGACTGATGAACATACACAAGTTGTTCAACAGCTGAAAGAAGCATTACTGAAAGCACCAGTTCTTCGTCAACCAGACTACAAAGGTGAAAGACCAATTATAGTAACAGTTGATACTAGCCCAATTGGGATCGGTTGGGTTATCAAGCAAGAAGATGAAGACCAACATCGATATGCTATTAGATTTGGAGCAAAGATATTAAATGAAAGACAAAGAAACTATGCACAAGTTAAACGAGAATTGTGGGGTTTGCTTACTGCATTAAAAACAAATAGAGATTACTTGATCGAAGCAGATGTAGTGGTTGAAACAGATTGTTTGCCACTCATTGGAATGATAGCAAGTTGCACGACACCAGATATTGCAATGCTTCGGTGGATTGCATACATCAGAACCATGAACCCAGAATTGCGGCATATAAAGGGAAAAGACAACCCAGTTGCAGATATGTTGTCAAGGGCAAGGTTCATAAATGAAAAGGTGATGCAAACTGAAGATAAGAACTGGGCAACTACAAGCCATCAATTTGCTCATCAAGAATCTATTACGCCTCATGATGAGTTTAATGTACTTGTATAATGTTCAAAGACGCAGAGTATGAAGGTCAATGGTTAGAAATAGGAAATTTTCTAAAGACTCAAGAAGCCAACCCATCATGGTCGAAGAAACAATTAAATGAATTTCGAAGACGAGCATTCAAGTTTTTTTTACATGAAGGGCATTTATGGAGGCGTCCAAAAAGGCCAACCGAAAATCCTCTTCGAGTCATTTGTAAGGATGACATTAAGAGAAAATTAATTAATGAATTCCATGATAGTTTGTGGGCAGGACATAGAGGCATATGGGCGACATTTATGAAGTTGAAAGAAAAGTATTGGTGGCCACATATGTATAAAGATGTAACGAAATTTGTGGAAACCTGTGAGGTTTGCCAGAGGTATTCAACTATCCGGTATCGAGATGAGCTAAAACCAACATATTCATCATCAATGCATTATAAATGGATGGTTGATCTAGTGACAATGCCACTTGGGGAAGGTCAAATGCGATATTTAGTACTAGCAAGAGAAGACCTTACAAACCAAGTAGAAGGAAGACCACTACGACAAAAAACAACTAGAGTTGTATGTAAATTTTTGTTAGAAGATGTAATATGTCGTTACGGGTGTGTTGGTAAAATAATTGCAGATAGAGGAGAACTCGACTCTAATGAAGCTAGAGAATTCTTCAACTGAATAGGGGTCAAATTATCACTTACAACTGCGTATAATCCAGAAGCCAATGGAAAAATTGAAAGAGGACATAGCCCAATAGTTAAGGCGATCGTGAAAAGCTGTAAAGGTAAAATAAGAGATTGGCCACGCATGCTACCTTATGCACTATGGGCAGATCGAACAACTCATAGTTCAGTAACAGGATACATGCCAGTTGAATTGATACTTGGCCAAAAGCCCATCATGCAGATAGAAGAATCAATTATGTCATGGATATCTATTCCATGGAGAGAAGAGGTGAGTAGAGAAGAATTACTTGCTTTGCGAATTCAACAATTAGAGCGTCGACCTGAAGATATAGAAATAGCAGCCCAACGATTGAAGGAGGCTCGACTAAAGAATAAAATCCGTTTTGATAAAACTCATAGAATTTGACCTAAGAAAATAGAAGAAGGAGATTGGGTGCTCGTGTATGATAGCAGTTTAGATAATCAACATTGCACCGTCCGCAAGTTCGCTGAAAGATGGTTTGGGCCTTATATAGTAAGAAAAGTATATGATAACTTTACTTATAAGCTTAGTGAATTGGATGGGACACTAATCCTAAACGTGGTAGCTGGAAAGAGGATAAAAGTATTTAAGAAAAGGTTTGAGCTTGAACCTCCTCCAATAGATAAACATGAAGATGAAAGATAGTGGCACATGCCGGAGGATGTGCAGGTCTAGAGGGGGTGGATGTCGTGAAGAACGAAAGCTTCACATTAAAAGTCTACAATAAGATAAATACGTAACTAAAATAACATTTGATAATGTTTTATATATAAAGATAATATTAACAACACATGATAATATTATATATATGTAAAGAAAAATAATATATATATATAGATAAATATACTATATTACACAAACAAGAGAGGACTTGAACCAATAACCCCACCCTATGACTCTCAAATCTTACCATTTACTCTATACTAGTAATATATATAAAATAAAGCATACTTTATATATACTTTATATTACATAAAGGATTTGCTTCATGATATAAAAATAAAGTTGTATGTTGTATTCAATAGTATTTTGAGACTCGAACCCACAACCTCATATCCCAAAGTCAACCCACCTACCATTAAGCTATGTCCTTTCTCTTTAAGATTTTATTTTCAAGTTTATTGTTATTGTATATATTGTTTCATACATAAAAGCTCAAATGAGCGAGATGTTTATAATGCATCACATGTAATGCATGAACGCCAAATGGCGATCATGCAGCACATGCATTTCATGCACTACATGCATGACTTATACCCTCCAATGCATCATATGCATGGGGACACATAATTTAAATGGTGAAAGAGAAGATCAAAGGGGGAGATATGTATGAGATATCAATCAAATTATGTATTACATAAGAGATACCATAAAAATAGAGAAAGAAGGGAAGAAGTTTAACGTAAACGTGGAGCTCTAGCTTGGCGGTCGTGGTGGTCAACTCTCAACAAGAGGGAGGCGGTTCGAGCCTTATCTTCATCAAAATATTGAAGCGAAGATTGTAGTGGTCTACGATTAAGAAAGAGAAGAGCGATTACCTTGCAAGACAAAGTTCGTGCACAATCATTTTGTAACTCTTTCATGAAAATGATTATAAATTTCATACACTTTCTCATATATTATTTTATATCTTATCTTGTCTTATCTTATATTCCTTAAAAATCCTATTTTGTCATATCTTATTGAACCCTATTCACTCCATCTCTACTCTTTCGTCTCTTCCGTCCATAATCCCAGTGATTCCTTCCTCACTTTCACGTTATCCTTTGTGTGCGCAACGTTACGCTTCTAGGCGAGCCACGTCATGACAACGGAAACCCCCGTTCGGTTCGGAGACGTCGAGAAGCCGGTAGTGGCACTGATCGACCACGGGTCGGAGATCAACCTGATGTGTATTGACTTCTATAAGAAGGGAAAGTGGCCGATCAACACCAAGCACGACTGGAAAATACGCGCGGCGACATGCGCTACGGAAGAGTTGCATGGGGCATACCCGAATGTACGTGTAAAAATTGGAGATGTCGAGATTGATCAACACTTCTTCATGCAGGAGACGTCCTCGCACCCGGTGATACTCGGCGAACCATACATTACGGCGGCCTGCATGGAGACCAAGGTGTTGGACAACGGTTCGATGTATGCGCGCATATAGAGCCAAGACGGACGACACTCCATTCAGTTTCTGACAGTGCGACCGAACCATGAGCGCAGCCGCAAGACCCTCGGCGGCGATGGCCGTGGGGATTTTTAGAGAGGGCTATCAAGGTGTGGGGCCACGGTAGTCCGGACACTCCAAAAGAACCCCACACGTGTACAGTAGGAAGGAAGTTTTGTACTATAGGTAGGAAGTTGTGGGTCTCCGACAACAAAGGTTGTACGATAGTCGGCATCGGTGGCTGGGAAAAGAGGAGGGCCGAGGAGCGTTTCAGAGAATGTAGAGTCCTCGGCCCCGACGAAGAAATTAGCATCGTCGTGCAATCGATCTCTTTTGACGACACCCTCGAGGAAATGGGAAAGGTGATCGAAGAAGGCCTCAGTGAAGACTAGGTGATTCCGGTTAACTCGGCGGAGATGTACGATGTCATTTACGACTTCGGTGGAAGGGTCGGGCTGGATCAGATGGCCCGCGTGGATATGAGGTACAAGACTGTGGACCAGAAGGTGAGGCCAGTTGGGGCACCCTTGCCGGAGGGCAGTGAGGAACGAAAGAAAGGGGTCGCGTGGGACCCAAGTTTGCGGAATCCGGCCAACATAGGGCATCGGTTCACCAACATAACGCTACGGGAGCTCAAGGTC
This sequence comes from Azolla caroliniana, assembly GCF_043228905.1. Classification (NCBI taxonomy): domain Eukaryota; kingdom Viridiplantae; phylum Streptophyta; class Polypodiopsida; order Salviniales; family Salviniaceae; genus Azolla; species Azolla caroliniana. The sequence continues at coordinate 18,262,228 of NW_028230450.1, read as the reverse complement.
AGTGGGGGTGGCTTTCTACTGGCGACAGAGGAGGAACGGTTTCAGAGGATGCTTGGAAGGCATGTGAAAGCCTTCGCATTCTCACCAGAGCATATTGGGTGCGTGGACCCACGATCGTGGAACCGATCGTGGTACCGCATGTGCCGTGGAATCTCAAGCCGATTCCGGCACCCAGAGCTCACATCCTGAAGTTGATGGGGCTGCTGAAGTAGAAGGTGGGGATGGGCATCCTCAAGCCGTCGAGCGCCCCATATTTGAATCGGTGGTTTATCATGCCAAAGAAGAATGGCATGTTGCGCTTCATTTAGGTGACCATCTGGAACGCAGGTATCAGACCGACCATTGATGAGTTCGTAGAGGCCTTCGTCGGAAGGTCGAATTATTCGGTTAGGGATCTGTACTCAGGGTACAATCAGTTCCAACTAGCCGTGGAGAGCAGGGACATTATGACGATGCGAACTCCTCTCGGCTTAGTGCAGATGTGTACCCTACCGCAAGGAGGGACCAACTCGGTGGCGCGCATGGTGAATGCAATGAATAAGGTGCTGAGGGATTGCATCTCGGGCATTACCATGCCATTCTTGGACAACATCCCGATAAAAGGGTGCCCGGTGGAAGAGAAGGATGAATCGGTTGGGCCGGATGGATGTCGAAGATTCGTAGTGGACCACATCAGCAGTTGCGAGAAGGTGCTTCAACGACTTGAGAACGCATGGCTCACCTTCTCCGGAGAGAAATCGACTTTCGGGCAGTCGGAGATCCTAGTAGTCGGGCACTTGTGCGGGCCTTACGTCCGGAAACCATCTCCGGCAAAGGTAGAAGCCATCTCCGCAATGAAGGAAGAATGCAAGTCGGTTACGGAGGTGCGGAGGTTCTTGGGCGCGTGCACGTTCTACCATATCTGGATTTCGCATTACGCGCATGTCGCGGAGCCACTCTATGGGTTGCTGAAGAAGGGGCGTAAATTCGAGTGGGGTGAGGAGCATGCGGAGTCGGTTCGTAGACTGAAGGAGGCGCTAACCGCGGCACCGGCATTCCGGAAAGCGGTTTACGACAAGGACATCCCAATTTACGTTACGGTAGACACGAGCCCAACCGAGATAGGATGGGTGGTCAACCAGGAGGACGAGAGTGGAACGAGGTTCCCCATTCAGTTTGGAGCGAAAGTGCTGAGTGAGTGGCAGCGAGGATACGCCCAAGTTAAACGCGAACTCTGGGGTATCGTTTTGGCAATTAAGGCCGATAAAGACTACTTGATCGAGACGGAGGTGATAATCGAGACGGACTACCTACCGATCGTTGGTATGGTTTCCGGATGCGCAACACCGGACCTGGCGATGCTAGGTGGATTGCGTACATCAAGTCCCTGAATCCGGAAATATGGCACATTTCCGGGAAAGATGTAAAATAATACGTGTGCGGAAGCGTGCGTAAACAAAGAGTGCACAGTTCAGAAATAAGATAGTTTGGTATATGCAGAAAAACACAGAGATGGAGATGGAGAGACAGAGTCAAAGAGAGAGCAGACAACTCAGTTCTATTTCAAAATAATGACACTCTATTACATACATCATGCTCCGTGAGCACCTTTTATACAAGCCCTGACAATTGGGCTGACACAAGTACTGACAGTACTTGACCACTCCTAAATGAGCCATGACACTCACTCCCAAAATTATTCCTTACGAGGAATATCTCTCTAACGGCCTTTCGGTTTACGCACCGGCCAAGTTGTGTGTACTAACTTACGCGTCCAGTCTACGCACTGGTTTACGCGCCGTATTACGCACCCAATGTTGAGCTTGTTACTCAACATTCCCTCTCAAGCTCAACTTGAGGTTCCGTCCGCTCTTTCGGATCTACGTTCCGGTTCCTTCTGGTTTCACGCCTCGCTCGCGCTCCTTGACCCGTTCGATTCCACGCGCTTTGACCCTCCCGGTTGGCTTGTCTACTCATCAGGCCCTTCTCAGCTCCCTTGCTATCGCAGTGTTGGCGCGTCCTTCGCTGCCCTTTTCTCCACTTGGCCCTTAGTCGATTCATAATTACTAAATCGAACATTTCCGATTCAATTATGCTTTCATCTGAATTGGTTATCTCCAATTCGTCTTCAGTCTTTAGGCCTTTGACTACATCAGACCATGTCTTGGTCTTGGCCTCTACGCCCTTCTTGGTTGTATCTCCCCCTAATTCAGCTATCCTCGGCTCTTCCCTACGGTTATGGCCCTTGCTCTTTTCTTCGGCTTCTTCAGCCGGCCCGAAATCGAATTCTTCATCCACGTCAGCGTCACAGTCACTTCTGCCGCGATGAACACCTCCGCTCCTTTCATGCTCTTGTTCCTGTTCTTCCTTTATCCCCCTCAAGTTCGGCAAGTTGAGGTGACGCAACCCAAGCTCACCCGAGAAATGTCATAACTTGTCGAGATCAAGAGGCTTGGTGAAGATGTCGGCAACCAGCCGATCCGTCGGAACATACGCTAGTTCGACTTCACTTGAAAGGACCCACTTGCAGACAAAATGGTTATGCACCTCAATGTGCTTGGTCCGGGTGTGGAACACGGGGTTTTTTGCAAGGTGGATACTGTTGAGGTTGTCGCAATAGATCGACGTCGAATCAGACACCTCTACATGCAGATCCTGTAATAGTTGTTTCAGCCAAATGACTTCGCACGTAGCGACAGTCGCCCCTCGATATTCGGCCTCCGTGCTCAACAGTGCCACTGTCGGCTGCTTTTTATTGCTCCATGCGATCGCCGCACTTCCTAATGAGAAGGCGTATCTGGATGTGGATCTACGATCACTGGCGTTTCCGGCCCAATCGGCATCCGTGTAGCCAACTAACTGTTCGACTACGCCTGCCCGATATAGCAATGCCATGTCTTTCGTGCGGCTGATATATCGCAATATCCTTTGCGCGGACTGAAAGTGTTCGGCCGTAGGCTTCGACAGAAATTAACTAATAAAGCCGATTGGGTAGCTAAGATCCGGCTGAGTAATCGTCAAATAGATGAGGCTTTCGACAATTTGTCGAAACCGTGTCAGGTCGCATGCCTTTCCCGAATCTCAGCGAAGCTTTACGTTCATGTCCAGATGGGTTGAGATGGGCTTACAAGTTGCCATCCCAAACATGAAGAGCATACTCAGCGCATAATGACGTTGGTTGATCAATATGCCTTCGAGGGTACGGCCCACTTCGATCCCGAGGATGTAGTGAAGGTCCCCTAGGTCTTCATGTCAAATGATGCCACGAGCTGGAGCTTTACGTGGTCGATTTCACCTAAGTTGGCACCGGCGATGACTAAATCATCAACATAAAGTAGAAGACTTACCGGTCCATATTGACCTTGCCGAACAAATAGTGAAGAGTCTGATTTCGACGTCGTAAACCCCATCCTACGCAACTGTTGCGTAATCTTTGCATTCCAGGCTCGCGGGGCTTGCTTAAGTCCGTAGAGTGACTTCTTCAGTCGGAAAATTGCCGACATGTTTTGTTTGGATAGAAATCCGGGGGGTTGTACCATGTATACCTGGAGGGTTCGGAACTGTTGTCGACATTTTGATTATGCCGCTTGTTCTGCTCTTGTTGGCCGCCTCCATTGCGCGCCGATCCGCCTCGTCCACCACGACCACGGGGCCTATCTTCCTCCGTGTACAGCATCTTGTCGTTGGTGTGCGTACTCGTCGACACACCCGCGTGATTTTCCTCCACAAGAAACATTGACTGAAGCTCAAAGAACGAAGGCGTATTCTCCCTCATACAAACCGCCGTTCAGAAGGCTCTGAAATCGTGAGCTAGCCCACCAAGGCAAACCTGCACCATTTCATCTTCCTCAATGTTCACGTCGACGGAGGCGAGAGAATCGTAGATTTCCTTGATTCGGTCCGTGTAATCAGCCACAGACAGATCTTTCTACCGGACATTGCTGAGCTCATGCCTGAGCTGCAACTTCTTGGTCGTTGTGCTTGCGGTGAAAATCTTTTTGAGATTCACCCACGAATCCTTTGGCGTCTTAGCATCCCGAATATAGCTCAATAGTTGGTCACTCACACAGGATGCAAAGCAGTAGAGAACTTTGCTTGCCGCTTGTTCCCAAGCCGAGAAATCTCTTAGTGTCGAATCGGGTGCTACATCATTAGCTCCTTCGACATAACTCCAGTAGTCGTGACCAAGCAAGTACTGGTGCATCTTGTACGACCAAGATGCGTAGTTGCTCTTGTCGAGCTTTTCAGTTGATAGCGAGCTTCCCATACCTCTATCCATATTGTTGTCTTTTTCTTTTCCGAAAAAAAAGAAGAACAACTTCAACTCTGTTTTGTCGCAAGCTTTTCTTGTCGACTACAGAGGACTTCAACCCTCACGCTCTGATACCATGTAAAAGAATACGTGTGCATAAACATAGAGTGCACAGTTTGGTATACGCAAAAAAACACAGAGATGGAGATGGAGATGGAGAGAGAGAGAGAGAGAGAGAGCAGACAACTCAATTTTGTTTCAAAATAATGACACTCTATTACATACATCGTGCTCAGTGAGCACCTTTTATACAAGCCCTGACAATTGGGTTGACACAAGTACTGACAGTACTTGACTGCTCATAAATGAGCCACGACACTCACTCCCAAAATTATTCCTTACAAGGAATATCTCTCTAACGGCCTTTCGGTTTACGCACCGATACGGCCAAGTTGTGCGTACTAACTTATGCGTCTAGTCTACGCATTGAGTTACGCACCCAATGTGGAGATTGTTACTCAACAAAAGACAACACCATGGCCGAGGTGCTTTCTAGAGCACGGTATGATGATGAGGAAGGCATGGTTTCAAAGGACAATGAAGTCGGTATGGACTTCTTCGAGTCGGCTTACGTGACAATGAGGGCAGGGAGCACTCAACGCTTAACGAGTTCAACGAGGGTGAGTACGATGGGGAGTGGCTCCGGATCGGCAGGTTCTTGAGGGCGGTGGTGTCAGACGCAGTGTGGATGAAGGAAGAGGCTAACCGGATCCGGAAGAAGTCATACCGTTTCTTTCTTCGGGACGTGGACATATGGTAGCTCCTGAAAAAGAGAGGAGGCGTTCCACTCCGCGTAGTGGCAGGGAAGGAAGAGCTAGACGTGTTGCTGACGGTGTATCACGAGAGTCCTTGGGCCAGACACCGCGGGTCATGGGCCACATTTGAAAAGCTAAAGGAGAAGTATTGGTGGTCAAGGTTGTACCGGGATGTGCACTAGTTCATAACAACGTGCGAGAGCTGCCAAATGCACTCCGCAATCCGACATCGAGACAAGTTGCACCCAACCTACCCGCCGACCGTCCACTTCAAGTGGATGGTGGACTTAGTGACGATGCCGATGGGGGTAGGGCAAATGCGGTACCTAGTGCTTGCGCAAGAGGACTTGACGAATCAGGTGGAGCGTCGTGCATTGCCGAACAAGACGACCGCAGTTGTGTGTCAGTTCTTGATTGAAGACGTGGTATGCTGGTATGGGTGTGTAGGGAAGATCGTGGTTGACCGGGGAGAGTTGGATACGCAAGAAGCAGAAGAGTTGTTTGGACGGCAAGGGGTTAAGCTCTCCCTCACTACGGCGTACAATCCGGAGGCTAACGGGAAGGTAGGGCACGGGCACGGGCCGATCGTAAAAGCGTTGGTGCGGGCATGCAGAGGACAAGTCGGGAACTGGCCGGGGCTTCTGCCTTACACATTATGGGCAAACCGAACTACGCATAGTTCGGTAACCGGGTTCATGTCGGCAGAGCTGATGTATGGGCAAAAGCCGATCATGCTAATTGAGCAGATGATCTCCTCATGGGCCGCGGTGAACTAGAGAGACGAGATGAGCCGGGAAGAGCTGTTAGCGGCGCGGATTCGACAGCTCAAACGAAGACCGGAGGATGTGGAGCGGGCGAAGGCAAAGTTGTACGCTGCAAGGGTAAAGAACAAGGGCCGGTTCGACCGGATGCACTGGCTACGACTGAAGAAGATCGAGGAAGGTGACCGGGTGCTGGTTTACGATAGCAGCCTCGACAACTAACACAAGGCGACGCGGAAGTTTGCGAGGAGGTGGTTCGGGCCCTACACCATAACGAGCGCAAACGACAACGGTACTTACCATCTTGTAGAGCTCAACGGGACACGGATAGCGGTGCCGGTAGCTAGGAAGAGGATCAAGGCCTTCAAGAAGTGGCATGAAGACGAGCCGGACGCGGGAAGCGAGGAAGACAATGACAACCGGTTCAGAGCGGGTGAAGTTCCGGAGAGCAACGGGTGAATACGAGCCGGGTTTCTCCAACATTTCTCCCTATCTGACGCATGCCAGTGGATGCGTGGGTTGGTGGGGGTGGATGTCGTGGAGAAAACCGGCCTTAGGTGGAATCAAGGAATTAGGCGCGTGAAACGTCACTTATGTGTGTGCACTCAAACCAACACTCTATACATAACTAGGAATAGGCCGGCGTACTGTGTATATCCTAGGAAGAATATATTAATAGGTTAGTAAATCAAAGCGGATCTCTGTCAAAAGGACAGAGAATAAAAGTGATGTGACAGGATGTAACGGTCCCTCCCCAGCGGCCTATAAAAAGAAAGGGGAGAAGACTGACGAGGGAATCGCGTTTTGGCTAGGACGAGGCGTTTTCGGACTGGGAACCGAGCTCTCTCCTCCTTTATCGTTGTTCACTGCGGGTTTTGGGTCGGTCGCCTCTGCTTCGAGCAAAGCCTGAGTGCTTTCGGTAGAGGCTCCACTGTGTGCATGCGTGGGTGTGTGGTCACCTGTGTTGGGTCTGTTGCCGGCTTGCCTGTTGTAATCTTGCAATCGTTGTAATTACTCTTATAATTGGAATTGATTCTCCAATTTTCCGTCTCTCGGTGTTTTCCTGCGTGGTTCCCTTCATTGTCTGGTGGCTACGCGTCTCTCTTCATTCTGTACACGTGGTCGTGGTTCATTCGGCTGGTAAGCGCTACTTGCCGGAAGTGGGTATTCGCCGGCCCGACGCTCTCTCTCTCTCTCTCTTCAATCTCTTGCACTCCTCAGACCAAGGCCCCCGTGGTCCTGCCTTAGTTTCTCACGCATAAGCGAAACAACAGAACACCGTCTCCAGTCAAGATTGATGTGATTCAAACCATGAAAGAAATATGTGAGTCACAATCCGAAGTGTGTAGGTTTCTTGGTGCATGTGCATTTTATCACATATGGATTCCGCACTATGCACACATTGCGGACCCACTATTGTTGTGGAAGGGTAAGAAGTTTGAATGGAGACAGGAACATACCAAAGCCATGAAGAAGCTCAAGAAAACACTAGGGAGGGTAGAAGCACTTAAGAAGCCGACTATGACCGACTTATCATAGTAATGGTTGATACAAGTCCAACCAAGATTGAATGGGTCATCAACCAAGTCGACTCGGATGGTTCATGATATCCAATTCGATTCGGAGCAAAGATTCTCAACGAAAGGCAACATAGATATCCACAAGTTAAAAGAGAATTATGGGGAGTCTTGTCGACAACAAAATCGGATCGAGATTATTTGATCGCAGCCAAAGTAGTGATAGAAACAGTTTGTCTTCCGATACTCGGGATGATGCGATGTTGCATGGTACCGGATATGGCTATGCTAAGATGGATTCCATGTAAAGTCACTTAATCCGGAGGTTCGACACATCTCGGGAAAGACAACGCGGTAGCGGATATGTTATCAAGGGCCCGGTTTGAAGATGACATAGTCGAATTGGATAATGAAGAAGTTTCTGAAGATTACTTTACTTCAGAGCACATATGTCGGGTAAACGTGATTCGGGAGTTCTCGGAAGACGAATACGAGGGAGAAAGCTTGTTGATCGGGAAAGTGCTACAAGAAATTGAGGAATCATCGGACAATAAAGAAAAGAGAGCCGAGATCCGAAAGAAGAAACGGCAAGTCCGGAAGGGATGAATTACATCCAACATTCTCACCAACAATAAACTTTAAATGGATGGTCAACATTGTGGCCATGCCAACCGGGATCAGACAAAAGAAGTACTTGGTGCTAGCTCGTGAGGATCTTCAACTAACCAAGTAGAAGGTCGGGCGCTACGGAGGAAAACATGTTCTGGAGTATGCTAATTTCTCTTGGAAGAAGTGTTCTACAGATACAGGTGTGTAGGGCAAGTGATTGCGGATCAGGGAGAACTTGACTCTAATAAAGCTAGGGGATTCTTCGCCAAACATGGAGTACAACTGACACTAACCACAACATACAATCCAAAAGCAAATGGGAAGATCCAACGAGGACATAGTCCTATCGTAAAAGCACTTGCAAAAGCATGTGATGGAAGGGTGAAGATTTGGCCGCAGATGCTTCCGTATGCACTATGGGCGGATTGCACAAAACATAGTTCTGTGACCCGTTATATGCCAGTGGAACTTATGACCAGACAAACTTTGGTAATGCCTACAGAAACTGCAATTGTAACATGGACGGTGCTACCATGGAAGGCAGGGATGAGTCAGGAAGAACTACTAGCGGTTCGGATGCGACAACTAGAAGGAAGACCAGAAGACATAATAGAAACGGTACGCCGACAACAAGAAGCACGATTTCGGAACAAACGTCGATTCGACACAAAGCACCGACTTCGACCGCAGAAGATTGAAGAAGGGGATTGGGTGATAGTCTACAACAATAGTTTGGATCATCAACACAACTCAATTATGATACGGAAATTTACTAAAAGGTGGTTCAGACCGTATGAAGTTCGAAAGGTATTCGACAGTGGAACTTACCAATTATGTGAGCTGGATGAAACAGTACTCCGGATGCCTATAGCAGGGAAGCGGGTAAAGATTTTCAAGAAGCGAAGTGACGTGGAGCCCTACGTAACTTTACGCAACACCGACATAGAGGAGCAAGCAAACATGGATCATGAAGAAGCGAGAAGTGAAGAAAGTGGGCTGAAAATAATAGTCGACATAGTGGGAGAATCGGAGAGTGCAACAGATGAAGAAGAATAACAAGTACCCAGAATTTCAACACATACCGAAGGATGTGCAGGTTCGGAGGGGGTGAGTGTCGTAGTATACTTCATGAACTGCGTGAAATATATACGAAGTACCCGATTAACTAAGTATAAAGAAATATGAGAAAATACTAAAATAATTATGTTACATGCATATGGCAGGATTTGAAAATTGTACCTCCATGTTAACGATTTCAAACCTTATCATTGTGCTAACACATTATGAGTACTAAATTTATAGATTCTAGTTATACAAAACTTATCCCACCCAAATATTCTAGATAAGCTTGATAGAAAAAGTTATTCATACATACACACTCGAGTAAAAAAAGAAAAAGCATGATAGAGAAAGTTATTCATGTACATCTAATATGCATGAACACTTGAGTTAAAAGAAAAAGTATGATAGAAAAACTAATCATGCACATCTAGTGTGCATGAACACTCGAGTTAGAGAAAAAGCATCATGCTTGCATGTGGCAAGATATACTTCATCTCTCCCATCATTATATAAGGGTGGGGGAAGAAAATGTAAGGGTTGTTGATTCTTGGGTTTTATTAATATTTCTAAATATTGATCTAATTGATTATATTCATGTGATTCACGATTTTCAATCTATCTTTTCTAATCTATTCCGATATACTATTAGGATTCTAAGGGTTGATTAATCTAATACAATACACTCGTGGGATTCACGAGGTTTCTATATCTTTTTCTTACAATCTATTCTCATTCTTATTCATCTCAAATTCCTCATCCTCCTAGTCCAAAACCCTAGCGGTTCCCACCTGACTCACGCAAGGTTTCGGCACCGAAAGGCACGTCACTGGATCTATCCCAGGTCAAGATATTCGGTTCAATTGCATATGTACATATTCCCGACAAGAAGCGGCAGAAGCTCGATCCCAAGTTGGAGAAATGTATACTAGTATGGCACTCACTCGAGCAAAAAGGGTATAAGTGCTTCAAGCCCTCCACCAAGAAGGTACGAGTAGGGATGTAATATTCAATGAGTCAGCATCCTGGTATACAGTTGAATCAACCCCATCTGACACAGTCGAAACCGAATTCGACACATGCAGAGGAGGATGATCAACTGAGGCCCACATCAAAGCAAAGTCCAATCTCAACCAGGTTGAGTGGACCACAAGAGCCTCCAAGCGACCAAAGCACGTTGCGGTCGTGTCCGAAACAGGACAAAGGAAAGGCCAAAATGCTTGAATATGAAGACTGAGATAGAAATGAATCGGACCACTCACCCAACATTGAGTATGGTGGACTGGATGTGCCCATGATGAGGACACCGGGCACTATGTCGCTCCACATGAGAAAAGAACGTAGTCAACCTATTCAGCCACAACGACTACATGGCATATCATAATGCATTCATGATGAAGGTGGTGACAGTTTGAGAACCGGAAACCTTTTCTGAAGCTGCAAAGAACCCTAGATGGGTTGAAGCGATGAATGAGGAGATGCAAGCACTCTCCAAGAACGACACATGGGATCTCGTCCCTTCTTCACAAACACGAGAGATAAAGTAACTCGTAAAGCGAGATCTTGTTCTTGTTCTTTTGCTAACTCTAAACTTCAATCGTGCCCTCGCGGAGGGTTTTCCACCACAATGGACTATGAACACAGTGGTCCCCATACATAAAGGGGGGGACCCCATGGACCCAAATACATATAGGACAATTATGATAAGTCATACCTTTGCAAAATTATATGGTGCAGTAATGGAAGCAAAGCTTAGCGATTATATGGAGACCCTAAATCTTCATGCACCTAAACAGGTTGGCTTTAGACGATCTTTCTCCACTATTGATCATATCTTCACACTTAGATGCTTAATTGAGCAAACTAAGGCTCGCAAGAAGAAATTATATTGCTATTTTGTGGACTTCCGCAAAGCCTTTGACACGGTCCCTAGAGAGAGGTTGTTTGATAGGCTTAAAAGCTTGAAGATACCAGATGATATGGTATGGGCCATCTACGCACTATATGAACAAGTGCTCGGGTGTGTCCGATGCCCAGGTGGCCTATCTAATTGTTTCACTAGCACTATTGGTGTAAAACAAGGTTTCCCCCTATCACTGACACTTTTTGGGATCTACATTGATGAGATCACAAATTTTATTGCTCGTAAGGGAGGCAACGGAGTAGTCCTTGGGGATACACAGGTTTGTATCTTGCTCTATGCAGATGACATAGTTTTGCTCTCTAAATCCGAACACAACCTACAAAGGCACCTTAATGTCCTAGATGACTTTTGTGCACAACGAGAATTGGTAGTGAATCTAGGGAAAACTAAAGTCCTTGTCTTCCACACATCGGCCCAAGTTAGAGCCAAGTGTCACCTAACTATCTCCCATAGCCCAGTTGAGGTGGTTGGATCATATGTCTATCTCTGAGTCACTTTCAGTGCCCGCTTAGGTAAATTTTAAATGACACGGGTAGCGAAGGATAGACTTACGAGAGGACATGCATCCCTCTCACTACTTGAGAGACAATGTCACCAAGCATACTTTCAAGAGCCACGGACTAAAGGGTGTCTCTTTGACTCATTAGTGACCCCCTCCCTCATGTATGCAGTGGTTTGGGATACAGGATTCCATCTTTCATGTGGACGCAATTAGAGAGACCATTGGCGATGATGTTATCATGCCAACTCCGAAGCAAATCGACAGTACCACGTGACATTATTAGGGCTGAGTTCACGTTACCCCCAATGTTACTAGAGACACTCTTCCAACTTGTAGTCTTTATTCACAAGATACATAGCCAACCACATGATAGAATATCTCATCAAGCCTTTTGTCACGATATGGCAAGACTCGAACCCATGACCTTATGCTACATGGGTCGAGCTCTTGACCATTAGACTATACATTGTAATACGTAGAATATTATTTTCATTTATGTTTTATTATAGAAAATGATGTATATTCCAGATTTCTCTGGAACATTCTAGAAACTTCAGGAGTATTCCTTAGAACACTATAAAAGGAGGCACAAGGCATTATTTCGAACCAAATCGGTTCAACGCCAGTCTTAAGCCTCCTAGCTACTGTACATTTTCTTCACATAATATATATCTTTTCTTATCATCACTCTCGATCTCTCTCTCTCTCCCTCTCACTCACTCTTTCCTTCTCTCGAGAGTTCTTCACCTCTCTTAGTACTAATACTTCTTTTAGTACTAATTCCTTCTCTGTCTTAGTATTGTTTCTGACAGTTTGAACCGATTTTCCTACCTTCTGTCTCTCTCATTTCCTACTAATCTCTTATTCCTCTTTTCTTTCATCCCATGGCCATTGTTAGCGCTAAAGAATATCAATCTGTTTTTTCGGAATTTCAATGCTTGAAAGAGAAGTTACATGCTTTGGAACAAGAAAACCAACGGTTGTTCGGGGATCTTCAGCAAATCTCCTTAGAAAAGCAGCAAACGCAACAACAGCATGGGGAACTTGCGTTATGTGTGCAACAACTCGAAGCCACCATCGTAGCGATGCAACAACAAGGGCTCGGAACACAAGGGATTCATAAAGAACCCAAGATTGGCCTTCCCACAAAGTTCGATGGAACGCGATCGCAATTTAGAGGGTTCCTTAACCAGGTACGATTAGTTATTCAAATGCATCCTTCCCGATATCCCACCGATGCATCACGAGTGGGTTTAGTAGGCACTTTGTTAAGTGGCTCAGCGTTGGCATGGTTCGCTCCACTATTAGAAAAGGAATCTCCGTTACTCAATAGTTTTGAAGAGTTTCTAGGTGGGTTTAAAGCATGTTTCGGAGATACTGACAGCATCAGGACCGCAATCAACAAAATTCGGCAATTACGCCAAGGTGACCTTCCAGCCTCTACATACGCTACAGATTTTCGCCTACTCACCGCCGATATCCCTTGGGATGATCAAGCGTTGATGGAGGAATTCCGTTATGGTTTACACAACAACGTCAAGGATTTACTCTTGACCTTCCCCGAAGAGCCAAAGTCCTTAACAGAAGCAATCAGTCGTGCGGTGAGATGTGACAACCACCTCTTTGAGCGACGTTCAGAACGACAGCTACAGATGCCGAGGGCAAGATCAGAGCCCACCTACGCCTCAGTGGTATCAAGACCTTTTCTGAGGGAGTCATATAATGCGCCTCCAGCGAATACTCCGACTCCAATGGAGATTGACACTACACATCGTCGAGGGCCATTATCCGAAGAAGAAAAGCAGCGACGCCGTACAAATCGACTATGTCTTTACTGCGGTGGACCAGGACATATTGCAATAAATTGCCCCCATAGGCCAAGAAGACAGGTAAACCAAATAGTCACTAGTTCTAATTGTACTAAACCCGAGCCTATTTCAGTAGGGATATCTGATAGACCTAATAGTACTAATAACCCACATCTAACAAACAGATTTGATGTCCTTAGTCAGTTAGAAGAAGAGTTAAACGACTAAGTCCAGCCAAAATAGGAGCCGTTTGGTTGGACAGCCCTAGATCTGTGCAGCCCATTAGTGGTTCCATTCCCTCTAAGCAAGTTAGTGATGTGTTCGTAGCCCAAGTAATAGTTAGTACTAAAAGTACCCCTCCAGTACATGTCCTAGCACTCCTAGATTCCGGAGCTAACTCTAGCTTTATGGATAAGAAATTTGCTCAAGCTCATAATATATCCCTAAGAAAACTCCAGTGTCCAGCCTTTGTAGTAGTCATTGATGGACGTCCCATTGCTTCCGGAAATATTGTAGAAAGTAGCGTGCGGAAACAAGTATGAAGACAGAACAGAAGGAAGAACACTCAGGTTTAATGGAGAGCTTGAGCTTACGCAGTATACGTGGGAGAGACAGAGAGAGTGAGAGAGAAGATACAGAACTATGTTCCACGACACAATCCCAATTCACTACTATATACATATGTGTGTTCTATGAACACTTTTATACAAGTCCTCGAAGGACTGACTGAAGTACTGACAGTACTTCAAGGCTCATTAAGAGCTCCTACACTAACTCCCAAATATATTCCTCACGGAATATCTTTCCTAACGGCCTCCCGGTTTACGCACTCGGCCTAACCGATTGGTCCCAACCGATCCGGTCCTCGGCTTCTTCAGCCGATCCGGCCGATGTTGAGCTTGTCTCTCAACACTCCCCCTCAAGCTCAACTCGAGTCTCTTCGGGATCCTCGGGCTCACAACTCCAGTTCCTCCTGGCTTCACACCTCGCTCGTGCTCCTCGACCTGTTCGACTCCGCGCGCTTCGACCCTTCTGATCGGCTTGCCTACTCATGCGGCCCTTATCAGCTCTTCTGTTGTTGCTCTGTTGATGCTTCTCCTGTTGCCTTTTCTTCCGCTTGGGCCTTGGTTGATTCAGCGTATCTGAATCAAACATCCGAACCGACTCGGCTACCTCCGATCGGTTTTCGCTCTCGTCCGAGTTGGCTGTCTCCAACTTGTCTTTGGTCTTCTCGCCCTCGATGGCGTCATCTTCCCAATTCGTGGTTGGCTTCGTCTCTCTCCTTCGGCTGCTCCCCTTTTGTCCGCTTCCGGACTTTTCCGCGGGTCCCTCGGCTTCTTTAGCCGATCCGAAGTCGAACTCGACAACCGAGTCAACAGCCGAGTCAACCGACTCGGTGTCGCGGCCTCCACTCCTTTCCTGCTGCTTTGCTTGGTCGTTCGGGACTGTTCTCCCCCTCAAGTTTGGCACGTCAAGGTGACGCAACCCGAGCACACCTGAGAATTGCCGCAACTTGTCCAGACCAAGAGGCTTGGTGAAGATGTCGGCAGTCTGCCGATCCGTCAACGCGTACTAAAGTTCAACTTCACCGGAAAGAACACGCTCACGGATGAAATGGTAGTGCACCTCAATGTGCTTGGTCCGTGCGTGGAAAACGGGGTTTTTCGTGAGCTGGATGTTGCTGAGGTTGTCACAGTAGATCGTCGTCGGATCTAACACCTCCTCTTGTAGGTCCTTAAGTAGCCGCTTCAACCATATGGCTTTGCATGTCGCGGCAGCCGCTCCTCGGTACTCAGCTTCGGTGCTCGACAGTGCAACTGTCGGCTGCTTCTTACTGCTCCACGCGATCGCGGCACTCCCGAGGGAGAACGCGTATCCGGACGTGGATCGGCGATCGGCGGCGTTGCCAGCCCAATCAGCATTGGTGTAGCCGACTAACTACGCGGTTGCACCGGTCCGATATAGCAGTCCGCGGTCCTTAGTGCCGCTTACGTACCGCAGTACGCGTTGCGCACACTGAAGGTGCTCCTCGGTAGGTCGCGCCATGAACTGACTGATCACCCCGACCGGATAACTGAGGTCGGGTCGGGTGATGGTCAAGTATATGAGGCTTCCAACAATTTGTCGGAACCTCGTCGGGTCGCATACCTTTCCCGTATCGGGACGAAGCTTGATGGTTCTGTCCAGAGGAGTCGAGATGGACTTACAATCGGCCATCCCAAGTTTGAAGAGCATACTCAGCACGTAATGACGTTGGCTGATCAATATGCCTTCGGGGGTATGGATCACTTCGATCCCGAGGAAGTAATGAAGGTCCCCCAGATCCTTCATGTCGAACGATGCTGCAAGCTGGAGCTTCACGCGGTCGATTTCACCTAGGTCGGCGCCGGTGATGACCAAGTCATCGACATATAGTAGAATACTAACCGGTCCGAGTCAACCTTTCCGGATGAACAGGGAAGAGTTTGATTTTGATGTGACGAAGCCCATCCGACGCAGTTGTTGCGTGATCTTCGTGTTCCAGGCACGCGGGGCTTGCTTCAGTCCGTAAAGGGACTTCTTCAGTCGGCATACTGCCAAGGAGTTCGTTCCAGAGTGAAATCCGGGGGGTTGTACCATGTACACTTGTTCCTCAAGGTCACCTTGCAGGAACGCATTCTTTACATCCATTTGATGTAGGTGCCACCCCTTGGCCGCGGCTACTTCGAGCAAAACACAGACGGTCGTCATTTTCGCGACCGGCGCAAATGTCTCATCGTAGTCGATGTCGTGTTTCTATGCGTAGCCCTTTGCCACTAGCCGAGCCTTGTATCGGTTGACCGAGCCATCGGTGTTGTACTTGACTTTGTACACCCACCTACACCCGATCGGTTTCACCCCTCTTGGTGCGTCAACCAGGTCCCAGGTCTCGTTCTCCGTCAATGCATGCATCTCTTCCTCCATCGCGGCACGCCAAGTCGCGTCTTTAGCCACTTCTGTGTAGCTCTCCGGCTTACGCACTTCCGCTACACAAGTCATGTATGCATAATGATGCGCCATGTACTCGTTGTATCCGTTGGCGGGTAGATCGGTGTAATCTCGCATTAGCTGATGTCGAGGCCTTCTCGGTCGACGCGGACTTCACTTTTAAAGACCCATCACCGGTTCCCTCGGAGTCGGACTCGCGTCGGTCTGACTCGTTCCTATCCATGCCGGAATCCGACACCTTCTTCTTCCCTTTCTCTTTGCGCGTAAGCCGTCTCCTCGGCTTCCTGCGCGGGGAATGCATGGCCGAGTCTCCACTACTCGCTGGCTCTTCATCGGACTGGTCGTACCGACTCAGTCGTCCAATCGGTCCACTTAACCAGAGTGAAATCGGACTCTCTTTGCGGGTCTCGATTTCAGGCTCATCCAGAGGCATCTCGGCCTCGTTGACCTCATCGTCAGAGCTCGGATTGGGGGCAGGGTTCGGAGTCGGGTGCAGGTACCAGGACGCGGATTCGTCAAACACAACGTCGCGGCTGACACGCGCTTGTTTGGTGCAAGGGTTATAGCACTTATAACCCTTCTGCTCGTCCGAGTAACCGACCAAGATGCATTTCTCGGCCTTTGCGTCCAGCTTCCTCCTTTTCTCCTTCGGTATATGCACATACGCAATGCTACCGAACACCCTCAAGTGTCGCAAGTTCGGTTTCGTTCCGAAATATAGCTCGTGCGCCGACACTTTGTCTCTGATCCGATTCTGGATGTATACCGCGGTCCTTACCGCCTCGGCCCAATAGAACTTGGGCAAGCTCTTCTCCTCCAGCATTGCCCGTGCCGCTTCCACAACTGACCGATTCTTCCTCTCAGCCACGCCATTCTGCTCCGGCGTGTATCTACAACTGAATTCGCGCCGAATTCCCATGTGTTGTAGATAACCATTGAATTGACCGGAGAAGTACTCTTTCCCACCATCCGACCGCAGGCACTTGATCTTTCGTCCCGATTCCGTTTCCACGAACCCTTTGAGGTCCCGAAAGCAGTCGAAGACTTTGCTCTTCCTCTCAATGAGGTAGATCCACGTGTGCCGCGTGTGGTCGTCGATGAAGGAGACGAAATATCGGCTCCCGCCAAGGCTAACGTTTTGTGCCGGCCCCCATACATCGGAGTGTATAAGGTCGAGCTTGTTCCGGCTCCGGTTTCGCTCGTTGGGGAAAGGAAGTCGGTGTTGCTTCCCGAGCTGGCAGGCTTCACAAATTTGTGCCTTTCGGCCACTAAATTTGGGCAATCCGAACACTACCTGTTTTGATTGCAGATCTTGAAGCTGCTGGTAGTTGCATGGGTCGAGCTCTTGACCATTAGACTATACATTGTAATACGTAGAATATTATTTTCATTTATGTTTTATTATAGAAAATTGATGTATATTCCAGATTTCTCTGGAACATTCTAGAAACTTCAAGAGTATTCCTTAGAACACTATAAAAGGAGGCACAAGGCATTATTTCGAACCAAATCGGTTCAACGCCAGTCTTAAGCCTCCTAGCTACTGTACATTTTCTTCACATAATATATATCTTTTCTTATCATCACTCTCTCGATCTCTCCCTCCCTCCCTCTCACTCACTCTTTCCTTCTCTCGAGAGTTCTTCACCTCTCTTAGTACTAATACTTCTTTTAGTACTAATTTCTTCTCTGTCTTAGTACTGTTTCTGACACCTTTAAGGCCTCTCGATCATTGTATGAGTTCGGCTATACTAGCTCATGGTATGGCATGGTGGTGAGTTGGCTTCTTTTGAATGGTCTAGACATTAATAACCTACCTCCCCTTAGGTACAACCACATGATTGATAACACTTCAATCTCTCATCAGGGCCGCAATAAAGTAATACGCCAAGAAATATGGCAAGTTTACACTCAATATAAATGGATCACCCCACTAGAGCCACTCCCATCTAAAATGTTGTACTATAAGGAACACTTCATGCACTTCTCTAAGTTAGGTTTTATGATGCGGCCAAAATATCTAGATGTATTCTTACCACATGCACTAAGGGTTGCCATTGGACAACTTATAATATCATCTCACCAACTTGAGATTGAGAATGGGCGTACTAATGGAGTCCCTAAGGAGGAAAGGATATGTAGGTTATGCCACATAGAGATAGAGGATGAGTATCACTTTACATGCAAGTGTCCAACCTACGCCGAGATAAGGACAAAATACCAAGACATACTTGGTTCCTCTCCCACCCTCCCCAAACTATTAGATACTCTAGATATAAAGAAATCAGGCAAATACATTCTAGGGCTAAAACAACACACAGAGAATACATTACAAAATGTTGACAATAATGTTGTTGATGTTCACCAACATGTAACAAATGAAGTTTTTCAGGAACAGGGGGAGACAACGAATGTTGACACACCTGCACCACTCAGCCTTTCCCTTGATGAGGCAGAAAACCAAAGAAGAACCAGACATCCTCAGGTGTCGGGTTTCAAAGCAACTCGATGTGGTGTAGAAGCAATAATGAAAATAAGGGAACGTGAACTACACCGCCTAGAAGCCATGGCTAGGGCACTCTCTACATTGGAACCATGGGTCACACCCACACCAAAACCCTTTGACCTCCCACTTCTTTTCGACAGGCTTGGGTGGAAATAAATTTAGGCTTAGTGTAAAGTAACATCCTTTATCGAGCATACCACATTTTGTACACTACTAGAACTCTTTTAGCTTAAGTTCTATTTTCACTTTATTTTACTTTAGTTATGATGACTAGATAAATACTCATTTTGTTGTAAAACAATTGTCTCATGGACCAATTTTGGCCTTAGAAGACGTTAATATTTCTTTCTTTCTTTCTTTCTTTATTTCTTTCTTTCTTTCTCTATGTGTGTGTGTATGTGTGTGTGTGTCTCTCTCTCTCTCTCTTTTTCGTAAATAATGGCTTTCATTACGAAAGAAAAAACACCACCATGACTAACTTACAACAAACTATAGAACCCCTTCTATCTAGGGATCTAAAGAAAACTACGACACCAAACTCAATGCCACCCTACACACCAATTCAAATGGCGAATATGATGATATGTGACCTTGCAGAGTTCTCTCTCTTCTTGGTTGAGATTTTGTGACTTCTCTAGCACTGTCAATTGCCACAAAAGAACGTCCTTTTAACTTAAGAACATATTTTCTCACCCCAACTTGCAAATAAAAAATGAAGGCATTCCGCATATTCCAATTGAACCATAGCCCCCAATACCTCAAGAACTCAAAAATAATTTGAAAATGAGGCATCGGTTCATTGTTCTCCATATGTGCAAAAACCCAACTGAAGGAAGATAGACTTACTCTTGTTAGAGACATCCACACTAAACTGATACACCTCAAACCATCCTTGCCATCAAGCATGAAATAAATCGATGCCTACTATGTTCCAATTCCACCGAACAAAAGAAACACAATCCTTTAGTAATGTTTCTTCTTTTTAATGCATCCCCTAATGGTAAAGCTCCAACCATAACTCTCCAAATAAATACCTTGGCTCGTAGCATCAATCGAGAACATCAACATGCCTTGATCACATGAAACCACCAAGTAATGGGCTTATGAAAACCCCATATCTTTATAACCCTTTCTTCCAACCACTTATTTTTGTCAATCAACTTGTGATAAGCAACATTCGTTGAGATCATAGTCAATCTCTTATTTCCAACAAACCTCCAATCAAGCTCTTGAGATCGCCCATCTAAATCAGGAATTGGCTCATGCGAAGATAGTATTTGTTGCAACTTATCCCAAAGAAAGTTATAACCTTTTGGAATACGAAATGTTGATCTTATTGTTCGAAAAGCCATTAATCTTCTTTGTGAAACCAACATAGCATCCTTAACTCTTACCAAACCCAATCTAGCCATCCGATTAAATTGAAGGTTAAGAATTTGTTTACCTTCCCACCTCAACAACCTTGATGTTGCCAAAACCTCCATTTGTAATGAATTGGCACATCCCCTTTCTTGTGGGGGATGCCATTCCACAAAATCCAACATACTTTGCCAAGATGTCAACAAATGATTAACTATCATAGACCCTGTACATTTGACATCCCTGTCCGAATTAATTACATTCCACCAATTCGCTTCAACCTTCAGGTTTCCAAGCTTTATTCTGTTCTTCTCTATAAAGTATGCTACCATTTCTGTCCAAGGTTGTACACCTTCAAACATGAATCGAATGAAAGTAAATCAACGAGCCACCATATGCTCATATAGATTCAATATTGATGCCCCACCAAGGCACTTCGGAGTACAAACATGATCCCATGCCAACCATGACAAGGCATTTTTCCCTTTTCTTTTCCATAACAACATTCGCATCGAGCGTGACAACATTTCAAGAGCTTTCTTTGACCATGGGAACAAAGGAAGATAATAAGATACCATAGAGACCATAATCAATTGGACCACCTTAAGTCATACATGAAAAGGCCAAAATTGAGACCTCCAATACATAAACTTATCCTCCAACCTTTTGGATACCCACTCAATAAGTTTCACATGAGAAACTTCCACCCCAATTGGATATCCAAGATGACGACAAATCATACCACGATGTACTATCCTTCCTGACCACCCGAACCCTAACACATCTTGTTCTGTACATGAAATGAGGACAGATTTATGTATATTAATTCTCAACCCCGAAGCATTTGAAAACAATTCCCACACATCTCTTGTCTTACTAATATTTTCCCGATTAGCTGCCAAAAACATAATATGGTCATCTGCGAGAGCTTGAACAATACATGGCTTCCCTGATGGCAACCTTAGTCCAAGCAATTCTTCCCCCATAGCCATATTGGGTAACTTAACAAGAATAGGATGTGTCACAATAGTGAATAGTAAAGGACTTACCGGGCATCCTTGGCTAACTGACCTCCGAATAGAAATCGGTTGGGTTACTCCTCCATTAAACATCACATGTGAAACCGAACCCTCCCCTAATGTGTATATCAACTTAGACATACGATCACCAAAACCCATATGAGACATCAATTGATTTATAAATGACCAATCCACATTATCATAGACTTTCTCAATATCCAATTGTAGCAACACTAATTCTTGTTTAGACTCCTTTGCATAGTCAATTGCCGTTTGAACATTTAAAATATTATGTAAAATGTCTCTTTTTGCTAAAAACCCATATTGAGCATTATGAATAATAGAAGGTAAAACCTTATGCAACCTATTGGCCATCACCTTTGCAAAAATCTTGTACATTCCCCCCGTCAATGAAATAGGCCTCCATTGAGCAAAGGAAGATGGAGAAGGCACCTTCGGCAAAAGCTTGATCAAACCAATCTTCCAAGAATGAGGCATTTCCCTTAATGTCCACACCTTCTGAAATAAAATCGTAAAAGGCCCCTTTAACTTAATCACATATTTCTTAAAGAGTTCATGTGTTAATCCATCCCACCCAGGACTCTTATCATTAGCAAGATGTGACATGACATGTTCCACCTCATCCTCTGAAATATTAGCATCTAATGATTGTGCCACATCATGCGATACATGATTTTTCACTCCATTAAAAAATACATCTCTATCCTTTTTAACATTATCATCGATACACACTTGTACATCCAACAATTGTGTATAATATTCTATGCATTTCTTCACAATTTCTTGAGGATCGGAATACATGATACCATTTTCCTCTAACCTTACCACATTATGTCGTGCATGTGATTCATGAAGGTCATGGAAAAACTTATGTGATTGACAATTAGCATCATCCACTTCTTGTCTTAGACGATGTAGTCTAGCATGTTTATAATTTTTTGCCGTTAGGTCATGCATCGCAGAAATTAATACCTCTTGATATCCCATCAACTCTACATCCGTTGGCCAATAAGTTAACAATGAGTTGCATTTATCAAGCAAATTAACTAGGAGACTTAATTTCTTTCTCCTTTTAAAAGCATGGTGAATTCCATAATATCTAGTTAACCTCTAAACATTTGCAACAAATACTTCCCACGCTTCATACCCATCAAATTGAACACGATACGCAAATGCATCAATCAATTGACACATATAGGCATAGATTGACATATTCGCATTCCTGGGATTTTCCATTCGAATGCAAACGAATACGCATACATTCGTGTGGTCAAGTATTCGTTTTAAAAAAAAGGAAAAAAAATGAGATGAACTCCCTCCTTTTAGTTTCTTAGGAAAAAAAGGGGGACTTGACAATAAAAAGGGGATAATAAAATAGAGAGTTTAGAGAGACTTGGCAGTAATAAATTTTCATTGGAGATCTTGATTCTTTACTAAATTAATTAATTAATTAAATTAAATTTTCGCTTTATTTTTAATAAATAAATAAAATAAAATAAAGGTTCATTAATTCTTCACCTTTTCTTTTCCCAAAATTTATGGATATTTTTACGTGACATTAAAATTGAGACTTCACATTAATCATGTTTTCATAGTAAATATAAAACTATTCGTTTTTTTAAATAAAAAAATCAATTATTTAAATAAAATAAAGGTTCATAAACTCTCTTCTTTTTTTATTTGACACTAGAAAGGAGAGCTTATACTAATCATATTTTTATAATTTATTAATGAATAATTGTTCTTGTTTTAGTGAATTAAATTTATTTATTTTTAAATTAATTAATTAATTGTATATTTATTTTACAAAACGAATGGTTTTTAAATATTCTTAGGGCCATTTTGTATTCTCGAATATTGAGAATATCACGCATGGAGAATATGATGAATATTACGCATGTGTCAATCTATGCATATAGGCATGGAAGACCTCATGATCCAAAAATGATGAATTAAAAATCAACGGTGGTTTTCCTAAAAACTCATGAAAACCTCTAATTGAGTGGTGATTGAACTCAAAAATTAATGGGAAATGATCTGATATAATTGACCCATAAGACACTGAAATATCCAAAATCTCTGGTAAAAAACCTTCGGTATGCATTACATACATTCGATCCAACCTACTCCAAGTATCCTTATATTGAGCCGATTGAAAGGTATAACCAGGTTCATCTCCCTTGATCCATTTCCATACATCCCTTAACATGACTTCAGTCTCAAAATCTCCCCATTCTTGAGCCTCTAGTCCATCCATAATAGAGTGGATAGATGTTGATTGATCTGTCTCACAACAAACATTAAAATCTCCCATCAATAAACCCGGTCTACCATTATGAAGCACTGAGTTTAGAGATCTCCATAACAACTTTCGTTCTTGTGAAACATTTGATGCATACACACCAACTAACCAAATAGCTTGCCCTTCATAACATATCTCTACCACAATAAATCTTCCAGATTCATCTGAAACAATTACTTTTGGGTGAAATTTATCTCTTATAAACATGGCAATCCTAGAATAATCCCCATGAACCTTGCCAGCATAACATAATGTATAACCCTTAGAATAACTAATTAAACCAGCATTCCGATGATCTTTATGCTCTACTGCACATAAAACATCCCATTGCTCACTTAACACAATCCTCCAAACCTCATGCATTCTAAATCTAGAACACAATCCCCTCACATTCCATGTGGTGATCTTCATACTTTATTTTTTCCTTTTATTCGAGAAATCTCCTTCTCCTTCATTGCTAATGTTTCTGCCATATCCTGAAATAAATCCCCTAAGATTGCATATGAATTACTATGGGAATGCAAAACTCCAAACCCCGATGGCTCCTCATGTGAACGAGGCACCGATTTTCGTTTATTCCAAGGAACATACAAATTACCTTTATTATCAACAGATAATTTCTTTGGATAGTCCTCTTGACGAGCCCATGGTTTATTCCACATGGGATGTGTCGGTGTGACCTTCTCCATAGATACATTATGCCCAACATTTTTATTAGACTTCTTCATCTTTCCAGAAACTATTGACCATTGTCCTTCATCCTCTAGAGTCTTTCCATCCTTCTCATTCACAATTTGTGGTTCCTTTGTTTGCTCTGAAATTGTCAAATCTTGAATCTGATCATGAGTTGTAGGCTCTTCATGTACCACTTCCACTACATTATTTCTTTTTTGAGGACATTCAGCCATAAAATGCCCCAACACACCACAATGGAAACAATGTCCTGCAAATGTACCCCATTTAAGCCGAAAATACATAGGTGGCATACCAGAACATGCAATCTGTAAACAACTTGACCTCTTTATAGCAGTATTCCAAAGAATACACATCCAATATCGATTTTGAGCATTAGCACTAGGAGGCACCAAGATCTTTCCCAACTTTTCCATCGCTGACCGTAATATTGGCCAAACCACTAAATATGTGCACTCTACCTCAACCCATACGGGACACTCTTGCTTTAATATATCTTAGTATTCCACTAATGGTCTCCACGGAACAATATGAACCAAACTTTTCTCATAAAAAACTGGCAATTTATTGAGTAATTTCTCTTTATACTCTTGTGATACCAAAACAACCTCATAAAATCCACAAGGACCAGCATAAACATCCTGAACACAATCAGCTTGTAAAATCCCATGTAACCATTGTTTGACCCTCCAAAGGAAAGGTATCTTTCCCGTGAAAAACAATATGACCCCTTTATCACAAAAATTAGCAAATGAGCCCAAAAACTCCTTATTGTCTATTTCTACCTTAGCCACTTCATCATCAACAAACTCCTCAGCAACTTTCACATTCTCCCTTATATAATCTTCCATTAATATATTTGCCATGCATCTTAAATGTTCCCAATGACTATCATCTTGTCGCATTGCATCAGCATAAGACATGTCATTACTATTATCTCCAATACATCGTTTTCTTTTACCATCCCCTCTTGGGCTTGATACTAACTCAACCATGCACGCATCCTTTGAAGAATTTGGAGACTCATCCATATTCATGAAAACACTACCATCCATATGACAAGAAATAGGAGAGAGTTCACTTACAAGTAATTGTGTTGGAGAAGGAATCAAAGCAAGCAATCATGAGATGCATGCAATCGAATGGAATTTTTACTTGTAACGTTCTACCAAGACCTCCAAATGATACATGCAGATACTCTTTAGAAAGTTCTATGTGCAGGCTTCGAAACGAGCTAAAGAACAAAGGAAACGGACACCATAGCAAGAAGATACATCAAAATTAGTGTTTGCCCTTCTCCAACTACTCCGAACTTTGCGTTTTCTCTCTCTCTCTCTCTCTCTCTCTCTCTCTCTCTCTCTCTCTCTCTCTCTCTCTCTCTCTCTCTCTCTCTCTCTCTTCAATGTGTCCGTCTCTTTCCCATCATTGTTCTTGTGTTCTATAGCTCATTGGTGTTGGGAGACAGGTCCCTCCGGATGGGAAGGGAGAAGAACAGTGCCGACGAACAAACTCGGCTCGGCCTCGGCCGAAACGGTATGAGGAGTACCCGGCTACGGAGAGCCGGATGATATAGACCCGGTGAGGACCGGATGAGGAGTACCCGGCTACGGAGAGCCGGATGATACAGACCCGGTGAGGACCGGATGAGGAGTACCCGGCTACGGAGAGCCGGATGATACAGTCCCGGTGAAGACCGGATGAGTACCCGGCTACGGAGAGCCGGATGATACAGGCCCGGTGTGAACCGGATGAGGAGTACCCGGCTACGGAGAGCCGGATGGTGCAAGCCCGGTGTGAACCGGATGAGGAGTACCCGGCTACGGAGAGCCGGATGGTGCAGAACTGGTGAGAACCAGAGGAAGAGACATATTCGTAAATATGTTTCTGAGGGCCCATCGAGGCTATATTTGTAAATAGCCGAAAATTCATATTAGTATAAATATGACTTAGGGCAAACTTTTAGTTGTGGTTGTCATTTTCTGTTTTGCACGAGATCAGTGTGCGTAACTGTACAGAGAGAGAGAGAGAGAGAAAGAGGTCGTTGCCTCTGTTGTAACCGCCGCCTGTGGCGAAGATTTGTGAGCACTAGGTCGGTGCCTTAGTGAACTCACTGTTGTATATTCCTACATAGTGACAGTTTGCAGCCTGTGGGCTGCCGTGGTTTTTCCCCTAGTTTGGGGTTTTCCACGTAAACCTCCTGTGTATTCTCTCCTTCTTTGTGTCTCGTTTTATTTGTGTATCATTCTAAGCTCGGTTGCGGCCGAGCGTTGCGCATAAGGAGTGTTGGGTTCCCGTCAATTGGAAAGCTCTTTCAGAGAGCTTTCTAACGAATGTTTATTTGTTGAATTCCTTTACTGTGGTGAGAAGTTATGAGCATTTTCGTCTACGGCCCTCGTTGCCCCGCGGTTCCTCAAACTCAAGGTAGACTTTGAAACCCTAAATCGATTGAAAGGTACGTTCTACTTCTTCTATCTTTTTATTAATAGCAAATATCCTAAGAGGAGTAAAAGTTAAAGATGGCAGCTATGTATATCTCATTACAAGAGACAATGATGCATATGCAAAGCGAAATGTATGCTTGTAAGGAGAGAGAATTAACTCTTCAACATACAATGGAAATGCAAAAGTTAGATATTAAAGTTTTGCGTGAAGAACTACATGCAATGAAGAACATGACTATTCAAATGCAAGATAATCGGATGCCTGAAATAGAAAGAAAAATGTTGAATCTTGAAGCAGAAAAAGAGATTTTAGTGAAAGCAAATGCTAAAATAAAGTCTACAATTGAAGGGAAGGAAGATGTGATTGTGACAAGGTGGAAAGATGTTCTCTTGAAAGAAACACTAAAAATCACGTAAAGGCATTCTCATACCATGGATGTGTTCGATGCAAAGGAGCAATATGAAATCGAAAGAAGAAAGAATAATATTGTCATTAGAGGTATGCAAGAGAATGAAACAAAGAATGCATTATCTCTTGGAGAGAATATTACAAAATTCTTTGAAGATCACTTTGCAATGCGAGATGTTATTGTATATGCCGCACATAGGGTTTGCAAAAAGCAACTAGAGGGAAAGTCATCTCGAGCTATTGTTTGTACAATCCTTGATGAACATAAAAGGGCAATGATTCTAGATAGTAGTAAGGTGTACTTAAAAGGGACAAGTTTTTTTGTAACAGAGGATAGAACTCCACAAGAGCAAGAACGTAGAAGGCAAGCATATGCATCTAGGAAAGCAAATCAAAATGCATAGCAAGCAATGACCTATGGGACTATAAGCGCTTCACGATTGAAAGTAATGTTTTGGAATTGTAGAGGATATCCATGGAATAAGGGTTTAGGACTCAATGATGTAGCTCAAGGTATGGATATTATATTTTTGGTTGAAACATGGGAGCATGAGGCAAAACGTATACCTAGGATAGATGGTTACCTCATAAAATCGATATGGCCTCACTCCAAAGGGAATATTGGGTGTGTCAGGATAGCATGTATCTACCATGAGGGCTTAGATAATTCTATCAAAGTATGCAAATATGATGACTATAAGAGATACATATGGATAGAGGTTAATTTGGGGAAAGAGAAGTTATATATAGTTGCATGTTACATTCCTCACAAAGACTCAAACTACTATAGTAGGTTTGGGTTTGATTGTGACAATCCTTTTACAAAATTATGCCATGATATACTTTCATTTGAGAATCTTGGTAAAGTTTTAATCATGGGAGACTTCAATGCAAGAGTTGGAAATTTCCAAAATGTGGAGACATTTGAAGAAAATGTAGTAGAACATTGTCTATTGCGTGACTCAAAGGATTGTGTCATGTCAGATTATGGAAAACTTTTGATACAAATGCTAAATTGCACAAACTTGATTATCCTAAATGGTCTAATGGCATTCCCATTGACAAATGTGTTCACATGTTTACCATCCTCTAGTGGAGGAAGTGTGGTTGATTACGCATTAATGTTGGCATGTGATCTATCATTGGTGAATGTGTTTAAAGTTAGCTCTCTATCTCCGGAATCAGACCACAAGCCATTGTACTTAGAGCTTGCAATTCCACATTTTACCAATAGATGCCATGGAGTGAAAGACGAAAAGAGATGTATCATCCGACCTTGTTACGACAAAGCTAAGATGTATGCAAATGAAGTGGAGAACCATTTGTTAAATTTTTCTCTAAGCAACAATGTTAAAGAAAATTGGCAACATTTGAAGGAGATCATCCTTGAGGTTGGATATCAATACTTTAAGAGGCATGTGGGTGGGCATAAGATGTGTAGTTTTCCATGTAATTCTTTGTTCGACAATGAATGTAAGATGTATCTCAAATGGTTTATGTCCATAGAAGACGAAAAGAGATGTAATATTGTTGCATGGCACCTATATAAGAAAGTAGTGAGGAGAAAGAAAAGAAGATATTTCCAAATGCAAGAGATGAAAAAGAAAAACGTGTTTAAGCTCAAACCAAAATTAGCATGGGGACAACTCAAGGGTAAGAAAGAAGATGTCAAAGGTCATTGTACATATGAAGAGATGTTAGACTATGTACAAAGGCTATATATGCATGAAGGTGTGGCTCCTATGGTTGAGAAAATTGAAACACCATGCACTACATGTATTGATATTGATGATGTCGATAAGATGGCGAGTGGGAAAGCAACAGATGCAACCTACATCTCAAGTGAGCTTTTAAAATGGACAATCCCACATACTCGTCATTGGATAATGACAATTATAGAGCAAGCTATAAAACAAGGATTTCCAAATGATTGGCTTATGGATTGGATTAAACCAATATTTAAAGCTGGGAATAAGAATCAAGTATCAAATTATCATATAATAATGGTGAGCTCAACTATTGCCAAATTATATAGCACTATTGTGGAGCAAAAGATAAGCACATGGGCTAAAAGTACAAGCAAAAGAGCACTTGGCAAGCAGGATTTAGACCAAAACATTCCACTGTGGATCATTTGGTCACATTGAGAGTAATCATGGAAGAGAGTCGACTACAAGGAAAAGCACTTGATTGTTGTTTTATTGATTTCAAGAAAGCTTTTGATACCGTACCACAAAGTGAGCTTTGGAATAGAATGGTAGAGATTGACATGCCATTAGAGTACCGAGTTGCTATTGCACACCTAGATATGAACAAGTTAAATGCCAACTAATAATGGATAATGGATTCTCAAAGCACTTTTTAAGTAACATGGGGATCAAGCAAGGATGTCCACTATCACCCACACTCTTTGGCTTATGTATTGATAAATTAGAAGAAGTGGTGAATAAGGTTGCAAGAGAAAAAGGATTGAATGCCCCCAAATTGATGCAACATGTTATCTTATTACTTCTATATGCAAATGATGTGGTACTCTTCTCATATGATGTTGATAGTATGCAACATTTACTTGGGTTATTAGAAGAATTTTGCCATAGCAGGGAACTAGTAGTGAATGTGGAGAAAACAAAAATGATGGTAGTGCAAACCATCCAAACTCATCATTACCCTATGCTCACATTGACGCAAAATATGTAGAATATTACTAGTCCACAACCGAGTCTCAGATTGTGTCGTTTAGAATCGAAACACCGAGAATGGGAATGGAGGGTAAATACACGTATATGCACACACACACACACACACACACACACACACACACACACTGTAAAGAAGAGAGTACACAAGATGTTAACGTAGAAAACCCTGAGAGGGAAAAACCACGGGAGCCCACTGACTCCAAACTATCACTGTGTCAAAGAATATAGCAAGGGACAAAGGCAACGACCTCGTGCTCACACTCTTCGCCTAGCGGCGGTTACAACAGAGAATCGCTCTATCTCTCTCTCTCTCTCTCTCTCTCTCTCTCTCTCTCTCTCTCTCTCTCTCTCTCTCTCTCTATATATATATATATATATATATATATATATACAACAGTTACAACAACAACACAAAGAATGACCAACACGCATAAGTGTTTGCCCTAGGTCATATTTATACTAATATGACATTAGGACTATTTACAAATATAGCCCCAGTGGGCTCTCAGAAACATATTTACCTATATGACCCTTCACCCGGTGAGAGGTTATCACCAAGCCTACATCATCCGGTTCTCACTGGGTCTCCCTTGCCGGGTACTCATATCCCATCAGCAGGGACCGAAATCCTAACACACATATAGAGGAGAACATATACAATTTGTTCGAAGCTTTAACTATCTTGGTATTGATTTACCCGCCACAATTAAATGGAGTGCATGCTTTGATTCTAGGCTCCAAGCCGGTTGGAAATCGTAGTACCTTTTGGAAAACCAATGCAATCCAAGTGATACTTGTGGATGGGAAGTAAAACTAATGTTGTTCAATGCCATGGTAACTCAAGTATTGGTTTATGGAGTAGAAGTATGGGGTGGCACCATCTCTCTTAAAGCATGAAATGAGATTGAGAAAATTCAAAAGATGTTTTTAAGGAGGCAATTAGGAGTTAAATGCACTACCTCTTACCATGTTATGCTCTTGGAAACATGTGTTCGACCCATAGAACTATTGGCACTCCAAAGAGTATATAAATACATTACAAAACTAAAGCATATGCCGAATGATCGATTACCACATCTTGCTTGGAATGTTAGATGGAAGCTACAAAAGAATCATAAAAGTAAGATTCTCTCATCTGGTTGGGTTGTTGACAAAAGGAAATGGTTTAGAAGATGGGGTGTGGATGATCTTTTAGAGCTTTCGGGAAATGCTATGCAATATGTAATGATTGAGGAAAGGTTGGTGGAATCATTAAGGATGAAGTGAGAAGATGCTAAGAGGACAAAGCTAGAATACTACATTGCAAATGTCAACCTTGAATGTTGGTCTCAATATAAAGCAAGAATGCCTATTGATTGTATCCAACCTTATCTCATTACCAATATGAGTAGTAATGTTGGTAGAGCCCTTACACTATTTCGCACTCGATCTCACAAGTTAGGTATTGAAGTTGCATCATGGTAACAAAATGTAACGGACTTGAAGACATGCAAAGTATGCAATGAAGGCATGGTAGAGGATGAATGTCGCTTGCTCTTCACATGCTCGACATATAGTGCAATTCGTTCAAGATATGTTGACATAGTAAGAGGGAGTGATAACTTAAGTGTCATACTTAAGACACCACTGAGAAGGTTAAGCTCATATGTGTATGCTTTATTCACACATAGAGACTTTGTGCTTCAATGTATGAATACCCCTTCTTAGGAAGGAGACATATCAAGAACACATGTATACTCTGGTCCCATAAGTCAAAATTGGCCTCTTTATGGACGATAAAAAATTCTAATTCTAATTCTAATTCTAATTCTAACTCTAATTGGATGTCAGTGGATCTTCAAAGTAAAGCACAATGCCGACCGCACTGTCAATCGGTACAAGGCTCGGCTTGTGACGAAAGGCTATGCACAGACGCACGGTGTCGACTACGAAGAGACCTTTGCCTCGGTGGCAAAGATGACTACAATTCAAATTGTGATCATGCTTACAATAGCAAAAGGGCACCTCCACCAAATGGACATACAGAATGCCTTTCTCCAAGGCGAGCTAGAAGATGATGTGTACATGTTACAACCCCTTGGATTTGGATCGACTACACATACGACTGTTGTTTGCCGACTCAAAAAGCCTCTCTACGGTCTCAAGCAAGCACCGAGGGCATGACACTCAAAGATCACGCAATATCTTCATCAAATCGGCTTCAACATATCCAAGTCCGACAACTCTTTGTTCATCCGAAGCGACGCCAGAGGATAGGTATTTATCATCATTTATGTGGATGACTTGGTCATAGGAGGAGAGCATTTAGTAGATGCATAGCACATCAAGAAGCTCCTCTCCAACCGATTTGAAATGACCAACATGAAGGAGCTCCATTACTTTCTAGGAATAGAAGTAATTCAGACCCCCAATGGCATCCTGATCTCCCAACGACATTATATCCTTGATCTTCTCTTCAAATTTGGGATGACAGAATATTTAAGCCCATCACTACCCCTCTTGATCGAAATCTAAAGCTAGATGTTGACTCAGGCACAAGAGAGTGTGAGCCGATGCTCTATCGTCGGCTAGTTGGAAGCCTCATCTACCTCACAATCACCCGACCCGACCTGAGTTACTCGGTCGGCCTCCTTAACCAGTTCATGCAAACTCCGTGAGACATCCATCTCGATTGTGCCAAGCGAGTGCTAAGGTATGTGAGTGGAATGATGGATTTCGGCATCCCCTACAAATCGGACACAGCGATTTGACTCAAAAGGTATATCGATGCAAACTGGGACGGCTATAGAGCCGACCAATGATCGACATCCGGATTTGTGTTCTCCCTCGACAACGGCGTCATATTGTGGAGTAGTAAGAAACAACCGGCAGTCGCACTGTCAAGCACCAAAGCCAAATAAATGGGCGTAGCTATAGCCGCATGTGAAGCTTTTTGGCTCAAGAGAACATTGAAGGACCTAGGCGTTCCCATCAAGGATCCGATTCTCCTCTACTGTGACAACATGAGCAGTATTCACCTCGCTCGGAACCTAGTCTTCCACGCTTAGATTAAGCACATCGAAGTGCACAATCACTTCATCTGAGAGCATGTTCTGGCTGGGGATGTCAAACTGCAACACATCAACAGGACCCTACAGACGGTCGACATCTTTACCAAGGCCCTCAAAATCAACAAGTTGCGGCAGTTCATGACGAACATGGGTCTTTCGATTATCGACCAACTGAGGTGACTACATAAGCACCTTCTCCTTCTCTTTGTAAGTGTTGGTTATTCTCATTTTCCTTGTTAATACAATTTTTTATTTTTTTGTATCTCTCTCTCTCCCTCTCTCTCTCTCTCTCTCCACACACACACACAGTTCTTCCGCCACAAGAATCCATCCGATTCTTAACATTATAATATAATACTAATAGTTAATCGGTCGACTTGACTGTTCGACCCACAAGTCAACTCCTATTTTCGACTATTCGGTCGATCTGCCTAGTCGGCTTTGTCTTCAACCACCCGATCCATCCAACTAGTCGACTCCATCTCCGACCTCCAAGTCGACCTAACTGGTTGACTCTCAAAGTTCTTCGATTTAGTCGACCTTCAGTTTAGTCAATTTGTTGGTCGATCCGGTCGATCGACTAGAATTCGATCGTCGACTTCCCCCAATAAGAGGGACAAAATACCTAACAATATCTTATATGGGATATCTAAGACATTGAAAGGAAGATATACCATAGACTGGCCAAAGTTAAAACATACAATACATGAGCTACTGCTACTAATGTTGATCAACTTTATGAGAAGTGAACCCGAAGAAATTCAATTAGGTTATAGTTAGAATGTCACTTCTTGAATGCGTGGATTGACTCCTTGACATTGACCCAAGTTTGTGGATCAAAGACCAAACTATATACATCCAAGAAGTTCTAGCAAAATAGAGTTAGTATGGTGGAATCTTGTTATGGATCAAATCACTAACCTAAAACTTATGGTGGTGATACTTGAAGACATTATTAAGGAGGCAAGGTCTATTACTCATG
This sequence comes from Azolla caroliniana, assembly GCF_043228905.1. Lineage (NCBI taxonomy): Eukaryota > Viridiplantae > Streptophyta > Polypodiopsida > Salviniales > Salviniaceae > Azolla > Azolla caroliniana. The sequence continues at coordinate 18,228,554 of NW_028230450.1, read as the reverse complement.
TAATGAAGGATCCAAGGTGGAGAAAGATTATGATGCATCCACCGACACATAATCTTTTTGAACTAGGATGTCGAATACCTTGTTTTGTAGCTTCACATAGTGTGGCCCAATATTGCTTGATATCTCTAGTTCCTCGTATCTAGGTATAACTTGTGCATATGCCTATTTGGTACCATATTTACCTGAAGTGTTGTAGCATCACCACCAAGTGATTATTTGAAGCTTTCACTTCAACCACGACTTGAAACTATAGACACAAAATCTACACATACGTAAAAAAGCTTCCTTGCCATCTCTAAGCAAAATGTAGTGTCACTCTAGGGTCTAAAGAAACCACAAAGAGAGTCGGGGCGTAAAGAAATGGGAATCATAAAGAAGTATTTTTTGCAAATGAGCCATCATAGATCAATTTCCCAATAATTATTGTGTCATGAATCATTTTCAGAGCATTAGGAGTCATTCATGGGTCATTCTGAGAGCAATACAATGCTTCTTGTTGGCAATTATCAAGAGCAATTTGTTGACAATTTAAACTCAATTGTCACCTTCCTAAATAGACAATCTACTTCAGCATTAAAGAAGTAAAGACAAATTCTAATCAAGAAACATCCAAAAGTGATCTACACATACAAAAAAACAAATCAAGAATATGTGATGCCAAATTACATAAAATTATTTGAATTTAAATCAAATAATATCTTAACAATACATGTGTTTGTAGTAAAATTAGGAGGTGACAACTTCTAAATAAGGTAATACTATTAAACCATATTCAGACAATAAAGATGAATACAATCTACTATGTGGATTTCATATTAGATCCATCTAGGCAACTTGTCATATGAGTATACCATCGGTATATATTACTATAAGATAAACTTAATGTGCTCTACTGATTGAGTCTATAGCTTTGAAGGAACGTTTGGCCTTGTTTCATGTTTTTCACATTTGAATTAACACCTTTTGTACTAAAGTAAACAACACAACTTTTTATTAAGACATGACATTGCACAACACATCAAAAGATGGTACGACAGTGAGGTTATGCATAATCAATTAAATACATAAGATGCCCTCAGTATTACATTGTTTGGATTCCCTTGCACGAAGTAAGATAAGTGTCCTTTATCAATCAACCTTTGCCATATTTGATGGTCACTCGATGCATGTGCATTAGGGTGTATACATGGTTCTACACACTAGCTTGATAGGGGACATCAACATTTTCATGTAAAAAGCTTAAAATGTCCTAGTTCCTCGTTGCGATATTTACATAGAGTGAAATTAATTGCGTGAATGCTTACTTGTTGAAGTCCTTGTTATATACGGCAACATTGTTAAAATATCTTCTCTACTTTCTTCCGGTAATTTTCTTCACTTACAAATAGCCTCGAAAGTCAGTGATAGCGTTACATTTTATTCTAAGCTAGCATAAGTTATTATTGGCGGTGTCACAATGAAACCTACACATCATTACTTTTCCATAGTCAACATATCTAATTATTCACAACATCACATTAAAGCCAAGATGTCGTTGCTTTTCATCTTGCAACCATATCTTATTGCTTGCAACGTCACAATGAGCCTTATACATATATATCATCATCGTACTCAACAAGAATTGTACTTTGAACTATCCGATGTTACAAACAATCTATCAGCATCTCATACTTAAGCAAGCTATCACTATCGAAAATGTTGGACCACTACATACAAAAGCAAATCCTAAATATGCTTATTAATAAGTTTAAAAAATCATTCTAGTCATCTCAATAGCATAGTGATTTAAGGTTTCTCTTATTTTATGCAAATCCAAGGATATACACACACATCCTGGCTACAAAAGAGAGACACGTAGATATATGTCTCCATGAGGAACTTGATTTCCCCATACATGACAGATGAATGAAAGCAACTCAAATGGTATAAACTTGAAAAAGTAGAACAATTGCCCCCCCAAATAAACAAATTGCGCTTCACAATGGATAAGCCTACAATTTTAACAATAGGATACGTGTGCACTCATGCTCTTACCAATGACATTGTTCAACTATAATAATAATAAAAGGGGTCCTATTTTCTTCCGAGTTAGGCTTAGTTTCTTCGAGACCTTTGAGCGAGAATCCTTTCATAGCCAACTTAAAAGTAATGACATTTCAGTTATGACCAAGTAAATGAAATGTGGATTCATAGGCCTAGATCTCAAAGTTTGAGGGAGAGATCCAAGGGGGTCTTAGAATGCATAATCTTAGTATGGAAGATCTGTTGACTCTCTGGGCCGTCGAAGTTGTTGGTATGGCTCGACATAGACGTCGAAACATAATCATCCTGGCACAAAAAAAGACCCAAAAAAAATGATGGCACAATGAGATTTGCACGCCAAAAAGACGTCACGCAACTTACAACAAAAAAGAAGAAGAAGCAAATCGAACCCTAAAGACATAAAAGAAAATAAAGAGACCATAGAATAAGTGCACAACATCATACTTTTGATCGACATAATAATCCAAGGGTCAATCACAAGGATGTGATATGACATGATATGTTGTAAAGTACAATGTATCATCGACCCAATACAACGTTATATCCATGGCATGATCGATAATGTACACATATGTGAGAGCTAAAAGCTATACATATATGTATTTATGTATATGATTTACCAGCCTAACCAGATTGGAACCAATGGTACGTACATCTTCGCTGTTGTGTAAGTATGGACACAAACCTACCCAACATGGTGAACCAATCATGAGAAGACGATCATATCACATGAAGAACAGGCAATTGGATGGCATAGTGTTTTGTACATGTAAGTGCCTAGGGAAGAGGGGGGGGGGCAAGTACCAACAACAAGGAGTGTTCGAGCGAGCGAAGAGCAAATGCTTTTGTAAGTGTTTGTTTATACTAGACTAGGGCGGGTAGTAAGTAGGAGACAAGGTGTGGGGACACTAGGAAATTGTGGGAACAAAAAGAGAAGAGTAGATAAGGCAAGGCTACAAAGTGTGAAATATTAGATAAGTCGCCTCTTTTTAGTGAACAAAAAAAAACAAACGAAGCAAAAAAGAGTGAGATTTATTATTCAAAGAGACAAGGGAACACTTGTGAAATATTATAAAACCCTAATTTCTGGCCTCCCATATAAAGCGTATTTGTCAATTTATTTTCTGGGTGTTTATTTATTTATTTTAGGTATTTATTTATTTGAATACTGTACATATTGTTCGTTATATATTTAATTATTTGAGTATTATTTGCTTACTTATTTGAATATTGTTTGCTTGTCTATTTATTTTCTTGAATAATATTTGCTAGTTTATTTCCTGATTTTAATTGTATACAATTTGATTGTTTATTTACGTTATTTATTTATTTATTTGGTAGTTGGTTTATTTATCCAAGATCGAAATTTGCTTATATTTTTGCTTTTAAATTTTGTTTCTGTCGCTTTTTAAAGATATGTGCGAATTATGCGAAAAATTATTTGTTTTAGAAAAAGGCAAAACAAAATCGGAGAGAACGTACGGTGGAGATTTGATCGGGCCCTCCGGTGGCGCTGCTCTTGGTGGTGGTGGCGGAAACAGGGGAGGGGGTGGAGAGGTACTGTACGGCCTTGGCCCAGCTGGCATTTTCGCCGCCGCCGCCGCCGCCCGCAACCGCCAAAGACAGGAAACCGCTGGGATACCGGGAGACGGTGGCCGTCTCCGGGAAACCGGCGGCGCCGGTGACGGCGGCCGGTTGCCCACAACCGTGGCGGAGCGTTAGCCTCCACGGCTCCGCCACCGGCTCCTCCACGCTTAACGGTTCGTCGGCAGCTTCCCCTGCTCCTCCTCCTCCTCCGCCGCCTCCCCCCGGCGGCCTCAGCGTGAGCTCGCACCCCACAGCGATGTTCCTAACACAACCAAAAGTTAGGGTTTAAGACTACTAAATAAAATCTAGTTCGATCTTCATGCTCAGGGAGACGAATTAATCATGCCTAGGGTTACGGTTACGGTTCGCATTAGTGCTAGCGTTAGGGTTTCGTTTTCGGTTAGCATTAGCGTTAGCGTTAGGGTTACGGTTTCGGTTAGGGTTTAGGGTCTAGGTTAGGATTGGGTTAGGGTGTTTAGGGTTAGGGTTAGGGTGAGGGTTGGGGTTAGAGTTAGGGTTAGGGTTGGGGTTAGGGTAAGAATTAACTAAAAATGGAATTAAGCTTTGCCGACAGGGTTAGAGTTGGATTGAGGATGGTTTTTTCTAACCCTGTGGCTTATGTTAGGGTTTTCAATCCCTGTGATTAGTATAAGGTCTCGGACATTATTCGAGCAGTGTAGAATTAACTAAAAATGGAATTAAGGTTCCGATAGGGTTAAGAGTTGAATTAAGGATGGCTTTTCTAAACCTGTGGCTTATGTTAGGGTTTTCGATCGCTATGATTAGTATATAAGATCTCCATTATTCGGACCGTGTGGATAATGTGACTACTAGCGTTGTATGTCACATTAGGGTTTAGCGGTTATGGAATCACGCAGCTTCGCTTTACGAACCTTATAATTACTATTAGGGTAGGGTTAGGGTCAGGCTTAGAATTATTACCTGTCTTCGCCGCTGGATATAGCAGGGGGGTCGCCATAGCAGACCTTCCGGCGGCTGTTACTGGCAGTAATGGCAGTAGTAGCAGCAGCTCTGATGTCCGCCTCCGCCTCTACCATCGTTGCCGGCCATGGCCGTTTCATCTCCGACACTCTGCTCGCGGTTGAGTTATGATTATACTCGCTGATTAATCTCGGCGCCGCCCCCCCGCGGCGCGAGAATCTTTGGAAAGAAGAGAGCTCCATCATCGGCTCTTGAAGCGGCAGCTCTGCTGCTGCCGCCGTCGATGATGGGCATGGCATGGTAGCTGAGATATGATAATGATTATGATCGTTATTATCATTATACTTAGCTCCACTCCTTAGATGCATCCCCTGCATAATCCCAAAAAACAGACAAGAAGAAATTCATTGATTAAGGGAAGAGATTTGATTAGGTTAAAACTGATGTAATTAAGCCCTTACCAGGCTTAGATCTGGACGCGGGAAGCCGAGCAATTTCATATAACTGCCATCGGGATTAATTATATCAGTTCCATCGTCGGACTTATTAGCATGCGCTCTGCTGCCGCTGGCGCCTTCAATAAATAATTTGGATGCGGAAAGCCAGACTGGATTAATAATGCTGGTATTAGGATTAGCGTTAATCATGTCCACTGCAGCAGCATTAGGGCTGCGATGGGCGGGGTCATTATCTCTAGGATTGTGTTGATGCTTAAAATTAGGATGAGGATTAGGATTAGGATTAGGATTAGGATGATAATTAGTGTACATGGGAGGAGGGAGCAGAGGAGGAGGCGATTGATTGATTAACAGAGGTGAAGCTCCGCCGCCGCCGCCGCCGCTGCTTCGGGCATTGAGGTGATGAAGAGCGGCGGCGGAAGCTCTCCTCTGCTCTTCGATCCGAATCTTCTCGAGCTGCGCCACGCCGAGGCCTCGCTGCGGCGGCTTGTTCTGGCGCTTCTTCCCTCGTCGACTGGCGGCTGCCCGTGATACTACCGGCGCCGCCGGTCGGGCGGCGGCGTCGTCGGCGGCGGAAGGTCCGGCCAGCAGCTGAGCCGCCGAGAAATCGTCGCCGCCTCCGGCGGTGCCGGGATTACCGATGACAGAGAAAGCAGAGGAGATGCCGCTCCGGTAATGATGATCAGGCGGGGCTTGGCGATGGTGGGCGGCGGCGGCGGCGAGTTGAATGGCGGCGGCGTAGCTAGATAAAGCGGCGGCGGAATTGTGAGCTTCCGCGGAGGAGGAGGAGGAGGAAGAAGGATGGAACTGCAGAAGCCGCCCGGCCATCATGTGCAGAGCCTGGAGATTAATGACGGCGATTAAGGGCCGCTAATCAAGATTAAGAGCATTGCTAAGCACACCAGCGGTCTCAAGGCATTAGGACCGAATCATGATTAGTGAGGGCGATTAAGCGCGCCGCTAATCAAGATTAAGAACAGTGTTAAGCCCTAGCGATGGAGATATTAGGACCGAGTCATGATTAATGAATGCGACTAAGGGGCGGCTAATCAAGATTGAGAGGAGTGTTAAGCACCGCGGGGTGGAGGTATTAGGATCAAACCATGATTAATGAGGGCGATTAAGGGTGACTAATCAAGATTAAGAGCAGAGTTAAGCATTGCCATGGTCTCTAAAACTCTCCCTCCCCCCACCCCGCGCAGCTTCTCTTCTGAGAAAAAGGAAGGAATCATCGCAATTATTATGTAATGTAAATGTAATGGTACTTCTGGGGGAGTCCTAGGTTTCTCTCTCTAGACTCCAACTCTCTCTATCTCTCTAGTTTCTACAAATTCGGATCGTACCCCTCTCTCTCTCTCTCTCTCTCCTCCTGCTCTTCCCGCAAGTCCGAGGTTTCTCTCTCTTGTTTTTGGAAAATTCGTACGCCTACCCCTTACCGAATCCCCATTAAAATTTCTTCGTATTATGTATCAAGTATTATTTATTATAAGGAAGGAAAAACATACACACACACACACACATGTCACATGTGACATACATACATACTTACATATCATGGTGATGATGTGGATGACGTTGGCTTTAGGACACCTATACCCTAAACCACAAGACTTCCTCTTTCTAGTTCTTTTGGACACCCTACCCTTTTTGTTCTTGGTTTTTGCCCCTACTTGTAGGGGACAAACATTAACCTGAGGAATCATCACCCACTACTACCTTTGCTTCTATCATATTTAAAGCTTCGTTGCATTTCGGCTTTCCCCGTCCATTCGTCTGTCCGCCCATCCCAAGGGTATTCGCTACTTTCCATCTCGTCATGCATCTTCAAAATGGACTAATGAGTGTCGCCTCTCTCTCTCTTATGACATTCCTTAGTAATGTTATTGAACATGGAAAGTTGCCACTCACTTTCACATGTATTATGTGGAAATGTTATATTGTTTGTCTCATAGGTCATATCTAACCTTCGAAGATGATAATAAAATATCTCTCTCTCTCTCAAACTTCACATGAAGGGGCATGTGTTGTTAGACCTAACGACATGGAGACATAATGCAATAGTAGTGTTCCCCCAAGATTACAAGTAAATGTCATGGAAGTTTAGATTTTCACCCAAAAAGTCTATACCTTGAAGGGCCTTTCGTAGGATATAAATTCCCCAATCATTCTCATCTAGTCGTCGAATTTCATCCCCTTTTTTTATCCTAAGCATTACTTATTGGCATCCTCTACAAGAGGAGCATTGGTAGGCTCTCCACATTACTCTATTCTCTATTCATGATTTACATGTTCAACTTGGATGTGATTTGCAGAACTTGTAACTTATCTATAATGTAGTAAACAATTGTCATCATGTCAAAAGTTGATTACTTGTTGGGGATGCTTACCAACTTTTCACCACACCAATTGTGTTTTTTTTTGTGTATTTGCATTGAATGTAGTTCGTCAATGAGGCTACCCCAACTCTTTGTTCGTTGCATAGTGTCAATGGAATCATAATTTATTTATTCATGAATGAATGGTCATTACAATCAAGTAAAACACACAACTTTTTTATCCATGTTTTGGAATTCATTCCATCTAGGTCAAGTGTTACCAATGAATGAAGTCATTCGTTGGGTGTTCATTTTCCATTTACTAAGTGATCAACATAAAGTTTGTAATGAGGGGTATCTCTTAGATCTTCCATCTCAGTTTTGTCATTGATATAATTGAAAGTAGTGTAATTTTTATCACCAAGATTGGTGTGACTTGAATCATCACCTTTTTTATTGCCGAGCAAACTACCTATGCCGAACAACATCACAAGTCTCAATAAGCTATATGAATGACTCCATGATGAAGAAGTGTCTTCCAATGAATATAGAGAATAAGGAATCGACCATAAGTCCATAAATAAACAATGCCATAAGCATATATTATTTTACAATGATCAACAAATGAAGGAAACAAGTGTTACATATATGAAGATTGAGAATAAATCAAACAAATGTCAAATGTAATCCAAGAGTAAGATTATCTTCCTTGAAATATGATATACCCTATTCCAACCGATCAACTTTCAGGAACTTGATAGTGATGATTGGGTACAAAAACTTTCGGAAGTTCATCGATGAAGGTTTTATGTAGTAAACATCAACGAAGATCTAAAAAGTGAGATTCCAAGATTTAGATCCTCCACCATTCATTACTTAGTTACAAAATATTTCTAGGGTTAATCCTCCTCTTAGGACCTATCAAGGAAATGAGAGGATCCACATAGCTAGGGTAGTAAAAAGGACTAAGGTGACTTGAGAAGGAAGGTGAGGAAATCATCATGCAATTGGTGATAGTAAAATAATAATGTGTTGTAGTTATTGCGTCCCTTTGACTTGAGAGTTAAGATCTCATACATTTACATTGTCTCTTATGCATTGATATGAAACAAAATGCATGGTTTCGATCCAAATTTCTAGTTCCTTGATCTAAGCTTAAAGCATGTTCTTCTGAGCAAACAACTAGAGTGCACCCATGCGTGTAATGTGTAAATGTAATCTAGTATAGGTAGCATGTCAAAATCCAAATCTCATCTTTCATGCTATAGATATATATAATTAGGTGTGACATCTTGACTCTTTTCAAAACTTTGACCATGCCATGACACTACATGAACCATGCATCCATGATGAGACTAGGACTAATGAGTTCTACCTTAGGAAGTGTAACTTTCAGTACTATATAAGTATCATTTTACGATTTGTAAATGATAGTATTTCTACAAGAATACTCCATCTTCACGTGTGTTATTATAGTTCACCACTAAAATATATCACCTTGAGATATATGGGTAGCCATTCGATTCCTGACAAAATGTAAGTTTTACTAAGGAGTCATCACATGGTTTCCTAGATTTATGAACTAGTTAGAGTATTTGGACAGGTTTTAACTGATGGATCTAGAATGGTATGTGATAATGATGTATTTTTCTTGGCCCATTGCTATTGTAGTGAAGATTATTTCTAAGATCCTACATTATATAGAAAATATATTTAGTCCTCGTGTATGCAGTTAATATATCTTACAGCTTGCACTTTTATTTATTACACATCCAAATAAAATAAACTTAGAAGTGAACCCTATTCAAAATCCTCCTCTCGTAATATTTTGTTGTTCACCACCATACCACTTGTTATACAAAACTCTGAGAGAGACTTCTAAGATAAATAGATATCTTTTTAACATCCACTAGAGACCTATGTGTGTGAGACAACGGTATGGAGTATCTCTTGTTATATGAAGCTCTGAGAGAGACTTTGAAGATAGATAGATAGATAGATAGACATGCTAGCATCCACAAGAGACCCATGTGTGTGGGACAAAGCCAAGTTGATAGAGATAACGATTGAGATGGAGACAATGAATAGAGATATTGGGAGAGAACCTAAGATCTTATGGGAGTTGTCTCGAACTTCTCCAAGTTGCATTTTTAAAGCATTGCTATGACATAAATCTAGCATTCAAATACATCTCCCTTAAGCAATGTGGTGTTGTCTCTTGCATTAAAATAGTATAAATGTGAGCACGAAGTCATTTCAAACAAAAAACCCTAACATTTTTATAATGAATACAACTGCAAACCAATAATGTAGGACCAGCTCAACCAAAAAGCTTAGGTTTTGCATAGAACAAGCTTTATCTGCACCATCCATCATGTTAGATTTAAGTAAGCTTTTTATTAATCTACAAGTGAGGAGTTTATTGAATCAAATCATTGGTTAATATCATCAAGAAGATCATTTGAACTAAAAACTTAGAATTTGAATATCTATTCCTCTTGACCACTCGTGGATAAAAAAGACACCACCTTATTTACTTTTCAATCTTTTGTTAAGAGTCAATAGTTGTGTATCTATTTCTTTGATTCAGATCCAACTTGTGTATTTCTATGATTTTCACCTTGGGTGCTTGGGCATGGCATTTTTGGGTTGTAACTAACCCTTGTGCCTCAGTTTCAAATTGTAAATTAGCACATAATGTCTTGTTCACGTTGGAATTCATAAATTCATTCTTAGCATATAACAGGATTTCAAGCTTCATCCCAAGAAATTAATTTGTCAAGCAACTTACTCATTGACAATAACATGGTAGAATTGTCTACAACATTTGTGAGCTTCTTCTTCTTTGTTGTCACTACATCATTATTGTTCTTGTTTCCTTGCTATTTTCCTATTACCAACATCGAGTGATGAACCAAGTTATGGAATGGCTCTTGTTAGAGAAATGATGCATATTATCATTTCACACTATGCCCACCAACCTACATTATATCATAAAGGTATCCTCTCAACAACTAGGTAAACCATTTCTATTTCTCAAAGCTAGGAGAATTCCCATTATAGAGGTAAAACTATGGATCTTTCGATCTTTCTAATATTCTCAAATGAAATTGGGTTGGTTTCATCTTCCTTTTCCGGTTTAGGGCATACACTTTCATTGTGTTTTGTTGGGTTAACACCTCACAATGCATAAACTTAATATTTGCTATTGATATACATCTTTGTAGATTCCAATTTCTTTCCCATAGGTCACACCATTCCACTAACTCATGGGGTTGCACTCTCCATTTTTTCATGTAAACATGGTTCTTCTATCATACATTTTGTCCTTTCCACTACATTTTCGAGACTTCGATCAGTCATTCAACTGACAAACCAATGAGATAGAATGTGATAAAAGTGAAAACTTTGCATTGACATCATAAAAAAGATTTGAAATTCCTCATCAACTCTAGGAAGTTATTTATTAAAATTTTTATCATCTTAGATTATTAAAAATCTTGAATATAAACAAAAATGTGGTTGTGTATTGCAACATTCAGGTTATGGATACAAGTCTCGGCCTAAAGGTTTGATTGTGTAAGCATACTCATAATTCCTATAGTTTTTAGCTTGAGATACATAGTGCAACGTAGGAACGTGAGTTAAAAAAGCATTCACGATTCAAAGTTGAAAGGGTTGAAAACAATATCATGTTAAAGGCAATTCTAATAACTTGGCATACGTAATTCTACTAACAATTCTTAGGTATGTATTTCTCTTTAATTGGCATGTGTGTGCCGTATTCACACGATTTGTGACCATTCATCAATTTAATCTACTTTTAGACATAGGTGTCATGTCGATAACACAATTTGAATGTTTGCTTCTACACTACAAGCCACCTAACCGTCATGTTGGATTCACCCAAATTTGAGCATGGACGATCTTCAAGTAATCATGCCCTATTCACCTTTACAAAGAGTACATTTGCCATTTTGTACTTTCATGAATTAAAATCATATCCATTCAAAATTTACTTCACACATTGAGGCACTTGAAAATTACCCACCTACCACACATGTAAATCGATTAAAATCGCTTTAAAATTTTCAACATTTCATATGCCATAAGTAGATTATTAGATATGTACCAAAACTAGTTCTAATACCATAAAAGCACATTTCAATATACCCTTATCATTGCAAATCGCATGCTTCTATAATCATATGTGTACATAATTTTGCGACAATATACATGTGTGAGAATGTCTTTCAAACGTCCTATGTGAGATCCATGTGAAGATGATAACTTGACTTTTTGTTGTCTCATATGGTTGCTTATGGTTAGTCCAAAACTTTATAGCGTAAAGAAGTGGAAACAATTGAACATTCTACCAAAACAACAATGTTACCATTTGCGCAACATAAACGACAACCAATGCACATTGAAATCCAAGTTTTGTCAATGGCATATCTACATGCTACTATTTACGCAATCTTGCTACTTGTTTCCTAAGTAGTCGACATCTAAATTCAGCTACATCATTGTATGTAGACTAGACTTGTAACTCCTTTTTGTTTCCTTCACAATTTTAAGTTGCTAAAGAAGCTCTCTTCACTTTTTCTGACATTAACAATTTTGATAACATTCATATGTCTATTTGGAAGTTGGAAACTTGGAATCTTCATCTTGCTAAATTTACTCAATACCATCTTCAAGTATACAAAACTACCTCCATAGTTGTTCATCATCATCTTCTTTTTCATTGTTTCCCTTTTCCCACATTGCATTAATAATGAAAATACTAACAATGTAGCTCAATGTTAGTGTTTTTTTTGTCTTCATGTTTCCAAGTCGCGTAATAGGTATCCACGATGTACACACAAATATGTATAATGTATTTATATCCAAAGATACATCACTTTAATAGGATATGTGTGATATCCATTTCCTCTTTCGAACCATATTCATCTCTAGTAATGATTATGCATTACAGTGAGAATAATGAGTGAAACCCTATCTTATATCTTTAAGGCATTATAAGTGCAACATGTTTCGCACGTTTAATCTTCCAATTATTCACATTTACAAAAATGATTTCGGCTTATTGTTCCCACGTAACGAGGTTAATAAGATATTTTTCTCATTCAAGTTTTCAACATTCTCTCGTGACTTGTATAACATCATCTTATAAAACAAAAAAGGCTTGTTACGAGTGGAATCTAGCAATAAATGTTCTTATTCATGAATTAATGAAATATTTCCATACTTAATTTCTCCATTTTAAAGACATCCTTTTTAAATCGAAGGAATGTTAAGATAGTTGAATTTCTAGGTTAGAATATTATGACAAGCCACTTGTTTCATTTGTTCCAACTTCAACAATCTACTTTAGTTAGATACACATATCCAACTAGTTTTGTCTATCCTAGAAATTTTCTATGAAGGAGAGAAGTAGAGGCAATGTTTCAAAAATTAATTGCTGAAGGTTTGTATTTTGTGGAATTAAAAAATGAAGAAGCTTATAAAAAGTCTATGAAATCTTGTAAGTATCAACATTGGGTCCTTACCCTAGCAAGTGTATCTTTGGGTCATCCAACCATAAAGAGTGTTTGGTTATTCACTCATAAAGATTTTCCGTGTGGAATGTGAACCCAGCGTAAATGGTGGACCGTGGATCCTTTGAGGAGTATTAATCTTGAACTTTTTGAGTATAATCCCACCCTCCATTAAAAAACGTCTTATTTCTTAGGGATAAGTAAGTAAATAGGCCTAAGGCTATTCAATTCATCCTTACACTCCTTACACTCCAGTCAAGGACATCATCGATTATTTATGTACAAAATTGTTAGTGTTGAAAGAGTTTGACAAGTGTAATACCTTGAGTTAATTTTTCATGTGTATTAGAATGATATGCGACTTCTTCTTTTCCACTATATTACAATCTCTCCTCGTGAACAACCGAAATGGTAATACCTAATATAACTCATGAGAAGATTGAATATTCAAATTTATTTAATAGGGTAAAAAGAATGGCCTACATTGTAGAGAAATGTGGTGACAAAAGAAAAGTAGGAATGAGGTATGTACATATCTATGGAAAGAATCAAACGAGGGAATAAACAAATTCATCATGCCTATGTATGCTTGGCATCTATATTAGGCTCAAATCTCTGATAGGGGCAATCATGACTAGTCACATATATGATAAATGACTCAAGGTGCCTATTAGCCAATTATAGGTTCTTCATAATACATATGAACATGTGTATATGTTAGTAATTGTAGATAAGGACGAAACAACGAGGGTACCATTCTATGTCGAGCATATAAAACAAATGCCTTGTGTAGCTTTGCCCCCTCTTATGTTTGTCAAACCTTTGGATAAATGCCTTTTGTGAGAAGGTCACACATATGTATGTATGGCCTAAGTAAATAAAGATTGACCCCCTTGCATCCACAAAGGTTTGTTTAATCAGAAGCTAGTAGGGACAAGAAGAAGAAGAACGACAATCACAATCTAATGGTTGAATCATGATAGTCATTGAGGTCCTAATCCTCACAAGGATTTCATTCAAGATAGGAAGACAAAGCTACTAGAATGAGTCAAAACAAAATCCTAATAGAATCCTTCTTTGGGAACACCTTGAGGAGGAGCTGAGAGAGAGAGAGAGTGAGGGAGTTGGAAGGAAAGCTTGACCCTTATCTTGAGTTTCATGTGCTAGGTCTTACATCACAACCTATATCTAGAGATAGATATAACTACGACAACATCTATCTAGGCATAGATATAACTACAATCTATATGTAGACATAGATGGTGACTATGACGAGGTCATACTAGTTAGAAGTTTAGTAGTGACTAGTGATTGGTTGCTACATAGCTAGGCCCTAAAGGGCATAATTGGTGAAAGTGACAATGCAAAAGGATGAGGAAAGGAGTCATACTAGTTAGAACTTAGAAGTTTAGTAGTGACTAGTGATTGGTTGCTACATAGCTTAAGGGGCACCCTTGGTGAAAGTGACAATGTTAAAGGATGAGGAAAGGGGACAAAGAAATGTCCACCCTAAAAAGGTAGGAGGAGAGAGAGAGAGAGAGAGAGAGAGGTGTAACTAGATGGGTTTAGTCATAGTTAGTTATAGTTCTTCTCTAGTTCCACCATCTCCTTTTCATACTAACTTTTGTTTCTCTTATCTTCACTTATGTTTTTGAAAACATGCACACATTTCTTTATTATTATTCATGCATTTTTTTATATTCCCCTTTTTTTGCCCATCCCTCACTCAATTTATTATTGATTTATTTTATTTTTACCCCCCCTTCCCTTCTTCTCCTTTTTTTGCTTGTGTACAATTGAAGCTTATCATTGTCCTATTTTTTATTTTTTATTTTTAAAGTGATTAAATGATTATTTTTAGTTAATTTGTTTTTAAATAAATTAATGAATTTATATTTATTTTTTATTTTGGGAAAAAGAAATAAATGTATAAGCATATCACCTGAAATTTGGAGCATCTTTTGGAATCTTTCACTTGGGATTCCTTTCTCTTTTCTTTTCTTTACTTGGGGGCACTCTTTACTGCGCACACACATACGGGTGCACCAAAGGACATAGATTCTTAGCATCATTCTATAATTACATCACTCTCCCTCCCTCTCCCCCCCACTCCACGTGTCGTCATCATCGCTCACGTTGCATTGACAACTTGACTCTGTTGATGGCAATTGCTTGTGTTGTCACGATACTGTGTGTTTTGTATGGTGTGGTGTGGTGTTGCTATAGCATTATGCGTTGCGTGGTGTGTTCTGTCGTCGAATAGTGTTGGTGGTGGTGCCTTGCATTGTATTATTAGCACATACGTCTTTCTAATCCATTGGATATGGTCAAAGTTTGAACCATGCATTGCATGTTGGCGATTTTTGAAGTGTTTGTATTGTGTTGTGTTATATGGTTAGTAGGCAACTTCCTTTCATCCATCAAATGTGGCAAAGTTTAAAATTCCTAAATTCCTAGAGGTTGAGATGTTGTGTCCACCGTGCTCTCTAAACCTTAGCTTTATGATGGGTTCTCATGGATTTTTTGGTTGCTCCTCAAATCATTGGATGTGCTCCAATTTGAACCATGCACTTAGAGCAACTCTCTTGAATTTCTTGTCATAAGATAATTGCCTTGGTATATGTCACTTTATTTGGATCCTTCACTCCTTAGTTGCAATTGTATAATGCAACACTCTATTTTGATCAAACCTTTTCAGGTGACATAATGATGTGTCGGGGCATTCATGCAAATCTAAACAAGTTAGATTGCATTTTTGTGCAACCTTCACCCCCAAGTACGCTTTCGTGTGTAGGCCTAATTTTATTATACTCGAACCATTCACTTTACTGGGTATATGAGTCTGTATTGCTTTGGTTTGAAAAATCATTTTCTAGCACACAAGCAACTCATTGTGTTCAACATTCAATGAGAACCTAGTCTTACAATTTGGTAAGACCACTTGAATAATTAGAGTGAAGAGAACTAGAGACAAACCTACCTCAAAGAGTACATAAGGGCCATTGAATCATTAATGGACTAGTACATGAGTGCTAGGTTTTAGAAGAATAATTTCTCCATCCACTTTGGATCAAAATGTGCATTACCTCTTTGAAGTGCTTGTCCTACACACTTTTTCAGAGTCAAGCAGTTTTTGCTTGTGCAAAAAATTGGTTGTTCACACATTTGATGGAAACATAGTGTCAGAGAACATAAAGCTTATTAACTCATTAGGTAAAAGGGCAAATCCATGAATGTCTAGTTCGAGATGTCTCCATTGTCATTCATTATGGGTGCAAAAGTATGAAGTTGTTGTATTGGCTTGTAGCATTGTTGAGAAAACAAAAAAGGACAACCTAACACATGCTTCTAGAGAGAAATTATGAAGGAATCATTTTTTTAATTCACCAATATTATGACTAATATGTAAGCATTTATAGTGAGCAGTTTTTTTTGCACAAAGGGAGTGAGTAATTGCTCACCATTTGCATCTTGTCGAGAGATATTGATAGAGAGACACAAAGGGGAAACTTTACTCCATTCATACATTCTTGGTCCCATCAATACTATATGCTTATGAAGTTTATGGATTCCTTCACACTCACAAAAAACACTTTTTTGAACAAGAGATAATAAACCTTGTACATCGCCGCCTTATTTGGGATTTCCAACATTTGGTTGGTTTTAAACGTGAACGTAGTCAAGATAAATATATACATATACATAAAGAGATAGATAGATAGATTCTATTATCATCATCGAAGATAGAAAGAGAGGGAGATGGAGAAAATTTACTCTGTCCACTCTACAGATTCAAGTCTTTTTGCTCTAAACCCTTGTCAAGTGTATGAAACCCTCACATTGGCCTCAATGTAAAAGTTTGAACTAGAGAAAATAAACCCATACACATTACCTTGGTCGGGATTTACAAGACATAGTTAGTTCAAACATCCAAGTTTTGTGAATATCAATAACACACTGGTTCCTTTTTATAACGAGTACATTTCTTTTGATCCTATACTAAGATTACCAATTCAAATTATTTTCAATGTATATAAAGATATTCAATACAAAATAGACTTGTAAAACACTCATCATCTACATAATTCTTTTCTTAATCTATATATTTAGTCTAGCCTTTGGTAGTAGGCTCTATTATCGATGTTAAAGCTTCAAGATTCCTAATCAGTGCTCACTGCTCGGGGAAATGTTTATTTATGCCTCAGTCATGATTTAATAGGAAACCAATACTAAACACCATTCACTCTGAAGAGTAATTGAAAGTTTTACGTATTCAATTAAACATGTTTCCTTGTATTACTCTCTAGGATTGGCAAATCCAAATTTAAGGGGCACTTCCTAGATATTGCTTGTAATGAAAGTCACCATTTATTTTAGGACACATACTTAAGTTTATCATATTTTATATTTCAATTGAAAGTATTATCCTTTATGAATCAAGACGAACTCTAAGAGTGATTGGTTTTCCTAAAATTTGCCTTGAAAGTTTGTACTACAAGCTTGTTTTTAGTCACCCTTAGACTCTCCTAACTAGTTGGCCCCTTGTGCTATCTTACTAATACATGACGCATCATCGTTATGCTTAAAAGTTTGCACTAGATTTTTTCCTATTTCATTTGACATTGTCGACTTTTGATTGCCGAGTGTCAAACTCTAAAAAAGTGAGATATCATTTCTTTTCCTCCACTAATTATTCCAAGAGGATATACCCGTGCAACCTAGGTTAACCTCGCCACCTAGCAGTTTAATAAACTCTTGACCACAAAAGTTTTCTTGGGAGGATGAAGATCCCCAAATTCCAAAAATAGAAGCTTTGAAGTTGCATTTTGTTGAAACATCAAATGACACTTCAAATGTGAAAAAGTTGTCGATCTTATATATACTCGACGTTTGACAATAATTGTCAACTCTAAAGAAACATTATTATCAATTAAAATTATTATGCAAATTAGCAAGTCATTCTTGGTAGGATTTCAAGCGAGTCTCATGATAATGTTTATTGGCTTTAACTATATATGGGATAATAATAGTATAAACTTTGCCTTCTCTAGAAGTCACCAACATCTAACTTAACTTATGTGTTTCTTGACATTCTTGAACTTATGTATTAAAAAATGATTAACTTGATTATTTTTCAGCATCTTGATATTAAGGGTAGAGATATTAGGAATAGGTGTGTGAATGTTGTTCTCCTTTGGAAAACATCACATAGAGAATAAAAAAGACAACCCTACAATTAGCCACATATTCTAATTTTCTTGCCTCTCACTAGTGGTAGCCATACTATGGAGATGGACGGAGGATCTACAACTCATTGCCATGGTATTTATCTAGCCTTCACACTTGTTTACCCATATCTTTATATGCTATATATTGCAATTTCCTTAATAAATTCATCTAGTATATCGATAGCAATTAGAAAAGAAGTTGGTAGCCAAATTAGAATGCGTTTTGAAAGGGCAGATTGCCAAGTAGAAGATTGGGCCACACATTTCACACGCATCATAAGCGTTCTAAACTTCCTTAACGTTGGTCCTTATGGTTAAACTAGAAAAAAAATGTTATTATCATATACAAAATGGCCTCCATGTGGTGAAGGCAACGTTAAGTGCTTTTTTTGTGGTTTTAATTGTGCATCAAAAATATTTTCTTAGTTTAAAACGAAAATGCAAATTAAATGATTGCCTCTCGGGTCCTACATTATAAAATGCACACATTCCCCC
This sequence comes from Azolla caroliniana, assembly GCF_043228905.1. NCBI lineage: Eukaryota > Viridiplantae > Streptophyta > Polypodiopsida > Salviniales > Salviniaceae > Azolla > Azolla caroliniana. The sequence goes on along the minus strand of NW_028230450.1, from coordinate 18,209,946 downwards.
CTCCCCCCCCCCCCCAAAAAAAAAACACTACTTCGCATTAGTTAGCAAACAAAGTACATCATAGACCACCAAAATTTCAGCAACCCTCACTTTGGCCTTCTCACCAAAGTGGTCATAGTCCCCACCTCATTTTCAACAAAAGTATCCCAACAACTCCTATAACCTAGTAATTAACTTGTACCATATCTATACATATTTATAGCACCGGATCACTAATGGAAGCCATTGGCGGAAACAACTAGCGGGGTGCTTGGTAGTTCCATTTAGGCCATGATGATGATCTGCCCACCATAGGAGAACTACCCCATTTCAATAGGAACTTTGACCGAGCTCTTTCAGTTGCATTAGATTCCCCCTGAATTGAGTTGTATCGTCCCCGCAGCCAAGATACCAGCTCGAACCAGATATTTAACAACACCTCACCGCTAGGGAGGTTTTGCTGTTGAAAAACAAACTTACAACTCTTGGTCCAAATGTGCCAGAACGATAAACAAACCACCATCATCCATATCTCTTCAAAAAATTCTGAGTTAGCGCCAGGTCGAACTCCAGCACGTTGAAACACCTTGCCACCTTGCAATATAAATCCATGACCATGGGGGTTTAACTATTCAACCCAACCTTCCCCTGTTAACTTCAACACCTGTAAAGATCCCCATACAACTCTCCCATTCACACCGCATGCTGCCACTATCCTGAGACTTCTACCCCAAATGCTAATAGCTTCTCCACAATTCCAAAAAACAGTGAGGGATTTATTCCAAAGGGTGTTCACATATCTTGCAACCAGCCTCACCACCACAACACCTCAGCCACTCCCCCACTGGTACCGCATTATGACTAAGAAGCCACAACTAAAGCTTTATTTTTTCTAGCATATTGAACGCCCATAGTCTCCTCCAAAACGGCTTCAACAAGTCATCAGATATGCATTTATCCCTCAAACTATTGCGAGTTAAAGCAACACCCATTGATTTGGAGCCAATGATTTGCCTTCCTAGCTTAGTATTGTACTCAAAAAACCTTTCCAGTTTGTCCGTTCCCGGTTTTTGTCACCACACCTCTAGTGGATCCCAATCCAAATCACATACGGGCTTGTTGTCAACTATCTAAAGTTTACAATCAGTTTCCAGCTTCCCTAGGTCCAGGTTTACTTGCCACTTCTTACCTTCCAACACTGCCAACCACTGACCATTGTTTGACAAAGCACTTAGGTTGCCCCATAAACGATACTCAATAGATGGGCACTTGCCACGGATAATTTGTGCGTCACCCTCATCTACAAACCACCCAAACTAGACCCCCTCTTCTTCATTCATCCTAGTTAGACCATCAACAACCTTATCTATCAAATATGTCACCTTTTCTAGCTGCTAGTAAACTTAGTACTGTCACAGAGATGACAACAATCATGTCAAGGTTTGAACTCTTAACCTCTTATATATAGTCAAGTGTTGTGTTCTAACCAACACGTCCAAATATATAGTCATATTATATATATCTTAGTAGATTATTAGTAGATTATCTATTTCAAGTTCTAGGAGTTTTTAGAAAGTTCTAGAACTAGAAGGTTCTAGAGGGTTCTAGAATATTCTCCTGAATATTCTAATGCATGTACTTTGACTCACAGTATATAAATACTTGTAACCTCCTTGATCCCTTTCAAGGGATTCAACTCTAGTCATTGACAGATGGTCCCGATCATGTTCCCGATGAGGACCGCACATGGTCGCTCATGTCCGTTGGTGTTCGTGTTTTTAGTGAGCACAACACATGGTTTCTCATGCCCACCACTTTCTGTTCACCCCTACACCGTGCTTTCGAAAAGGCATCCGTAAAGGGGAGGATAATGTCTATGTGGTCGCTCACTCCTGTTCATGTTCCAGTTCTTGGTGAGGACCGCATGGTCAGTCACTGCCCGTTCATGTTCCTGATGAGGACCACACATGGTCACTCATGTCTGTTGGTGTTCGTGTTTCTAGTGAGCACAACACATGGTTTCTCATGCCCACCACTTTCTGTTCACCCCTACACTGTGCTTTCGAAAAGGCGGCCATAAAGGGGAGGATAATGTCACAGACATGACAACAGTCATGTCAAGATTTGAACTCTTAACCTCTTATATATAGTCAAGTGTTGTGTTCTGTAAAGAATTGGGTATGATTCTTGTGTAGCAGAAGAGATGTGTGTTATGTGTATGTGTGAGAGGAATTAGAGGAGAGATGAGAGAACACAAGATAGATAGAAAAAGGAATACTCAAGAAGAAGGTGTATATTTCACAAGTAGAATAAGAATTACAAAATGTAGCATAATAAGGAGTCACAACCGACTTAGTATGAAGTATGAGGGTGCTTTATATAGAGTCACCCTCTCTCTTCATTAACTTTACAACAACCACTCTCTCTCTTGGGGAATGTGAAGACTCATAGTCATGGGGAATATGTAACTCATTAGTTATGTGTCATAGAATATGATTCTATGACACATAGTTAAATGTGTAGAGAGTGGTATGACTCTTGACCTTTGAGTGCACATAGATTCTCAAAGGTGTGTTCACACGTTGCACTATGTTGAGCTTGATTCTCAACATGTTCTAACCAACATGTCCAAATATATAGTCATGCTATATATATCTTAGTAGATTATTAGTAGATTATCTATTTCAAGTTCTAGGAGTTTTTAGAAAGTTCTAGAACTAGAAGGTTCTAGAGGGTTCTAGAATATTCTCCCGAATATTCTAATGCATGTACTTTGACTCACAGTATAAATACTTGTAACCTCCTTGATCCCTTTCAAGGGATTCAACTCCAGTCATTGACACATCAATCTAGTATTCTTGTTTCATCCCATCTTGTCTCCTTCTTCATCTCTGTCTTCATGCTCTTGTGTCATTCCCAGCTTCTTAAGTTCCATGCTCTTAGCTCCATCATCCGTGCTTTGTCGTAGTTCGCGGTTGGTGTGTTCGTGACAAGTACAACCAACCAGACCCTCCCTTCTCTTCCTTTTGAAAACCTCTTAGTCTCTTATTGAACTAACATTGTACCCTAACATTTGCCCCCATGGCAAGTATTTTTTCTGCCCAAGCATCATACCGTTATTGCTTCTAATCCTAGGGTTCCAAAACAGTGGTTGTCGGAGCACACGTATTGGTCGATTTTGTTACAAAAAACCCAACAATTATGTATGCAAGATACTTGAAAAAAATTTGTGTTAAACCTCATGACACAACTCTAAACTCTTGTTGTTGTCAACACTAAGGTGAACTTTCCTACTTCAAGATCAAATCTTGATCTTTTTTTATCAACATTTTGATCTCTCATGACAATACAAAATTGAAGACAACGGGGTTCATTGTATAGAGTTTTCAAAAGAGGTGAACCCTATGAGGTTCTAATCAGCTCAGTAGATTCACATGGGAGTTCAATAACATTAGCATATTCATATGGACGTCCAATAACATTAACAAATACATATGAGGGTCCCATCACATCAAGGCATCTCGAGTTAATTATCCACACCACGACTTGGTAAATCATCACCATCACCATCATCTTCTTCTTCACAACTAATCTCTTCTAGAGAGAGAGAGAGGGAGGGAGAGAGAGAGATTATATTATCGTCTTCGAAGGTCAAATATGACCTATGAGACCAAAAATATTACATTTCATGTTGTTGTAGTTTATTTCGTACATTACGTGAAAAACGTATAAAATAACCGATTGAATAAATATGAAGAAAAAGAAAGAAATATCAAAATATGTATTACATGCATAGTGCAAGATTCAAACCTTGTACCTCCATGTTAATAATTTGAAGGCTTACCATTACACTAACACATCATGAGTCTTAAAAAAGTAAATATCCCACATAGAAAGGTTACTTCACACATATTTTCTAGGAAAAAAACTTTACTTAGAAGAAAAATGCATGATAGATAAAAGCTACACATGCACATCTAGCGTGCATAAACACTATAGTCAATAAAAACGCACGAGGTTAGAAAAAACATGATCACTTTTAGAAGAAGCACGTTAGAGAACGCATATAATCTATTGATAGAAAAAGCATGGAGTTGATAGTTAGAGAAAAAGCATGGATTGCTACGACTCTCTCATCACTATATAAAGATGGGTGTGAAAACTTTGGAAATTGGATATATTTTTAAAAACACCAATTAATAAATTATATTTGTAGGATTCACGAAATAAACTATACTCGTGGGATTCACGAGGTTTCTATATATCTCTCTTTCAATCTAAATTCATATTATTATCTTAATATTGATTAATCTAATACAATATACTTGTGGGATTCTCAAGTTTCAATCTCTTTTTCTTACAATCGATTCATATTTATAACTAAACTGGTCTCAAATTCTTCCTCCTCCTAGTCCAAAACCCTGGCGGTTCCCACCCGACTCACGCAAACGATCCGGCGCTGAAAGGCATGACAATGTGATACGTGTAAAAGTGAGTAGTGACTCTTGATGTTCAAGAACTTTACCAATGAATGTTGCAATCGAGAGTGCACATTGTGGTTGTGAGAGGAATTCATGCAAGGATTGGGCTCGGTCGAAAAAATGTGGAAAGCATGGTCGAATATGATCAAAGGCAAAGCATTGTATCAAAGTGTGATACTCAGACTCGCGAACTTGTTTAGGGCAAAGTGTGTATAGCCGACCACTCTCATCACTTGTGCCCCAACGCCTTATCTCACATTGCAGTGCATGTGAGTTAAGTCGCATGGAAGCAATGGTTCGAATGGTAGATATCGGTATGGGCTCTAACATGTATCGATGTGTACGGTGTTGTGCCTTTCGGCGCCGGATCATTGCGTGAGTCCGGTGGGAACCACCGGGGTTTTGGACTAGGAGGAGGAAGAATTTGAGACTAATTAGAATATAAATAGGTTGTAGGAAAGAGATATAGAAACCTTGTGAATCCCACGAGTGTATTGTCTTAGAATAATCAATATTAAGATAATAATATGAATGTAGATAGAAAGAGAAGAATATAGAAACCTTGTGAATCCCATGGGTATAGTTTATTTCGTGAATCCCACGAATATAATTAATTGGTGTTTTTTTAGAAATATATCTAATTTCCAAATATTTCACACCCCCTATTACATTGTGCTCCCCATCCTTATATAGTGATGAGAGAGTCTTAACACTCCATGCTTTTTTTGTAATTATCAACTTCATGCTTTTTCTAACTTGATGCATTTTTATCGACTATAGTGTTTATGCACGCTAGATGTGCATGTGTACCTTTTTCTTTTATCATGCGTTTTCTTCTAACTAAAGTTTATCCTAGTGTGCACTTACCTTTCTATGTGGGACGTCTATGTTTTTAACACTAATGATATGTTAGTGTAATGGTAAAGATTCACATTATGTACATGGAGGTACAAGGTTCGAATATTGCCCTATGCATGTAACAATATTTTTAATATTCTCTCCTATTTGGAAATATGTCTCTTCATCCGGTTCTCACCGAGTCTTCTTTATCCGGTTCTTACTGGGTCCTCTTCGTCCGTTTCTCATTGACTCTCACCGGCCTTCTTCATCCGGCTCTTGCCAGTCTGCTTCGTCTGGGTCTCACCGGGTACTCTTCATCCGGTTCTTACCGGGTCTCCATGTCCCATCCGGAGGGACCAAAAATGCAATTTTCTCATAGTGTGCAATTTACACTACGACACTCGCCCCTTCCAAACCCGCACATCCTCCGGTATGTGCCGAAGTTGTTGGTGATTGTTAGTCTCCTCCGTCCAGTCTCCGCCCGATTGGTTTCGTTGCCAATTTTGTTCGGTTGCAGGTTTTCGGTTGCCGGCTCCGCCCAGTCACCGGTTCTCGTAATTCTCCTTTACTCGTAGTACCCTCCGTTTCTCTTGCTATGTCGATTTTGTCTCTCCATTTTGAGCATATCCATTCTTTCCACCCCAACCATTGTTGCCATCCGATCCACCATAGTCTTCGTTCATTGTTTGCATGCCCATGGCCGGTTGTCACGACTCCTCGTGCTCCTCTTGAGTATAACCCTTCATGTCTTGTGCATGTGCCATGCTCCCCACTTTGTCCACCTTTGTCATATAATCTCGCGTGAGAGTTGACAATCTTCATGTTATAGCCCTCCTTTGTCGAGATCTCATCCTTGGTAACACCCTTCAAATTTGCTTGGCCCACTTGGTCATTGTCATCCTTTGTAGTGCACCTGCTTGACCTCTTCCTCGTAATCATCAACCTTGATCTCTTCGACCTTTGGTTGATTCGGATTAGCTTATTTCCAAATCGGTCTCGTCCGATCGTCTTTCGGTTGAATCGGCTTCCGTTCCGATTCGTATTTGGCCGATTCAGACTTGATTGATCGGTTTTTACCGATTCAGCCCCCATTTGGGTTAGTTTCGACCGATCGGTTTCCATCCGGATTTGTTTCCTTTTCCTTGTTTTCACCGGCCTCGACCAGTTCGACCTCCGACACTTCTTTCCATTGTCCGTCGTGTAGGTCCTCCGATTGGGTCCCCAGTCACTCCGATCACACGCCGGATTTTGCCCCTCGCGTGCCGCCTTCGTTCCTCCTTTGGCTCGATCGTTCCCTCGTCTTGAGCATCTCGCCGTGTTGTCTCTCTCCGTTCCGCGCTTGCCTTCTGTAGGGTCTGCCCACACGTCGATGTCGACCTCCGAATATGCGCTTGCTCTTGGGTCCACGTGCGGCTGTAATGCACGCTTCATTTTTCGCCGTAGTGCTTGCGTTGTATTATGCCATAGTGGATGCTTCGTATTCCATCGTAGTGCATGCTCCATTTTGCGCTGTAGCGCGTGCTCCTTATTACGCGCTTCTCCTAACGTAGTCCCGACCTCCGCGTTGTCGTGCTTTCGTTTAGATCGGAATTTCGGACAGATCATCTTCCATCTGAACCGGTGTCGTGAAGATCCGTCACTACGCGCAGATCGTGAGGCGGAACCGCCGGGGTTCTGAACCGGAAGGATTCAAAGTCGGTACAAGCTTTAGCGAGAAAGTACTTAAGATAGATTGGGAAAGAGAGAAGTTGAGATTACACGATTGAGAGATTGATTGAACTTTTAACTTTAGATTTAAGAAACAAGTTACACGATCAATTTGATAACGAATTTCTTCCTCTTAATTTTCATAAAAAAAAACGTTGTTTTTTCTCCTCCCCCTTCTTTTATAGATGCTCTCATGCATATGATGCATGTGAGGGTACAAGACATGCATAAATTGCATGTTTGCCATTTGGCGCTTATGTATTACATGTGGTGCATGATAACCATGTCACTCATTTTAGCTCTCATGTATGAGAATTTACATGTAAAAGTACAATGATAGAAATATAATTTCAACTAAATAGCATGGCTTAATGGTAAGCCAATTGACTCCTAACTTGGAGGTGCAAGGTTCGAATCCTTACTTGCCCTCCTTGTATATGTAAATATGTATATATATTTATATATTTATTTATCTAGTCGCCGGACGCGGGTTCGCCGGATGCCGTTGGTTACTGGTGCCTCGCCGGATGCCGTCGTTGGTTGCTGCCGAATACCCGTGCCGTCGCCGGATGCCGTCGGTTACCCGTGCCGTCGCCGGATGCCGTCGGTTACCGGTGCCTCGCCGGATGCCATTGGTTACTGGTGCCTCGCCAGATGCCGTCGTTGGTTGCCGCCGGATACCGGTGCCGCCGTCGTCTCACCGCCGGATACTGGTTTGCCGTCGGATGCCGCCGGATCACCGGCTCCATCGCCGGTCCGGTTTTGGTTGGCCAAAACCCTTTACGAGTAGCTAGCCCACCTCCACTCTTAGTTCAAGTTACCTTGAACTCTCTATGCTCCACACATAGACACAAAGATAATATCTTTTGCTCTACCTTATATATGATGAGAGCCGTATTTGTCATGCCTATGTGGGATATCTCACAATTTTCTCTTTTCCTTTCACAAACTTTATACCCTCATATCTTGACATTTAGTTGTCCGTTTCTCGTGTAATAAAGTGCATTTGAAACCTCCATCATTTTGTACTTAGATATTAAATTTATTTAAAATGTTATCTTCACAATTATTATATTATGTGATTCATACTCGATTTCGTACGTTTTATGGGATTTTCACACTATTGCCGAAAATCTTCACGACACCGGCTTCTGACTTTACCTTCCTCGCCGTCATCTCCCGTCTCTCTGGTCTCATGTTGCTTCTCGGACACAACTGCCAAAGTCTCTAGGATTAGTGGGCAGGAATCCTCGGTATTATCGTTCTTCGTTGTTTCACCCATAGCCACCTTCTCGGCTATCTCTCCATCGTATGCATAAGATTCGAACTTTGTTTTCTCTCCGCCACCTTCCATCTCTTCGGTCTCATGTTGTCTTTCGATCGCAACTGCCGAAGTCTCTAGAACTAGGAAAGTCTTCATACGGCCATCCGCCATTGATTCGTCCATAGCCACCTCCAATTCAATGTCATCTTTCGTGGCGACTTCCTCAATCAAGTCCGTCTCACACTCTTTATCTCCCTCGATCATGCAAGCATCGATTATGGTTACCCCTTTTTCACCCGATGTTTCAGATACTTGTATTCCGAAACCTTCTTCCGTTCTTGAAGTGGTGTTCGCCACTCTCAAGTCATTGACCTTATACTTGGCCGTTGTTCTTTTGCAGTCATACTTCTCTAGTAGTGCTTTCTCAAAGGACACCCACGTTGGGTTCTGTTGCCGTATCTCATATATGCTCTCTTGCAACTCATCTGTGACTACCTGATTGAAGGATATCACTTGCAATCCTTCCGGTATCCCACATCACATCATCTCCTCCTTGTATTCACGTAGATAGTGTGACACATCCTTTCTGTTGAATTCCCCATTTTGTTGCACAAGCCGCTCCACTACCGCCTTCATCTCCGACATCGCACGCTGTTCTTGTTGCATCCGCTCAAACATCATCATCATCATGTTCATCGCCTCTTGTTGATTCTCCATCTCCTTGCCACCCATCTTCATGTTGGGTTCACCACTGGTGTCGTGCCTTTCGGCGCCGGATCGTTGCGTGAGTCAAGTGGGAACTGCCGGGGTTTTGGACTAGGAGGAGGAAGAATTTGAGACTAATTAGAATATAAATAGGTTGTAGGAAAGAGATATAGAAACCTCGTGAATCCCACGAGTGTATTGTCTTAGATTAATCAATATAAAGATAATAATATGAATGTAGATAGAAAGAGAAGAATATAGAAACCTCGTGAATCCCACGGGTATAGTTTATTTCGTGAATCCCACGAATATAATTAATTGGTGTTTTTTTAGAAATATATCTAATTTCCAAATATTTCACACCCCCTATTACATTGTGCTTCCCATCCTTATATAGTGATGAGAGAATCTTAGCACTCCATGCTTTTTCGGTAATTATCAACTTCATGCCTTTTCTATCAATAACCTATATGCTTTATCTAACATGCTTTTTCTAACTTGATGCGTTCTTATCGACTATAGTGTTCATGCACGCTAGATATGCATGTGTAGCCTTTTCTTTTATCATGCGTTTTCTTCTAACTAAAGTTTATCCTAGTGTGCACTTACCTTTCTATGTGGGACGTCTACTTTTTTAACACAAATGATATGTTAGTGTAATGGTAAAGCTTCACATTATGTGCATGGAGGTACAAGCTTCGAATCTTGCCCTATTCATGTAATACTATTTTTAATATTCTCGCCTATTTGTAAATATGTCTCTTCATCCAGTTCTCACCGGGTCTTCTTTATCTGGTTCTTATCGGGTCCTCTTCGTCCATTTCTCACCGACTCTCACCGGCCTTTTTCATCTAGCTCTTGCCAGTCTGCTTCGTCCGGTTCTCACCGGGTACTCTTCATCCGGTTCTTGCCGGGTCTCCATGTCCCATCCGGAGGGACCAAAAATGCAATTTTCGCATAGTGTGCGATTTACACTACGACAACGGTTTCCCCGTTCCGCAAAGAATATGGTTTTGTAGTTACGAATGCCTCATTTACAGAGGAATCTAGTGATGCATCACGAAGCAAATGTCTCGCATCCCATCTACCAAACCATTTTTCTATATCTTGCATCCAACCGGAACATAAAATTTTGCTTTTATGCGTCTTTTGGATCTTTTTGCTTGCTTCCCATGTAATTCTAGGAAGTCGATGTGAGAGAATTTTTTGAACCTTAAGCATGGATTCAACAACCCTTTCCATGGTCATGATCTCAATGGGAAGTGATCCCGTCTCAAGGAGGAGGAGGGTGTAGGGCGTTTGTTTCTTAACTTGTAGAAACTTTGTAAGAAAATGTTTTTGGACATTTTCAAACTCTTTCCACATAGATTTAGGGATGCTACCGCTCCATACTTCCACCCCATAGAGAAGAACCGGTGTTACCAAAGTGTCGAAAAGATATTTCTTGAGGACCCAACACTTAATATCTCCAAGATTGCATGTGTTCTCAAATGCATACTATGCTCGCTTACTTGCCTCTAAGTGACGTGTAGCACATTCATTCCATCTATGATTTGAAGGAACCTCAAGGCCAAGATATTTGAAGCTTTCCACACATTTAAGTGGCTCATTGTTGTACATAATGCATGTTTATCTCTTTTTTGGCTCTTCATAAGCATAATCTTTGTTTTAGAGCTATTGCCACTTAATTTAGTATGCATGCAAATTTTTTCCAATGCCTTCATAAGCTTTTGTGCATCTCCTAATGTATTTGCAAAAAGCACTACATCATTTGCATATAGCAAAAGCATAATCACAACATTCCCAATGACAACTTCTTCAACACATTCTTCCTTTGCAAACTTGGTAACTATTTCTTCCAATTCATCAATGCATAGACCAAATAGTGTTGGTGAGAGTGGGCATCCTTGCTTAACACCAATAGTGCTTTTGAAAAAATCTGAAAGTTTATCTCTCATACACACACAATGTATAACCTTATCATAAATTTGGGAAATTGCAAGCATATATTCACTTGGCACCTCAAGTTCTTCCATTAGCCTCCAAAGATGCTCACGAGGTACCATATCAAAAGCTTTCTTGAAGTCTACAAAGCAACAATATAAATCTTTACCTCGAAGGCGAGTTTCCTCCATTAATACTGGAAAGGTGACAAGGTGATCAATGGTGCTATGGTGTTTTCGAAAGCCAGTTTGTCCATAAGCTCTCTTACCATTTTTTTCAGCCCATACACTTACCTTTGATTCCATGATACATCTAAATAGTTTTGCCATTAATGAGC